>NC_087206.1:37433483-37440983 GCF_015104395.2 Macrobrachium nipponense
CAACACCTGTTGTGGGTTCCTCCTGAGAGTTGATTTCGCTCTTGCTTGCCTGGGATCTTTTTTGGACGGATTTTTGGTGACGTACTGGATCTTTTTGGCTTGGCATATGCTTTTTGTGAACTGTTTAGATTTTGCTCTGGATTTCTCTTTGAATATGTCTGATTTGGATTCTGTTGTTAAAACACCTGCTATGTTTAGAGTATGTTCAGTGGATGGATGTATGTAAGGTGAGGTTGCCGAAAGCTTCGGTCGACCCTCACACTGTTGTATGAGGTGTAGGGGGAATGATTGTGCTTTTGATAACCCATGTAAGGAATGTGAGGGTTTGAATGAAGATGAGTGGAAGTCTCTTTCTTCCTACTTGAGGAAGTTGGAGAGAGACAGGGTGCGTAAGGCTTCCTCTCGAAGCTCGAGTAGGTCTTGCATTAGCGAGCTAGATTTAGAACCTAACCCTCTCGTAGAAGCAGATCCTTCTTGCCCTGTTTCAGCCCCTGCTCCCTGCGTCGAACCCGAGGATATGTCTTCGGAGGTGGCTGCGATGAAAGCCACGATCCGCAGCATGGAGCTCAAGATCCGCTCCTTGGAGAAAGGTAAGAGTGGAAGTGAAAGTGATTTGTGCAGTGCCCCCAGTGTTGTGGAGGGGGCGTCTGACTGGCTCCGTGGCGCTTTCAGGCCTAGACCTCTTCCAGACTCCCAGACCCAGTGGAGGAGGAAAGTCGACAGCCGCAGGAAGGTTAGGGAGAGCCCCCACCGGTCAGGCGTTCCTTTGGCAGATCCTGATGTGCGTTCCCAGGCTGCCTCGGACCGCATCAAGAAGGACATTCTTCGCCAGTGCTTCTCCTCGTCTGCCTTGCCTTCGCCGAAGCGTGGATGGAGCTCCCCGGAAGCTTCGCGCCCCTTGAAGAGAGCCTGGAAGGCGCCCTGCTGCTCCCTGGCTTCCAGCCCGGAAGTCTTTCCAGAGGAGCCTTCTCTGGATGTTAAGAGGCCCAGGAGATCTCTTGACTGCTCTTCTCCTCGTGCGCCTCGCTCTACTTCTCCGGAAGAGGAGCCTGAGAAGTCCCCTTCTCGTATTCTCGCCGGACTACAGGCGCAGATTTCGGCCCTCACTGACTCCTTGGCCTGTAGTTCTCGTCGGAGGAAGGATGTTTCTCTTCCAATCAAGAAGTCCAGGCGCCCGTCTCTCGACTTACGCTCTCCTCTACGTAGGCGCTCTTCTCCGGATGTTGCGGCTTCTCCCGAGCGAGGGGTTTCTCGTGAGAAGCGCCCCTTTCCTGTCTGGCTCCCCTCCTCGTCCAGGCGCCAGGCTGCTGGCAGGCGCTCTTCGGCTGACGTTCGCTATTCTCTGGACAGGCGCCAATCGCCTTGCAGAAGCTCTTCTCCTGTCAGGCGCTCATCCCCGAGCGGGCGCCCATTCTCTGGACAGGCGCTCTTTATAGGACAGGCGCCAGTCTACTAGTCCTAGCAGGCGCTCTTCTCCTCACAGGCACCAAGAGCCTCGCAGGCGCCAATCTCCTGGTAGACGTTCTTCGCCTGGCAGCCGCTTTCCTCTGGACAGGCGCCAAGAGCCTCGCAAGCGCCTCTCTCCCGGTAGGCGCTCTTCGCCTGGTAGCCGCTCTCCTCTTGACAGGCGCCAAGAGCCTCGCAAGCGCCTTTCTCCTAGTAGGCGCTCTTCACCTAGTAGCCGCTCTCCTCGTGACAGGCGCCAAGAACCTCGCAGGCGCTACTCCCCTAGTAGGCGCTCTTCTCCGGGAAGCTGTTCGCTATTTGACAAGATCCAAGAGCCTCGTGGGCGCCCTCGTCATGGGAGACGTTCTTCTACTGATAGGCGCTCTCCTTTGTCCAAGTTTTCATCGACTTCAAGGCGCGAGTCTTCCCCCAGACTCCTCGTATCCAACAGGCGCTCGTCTGCTTATACTTGTCGCTCTCCTGATGTTTATGCCACTCCTGACAGGTGACAAGCTTCTCGTAGGCGCCCATCTCCTAGTAGGCGCCCTTCTCCTGACAGGACTGCCTCCTCTTCTAAGGACCCTCCTCATTCGTCGGTGGAAGGCTCTGATGATGATTCCGCCAAGACTGCCTCGGTTTCGGCTTACAAGAAGCTAACCGCCTTGCTTCTCCAGGAGTTCGGAGATTCCCTCAGCCCTGCCGCTCCTCCGTCTCCACATTCGCTTTTTTCGACCTCCAAGACTACAAAAGGATCCTCATGCGTCGGGATGAAGCCTACGTTATCAATGAAGAAGGCCCTAAGGGGATTTGGTTTGTGGCTTCTTTCCAAGGAAGAAGCGGGGTAGACGGTTTTTTCCTTCCCCCCATCTAAGCTGACAGGACGTACGGGGTTCTGATATGAAACGGGAGAGCCCTTGGGCCTGGGTCTTCCTTCCTCTGCCGATTCAGACTTCTCTGCATTGGTGGACGCTACCAGACGATCAGCCCTTAATTCCGCCAAGACGTCATGGGCTATGAATGAGCTCGATCATGTTTTGAAGGGGATGTTCCGAGTTCTCGAGGTATTCAACTTTCTGGATTGGTCCTTGGGAGTCTTGGCCAGGAAGACTCAGATTCCGGATGCCCTTTCTCCAGAAGCACCTCCACTGTGTTTTGTCCTGTATGGATAAGTCCCTGAGAGATGGCGCGAGTGAGGTTGCGTCATTGTTCGGTGCAGGAGTAGTCAAGAAGAGGGCGGTGTATTGCTCCTTCTTGACGAAGTCGGTTTCTCACGCCCAGAGGTCTTCGCTGTTATACTCACAGCTCTCGTCGCAGCTCTTCCCTAAGAAGATTGTTCAGGACATTTCGAGCTCTCTCTCGGCCAAGGCAACTCGGGACCTGCTTGCACAGTCGACGAGGAAACCTCGACCGGCCTTCTCTGCGAAGACCAAGAAGGAGAAACCCGCAGCGCAGGAGCCCTTTCAAGGGGGTCCACCCTCCAGATCTTCTTTTAGAGGGCGAAGACCCGGCAGGAGAGGTAAAACCTTCTCAAAGTCCATCAAGACCCCGAAGTAACAAGCAAGTCCTCCAGACGACAGTAGGTGCCAGACTCCGAAGTTTTGCAGATGTCTGGGCCCAGAGAGGGGCGGACACCTGGACCCTCTCAATAGTCAAAAAGGGATATCTCATTCCTTTTGCTTCAAGACCTCCCTTAACGACAACTCCAAGGGAGTTGACGGCCAAGTACAAGGACCCCATCATGAACCAAGCCCTTGTTCTAGCAGTAGACCAGATGCTGGAAAAGGAGGCGATAGAACTAGTATCAGACCTTCACTCGGCAGGCTTCTATAACCGCCTCTTCCTAGTTCCGAAATTGTCAGGGGGATGGAGACCGGTTCTGGACGTAAGCGCCCTGAACGTCTTTTTGGAGAAAAAGAAGTTCTCAATGGAAACCACATCATCGGTGTTGGCTGCTCTTCGTCCAGGGGACTGGATCGTGTCCCTGGATCAGCAGGACGCTTACTTCCATGTGCCGATCCATCCCTCTTCGAGGAAGTATCTAAGGTTCATGATGCTAGGGAAGGTTTATCAGTTCAGGGCCTTGTGCTTTGGCCTCTCGACAGCCGCTCAGGTTTTCACGGGGATCATGAGGAACGTCGCGCAGTGGCTTCACTTGGAAGGAGTGAGGATATCCCTTTATCTGAACGATTGGCTTATAAGAGCCAGATCAAAGGAACGTTGTCTGGAGGACCTTCAAAAGACGTTGGATTTGACAAGTTCGCTGGGACTCTTGGTCAACTTCCAGAAATCCCAGCTTATCCCCAGTCAAGAATGTGTTTATCTGGGGATTCGGATGGATTCTCGGGGTTTTCGGGCTTTTCCGTCCCCGGAAAGGATAGCCCGAGGCTCCGAGAAACTTGCAACCTTCCTAGGGAAAGATGCATGCACAGCGAGGGAGTGGATGAGTTTGTTGGGGACGCTCTCCTCGCTGGAGCAATTCATTTCCCTAGGAAGGTTACACCTGAGACCTCTTCAGTTCTTTCTAAATCAAAATTGGAATCGTCGTTCCCAGGATTTAACGTTCTCCTTCGTCGTAACTCGGGAGATAAAAGAGAAGCTCTTGTGATGGGCAGATCCCAACAGATTTGTCGAAGGTCTGTCACTGCAAACCCTGAACCCCAGCCTAGTGTTGTTCTCCGACGCGTCGGAGACAGGTTGGGGGGCGACTCTGGGAACGAAGGAAGTGTCAGGCACCTGGGAGGGAGAACAGATGTCCTGGCACATCAACAAGAAGGAACTGATGGCTGTTTGGCTGGTGTTGAAAGCCTTCGAGTCTCACGTCCGAGGCACCGTTGTTCAGGTCAACTCGGACAACACCACAGCTCTGGCATACATCAGGAAACGGGGGGACACACTCCTTCTCCCTGTACGAAACAGCAAGAGATCTTTTGCTATGGGCCGAGGTAAGGAGCGTCAGGCTCCTCACCAGATTCGTACAGGGGGAAAGGAATGTAAGGGTAGACCACCTCAGCAGAAAAGATCAGGTCCTCCCGACGGAGTGGACTCTTCATCAAGATGTTTGCCAGAGCCTGTGGAAACTGTGGGGCAGGCCCCATCTAGACCTCTTCGCCACCTCCAGGAATGCGAGGCTAGACCTGTATTGCTCTCCAATATTGGATCCGAGGGCAATAGCAAAGATGCCCTTCTGCTGGATTGGAAGGGCCTAGATATGTACGCTTTTCCTCCCTTCAAGATCCTGGGAGAGACACTAAAGAAGTTCGCCTCATCGGATTCAGCAAGAATGACTGATTGCTCCGTTCTGGCCTGCCCAAGACTGGTTCACAGAGGTATTGGAATGGATGGTGAACCTTCCAAGATCCCTTCCACCAAGGAAGGATTTGCTCAGACAACCCCACTTCGACAGGTATCACAAAAACCTCCCCGCTCTCAGTCTGACTGGCTTCAGACTGTCCAAAGTCTCGTCAGAGCGAAGGGATTTTCGTCTAAAGCTGCAAAAGCTATTGCCAGAGCAAGGAGATCTTTCACCTTGCGAGTATACCAGTCGAAGTGGGATGTCTTTCGTCGATGGTGCAGGAATAAGAAAGTTTCCTCTTCCAGTACCTCTGTGACCCAAATTGCTGACTTCATTCTTTTCCTCAGGGAAGACTGTGGGCTAGCAGTCTCGACAATCAAGGGATACTGCAGTATGCTAGCCGCAGTGTTCAGACACAGAGGCCTGAACATTTCCAAGAACTAGGACTTTCATGATCTGATCAGGTCTTTCGAAACAACGAAGAAAGGGTCCTCGAGAACACCCAGTTGGAATCTCGACGTGGATCTTCAACTTTTGAGGTCTTCAAGATTTGAACCTCCTTATTCAGCTTCCTTTAGGGACCTAACCAAGAAGTCCCTTTTCCTCATGGCTTTGGCATCCGCCAAGAGGATGAGTGAACTGCAAGCCATAGAAGGAAAGGTAGGCTTCAAAGATCAGTCCGTGATTTGTTCTTTCCTTCCCTCATTCTTAGCTAAGAATGAAAATCCTTCGAATCCATGGCCCAGAAGTTTTGAGGTTCGAGGTTTATCTGCTCTCGTAGGGGAAGAGGCAGAGAGGGCTCTTTGCCCTGTAAGAAGCCTTAAGTATTACCTCAGAAGGAAGAAACAACTTAAGGGCAATACGGACGTCCTCTGGTGTTCTGTGAGGGACCCCAGTAGGCCCTTGTCTAAGAATGCTCTGGCATTCTTCTTGAGAAGCCTAGTTAAGGAAGCCCACGTAGCATGTGACGAGGACCAGTTCAAGCTCCTTAAGGTTAAGGCCCATGAAGTGAGGGCCATTGCCACTTCTCTAGCCTTCAGCAAGAACATGTCGGTGCAAAACCTTATGAAGGCGACATTTTTGGAGATGTAACTCGGTCTTCGCAAGGCACTACTTGAGAGACGTAAGGATCACGTATAAGTGCTTTGCCTTAGGACCCTACGTGTCTGCGGATTCGGTGCTGGGGCAGGGAGCTGAAACGTATCCTTGTTAGTTTAGCTAATTTTTATCCTTTTTGGTTTGTGTTTTTATGGTTGAATGGAAGAGGATGCGGGTAGGCATCGCTTTCGTCTCTTAGATCTAACACGGGTTAGATTGGTTAGGTGGTCTGGATTGTTTTGGCTCCTTGTGATAGTAGTGGACAGGTTCTGTCATGTAAGCGGGCGAACCCCTTTGACAAGATCCTACTTGGATTCTACCATGTAACTGGATGAGAAATCCCTTTGGTAGATCCGAAGAGTCTTTCAGCAACAGGTCACGCCCTCGCTGTAGCTCCTCAGGCAATGCAGACTCATAGACAGTATCCATGAAGTCTTCTGCCTAACCAGGTAAGAACCAAGGTTTTTATATCCTACAACATGTGTTGTTTCCCTTTTCTATATTGTTTAGCTGTCTCTTTCCCTCCACCAAGGGTGCCAATCAGCTAAGTATATATCTGACAGGAAAGTTCATGTACAAAAATGATATTATGATGCAATAAAGTTTTGTACATACTTACCAGGCAGATATATACGATTAATGGCCCGCCCAGCTTCCCTTCAGGAGACAGGTGGAAGAGAAAATCTGATTAGAAAACGGGATTGGTTCATACACCCGCCTCCCAGCAGCGGGAAGGGTAGACCACCTGACCTACCTGTCGCGTGTGCCGCGAGATTTGAAATTCTGTCGGGAACGTTGGAGACTATAGCTAAGTATATATCTGCCAGGTAAGTATGTACAAAACTTTATTGTATCATAACAATATCATTTCTTTTGGGACGGGAGATGTAATTTGTTGGGCTTTGTGAGTTGCATGAAATGGGCATTTGACATTAAGTCTCATTGTAATTAATTATGTGAGCAGTAAAGGGTTTTTGCTGTTAAACATTGGAGATTTTTACTGATTTTGTGGGTTGTTGAAATATCAGAGCTTGAGAGAACATTTTTGATTTTTGGGTCTGGGCTTGTTACGTGATTTTTTTTTTCTTGGGCTCATTACTTTTTTTTTTTTTTTTTTTTTTTTTGTTTTTTTTTTTTTTTTTTTTTTTTTTTTTTTTTTTTTTACTTGTGAGAATTTGAGTTTGAAGTGTGAGTGCAGAAGTCCGTGGAGTTGCTGTGAGTTTTGGATTGTGTGTGTTAGTGTGTGAGTTTGGAGAATTGAGATTAGAGAACTTAATGTTTTTTTTTTTTTTTTTTTTTTTTTTTTTTTGGGGGGGGGGGGGGAATTTTAAGTCATTGTTTGATAGAAGTAATATGTCTGGGGTTAATTTTCTTTTTAGATTGACCGATGACTTGACTGACATACTTAAACACACCATAATCGTCGTTCCCCGACGCTAGCAAGACGCCCACCAGCCGTGCAGAGATGTTGCTGTCATTTGCCCAGGGTACTTACAAGAGTTTCTACGAGTCTACAGAGTTCTACAGCGCTTTTGGGTCTACAGAAGCTGTTAGATGTTTTCCACTGGGAGACATTTCGCCTTCCTACAGCGTGCTATGTCTGCGCAGAAAGTTGCAGACAAAGAGGGATATTCAAGAAGTCCAAAATGAGAGAAAATTTATAC
>NC_087206.1:37445983-37453483 GCF_015104395.2 Macrobrachium nipponense
TGCACTCTAAGCATCCAGCTGATACACTCAAAAATATTGCCCTATATATCTCCTCACAAAGGTTTCTATTTGCACCAAAAATTGCTGCAAAAATAATTGAACTAAACATAGCTCTGTCCACCATAGGCTTAAACTCAAGGAATTATATTTCCAATAAAATAAAATATCTCATTGCCAAAATATTAATATCTCCAATGCTCTCCATAAATGGGCTCTAACTGTGCCAGTATACTATTAACATCGAGAAGCATCTCTAAGCAGCTCAATGTAATCTCCAAAACAGGTAAACTCTCTGTGTAGCATAACTGCTGAGAAAGGGCAAAAAACTCTGCAAATATTGCAGAAAATTTTAGAAAAAATCACCAATGTGCCACAACTCATTATAACAAAAACTCCAAATTCAAAGTGTTTAAGCAAAGACTTCCCCATATTCACCTCGTCACTGGCCACTAGAAACTAAATCAAGTTTCCTATCTCTGGCAAAATTGTCACAAATACAACAAAGCCATTGTGCAAGAAACCCACAACTTCTGGAACACAAATATCCAGAGAGAAAAAAAATATAGTGCCATCACGTATGCATTCAAAAATGCAAAAATTCTCCCATAAATCTCTCTGCAGCATCAAACAGCTGAAATTATAAACACATTCCCGAACAATGACTTTAAATAAAAAAATTCACACAAACTGTCCGGAGAAAAATAAATTCAAATTCGCCCATGATAAAAAAAAAAAACGCTTGTCAGCTATGGCTACGTCCAAAAAAAAAAAAAAAAAAGGGAAAAAAGGAAAATCAATGGCACTGATAACTCTCCCAGTGACACCTATAACATCTGTGACACACAGATGTCAAGCAATAATTATAGGCTGAACTCATAAAAAAAAGAAAAACAAAAAATGTGTCTTTAGTTCCTCCCAAATTAAAAAAACATCACCACCCTTGATAGCATTACAACACCCTTGTTAGTATAAAAAAATTAACACCAGTATCAGAATTCACCAGTATCAGTAGTGTCACCAAATATCAGTATAAAAAACATCACCAATGTTAATGCTTGCCCATTCACCAAAAATTCAGCACAAAATTCAGTACAATTCACCAAAATTCAGCAAGATTCATCACCCATGAACCACTGACACATTCTCCAAAGTCATTACTACTCTGAATTCTAATAGAAACTCCGTAAATAATTATCCACAAACATCTCCCATAATTCATTGTAATAATTCTCTGTAATAATTCTCTGTGATAATTATCTCTAAAATAATCTCACGTAAAATATTTCAAATCTCCCATAAAAAATGTCTCAAATCTCTCGTAAAGTATATCTCGTGTAAATATTCATTGTAAAATATCTCCCACAAAATGTCTCGCATAAAACATCTCCCGTAAACCATATCTCACGTCCTACCAGTATACCATGATAACCAACACCAATCAACACCATTATAATAATGCTATTTCCCCTTAACTCCAATACCACCGGTGACCATTGCCACCCCCCGCCACCCCCCCCATAACTCCAAAATCAACACCACTCACCACTCCCCGGGTATCATCATCATTTAGCAATACCAAACACAACACATCACCGATCAATACCACTCCAAAACAACATCCATATCTCAAACAAATCTCCATTAAAAAAACAATCTCCATACCCCCAGTTATAATTGGTTCTAGGTATATTCCACTAGGGAAAATTCCACTACGGTAAGTTCCACTAGGTAAATTCTTCTATAGGTAAATTCCACTGGCGTATTAGGTATATTCCACTGGAGAAAATTCTACTATACGTAAATTCTCCTACTGGTAAGGGTAATGAGATGATTGAATACTTTTTAAGACTTATTTAATCGCATAATGTGTCAGTTTCATATAAAGATAGAAAAAACTGAGAGTACATGTTAAAAAAAAAAGTAAAAAATCTTTTGGGTCTTTTTAAAAGGCTATTTAATCACATAATGTGTCATTTTCATATAAAGATAAAAATAATTGAGAGAACATAAGTTTTGAAAAAAAAAATTAATATTTTGTGCTAAATTGTGTGCAATACTTCTTAAAAACTCCAGCATGTTTTCGGAGTTATAATTCTCAACTAATCTCTTGAGTCTTCCATCGATAATTTGATAGGATTTTTTTTTTGGTTGTAGAGTCCCCCGTCGTACATGAGCAATTTTAGTCTGGCTTAGGACCTCTTCAGTCTTCAGGGCTTTGCAAAGCTTCCACAAATTAGGGGGTGTTGAGGTAATTGATGACCGCAAGGCATTGTGGAATCCTTCTACCGGATTATTTGCTGTTGGCAAGTCATTTAAAACTCGTTGATGTACATTCCACATATGGATAGGAAACTTAGGAGTTTCTCTTCGTTGACGATGACCACGTCCTCGTAACATGCCAATGTATGAATTTTCAAAATAAGAGATAAAGTCAGAAGGAATGCTATCGTCATCAATTAAAATCACAAAGCCCTCGACAACGTCATCAATAGGTAAGAATGCTAATGTGCAAAAGCACTTAATTTTAAGCTGAAAACGTGCATCCGTGTTATATCTCCTGCTTTCACCCAGTACACATATTTTGCGCCAAACAGACTCTCCCAGATGAAATACACACCCAACTGTTTCTACATCCGGGAATACTGATGCAAATGCATTATGGAGGGCTTGTTAAAAGTCCAATATGCAAGTAACCGGTTGACAATTTGGCCTTAAATTCAGCAGAGTAGACAAAACATGATGATAAGAGGCTTCTTTTTTGTCTGGAAGTAGGGCAAAGGGTCTTTGCACACTTGACCCTCCAATGATGATATTTATTGTTAAAAGCTGACACCACAAATGTGGACACACCTTAAACGTCCTGTCACAGGCCCAATTTTCCGAGTTTTCTAGATCATCTAAACCATTTTCGGAGGAAAACACTAATATTCTGTCTGGGTCTTCTATGCCACTGTCAAAAGGATCCATTTTCCAAGTACTTAAATTCATGTGAAATTTCAAAGCCCGACCTACAGACTGGGAGCGCTGGGATTCCTAAAGTTTGCTGTCTCCAGTTACGGATGTTGCGTGAAAGTCCAGGAAGATTTGGCAAGAGTGGTTGTGCTTCCTCATCGAGATTTTGTAGTCGTAGAAATTACTTCCCGTGAAGATACTGTGCACATTCTCATTACATCCGATTTCATAGAATTAACTGCATTTTGGGCTTTAACGTGGGTGCAGTTTGCTGGATGATTATGGGAGCCGTTAGAATGAATAACTTCTGGTATACTGTAGTTGAAAGTTGTATGCAGTCTAGCTTTGCAACCATCATAAAATCGCTCACATCGCCAATATATTTTGGTTTTACTGTTGTTAACTCCATTCTTTTCATATATGTAATTTTCTTCGTCGCAAAGCTTGCGTTTGTTCTTCTCTGAAGTTATGAAAGCTGCCATGACTGAAGGCTTCGAAGTTCAAAGATATACTGATTAGGGAATTTTTTTGTAGCTAAAATTATTTAGTGGAGTAACATAAAGCATAAAATAACAAATGTTTACGCAACTCTAACAAGTTGTTTGCATATTTTGAAATAACTACTTTTTAGTTTAATTGTATATGTACGAGGTTGAAACAAGTTTTTTAGTTGTTTGTATATATCAAAGAGAGAGATTTTTAAGTTTAACCGGAGAGAGAGAGAGAGAGAGAGAGATAGAGAGAGAGAGAGAGAGAGAGAGAGAGAGAGAGAGAGAGACTCTTTAGTGGATTTTACTGTAGTGGAATTTACTGCAGTTGAATTTACCTATAGTAGAATTTACCTAGTGGAACTTACCGTAGTGGAATTTTCCCCAGTGGAATATACCGGTCACTGTCATAATTATGCCCTCTAACATTGCGTAAAGGCATTCTCCAAAGCATAAGGGAAACTTGCACCAAATCCCAATGCATTTCATGTCCATTCTCTTCACTCAAGAGAAAAAAAAAAAAAATCTCTCTAAAAGAAATCCTACGGGCATGTCACATCATCACCCAGTGGTTATCAGCTGATGTCCTGGCATTGAACTTTCTTATTCAAGGCCAAACTCGCCCCTTTACCCCGACACAAAAAGAAAAAAAAGCTTCACCCTCCTCTGAATAGTGTTTGAGTACCCCTCGATCCTCCTGAATAGCGTTACCATGGACAGTGCTAGAACACCCCCCTGGACAGGCCCCCTGAGCCACAGTAAGTCCCTCTGATCCTTGGTTGCTCGGCAAAAATTACGTTGAATGAGTACGAATGAACCCGCTCTCTCCCAAAGCACTGTGTTGTATGTATGAAAATCATTCATATACACACGTATGTATCAAAACAAAGACGAATGCACCTCTCCCAAACATGCACTAAAATAAAACTTATCACTTTCTGCCGATATGGGGAAAAAATATGTTAATCTGAACTGCATCTTCAAAATTGTTCACACAGTAAAAAAAAAACACCAGGGCCCCAAAAAAACACATCACAACACTTACGCCTTCAAATGAGAGAAAACCACCCCGGAATCTGCGTAACTACAAACAAGCGAATCTCGTTGGCACAACGCAAACGCGCTCAGCGAGAAAGCACTTGCCGATCTTACACTCACAAGCCAGAATGAGTCACTCATGCCTTAGAGCGTCTCGGTACGGGCAAATTTCATGACAATAGAATTTCTTTCTCTCAGTACCATAACTACGACTCCACAACTCTTATGTCCGACGCTTACTAACGATATCCCAACCCATTTTAACATTCAGTCTCTCCGAAAATAGCATTCTTAAGCTGTTACTAATCTAACAAAAGGCGTAACAACAGTTGAAGGCCGCTGCCACCGCTGTTATGAGTTAATAATCTCGTATTTCATATTGGTAAGCCCTAAGCCAAAAGTGGTAGGCACTGGTAGTTGGCAATACATTTTTCCTCTCTCTCTCTCTCTCTCTCTCTCTCTCTCTCTCTCTCTCTCTCTCTCTCTCTCTCTCTCTCTCAGCAATAGCCCCCTCTCTCGCACCCAAATCGCATCATCTGCTCTCTCGTCTCTCTCTCTCTCTCTCTCTCTCCTCCTTTTATCTAAGGTCACCAAGTCAGAAACGGGCTACAAAATTACATTTATTTAAAAGCAAAGCATTGATCAAATAGTTAGGTTCTCAATGTTCAAAATAGCTTAATTGATCCCCAATAAAATAACTAACATTAGTTTAGTCATGACATTATTAGTCAGTCAACACAATTCCAAAATAACATATTTGTTCCTCTCCAAAAACTATTCCCCTTTGTCAGGATATTCCCCCTTGTCAGATCCGCCTGTTAGAAAAGACAGGAGATAATATTGCAAAAACAGCAAAAGATTAAATAAAATGGACATCTTTTACAAGAATGTTAAAACATAATCAAGCCACACCTTTGGCTAAATCATAGTGAATCTTACCATTTCAGCCCAAAATCTTAACACACACTTAACAAAAATACTTTGGCAGAGCCATCCTGGCCCTGCCTCTCTTGCACAGATCTCCCCATAACTCTCTATGGTTCTCGCTAATTACATGCCATTATGAACGGGCATAACTCGTACCTACATACGAACTCACACTCAAAAGTTCAGAATGTACCCGGCCCAGGCAACCGCCCGCAACCAGTTTTCAAAGGCACCTTGGACAAGCTCTCATGGCGACAGGATGAAGACACTAATTTGCTAGGTAAGGGCTTAATGTCACACCAGCCCAAAAAAGAGTTATCAGCATTCTCTAGGCTGTCACTTGGACTCTTTGTATCTAAGGAAGTTAAAAATGATGAGTCTTTACATTCCAAGAAACATCACAGCACATCACATTATATATTATTAATTATATCATAGCGAATCCTCCTTTTTATGTTACACACACACACACACACACACACACACACACACATATATATATATATATACTATATATATATATATATAATTAATATATATATATATATATATACTATATATATATATATAGATATAAATATATATATATATCATAATATATATATATATATATATATAATATATATATATATATATAATATATATATATAATATAGTTTATATATGATATATATATATATAAATATATTATATATATAAATATATATATATATTTTAAATATATATATATATATATATATATATATATATATATATATATATATAGATATATATATATATATATATATATATATATATATATATATATTTAAGGGCTTAATGTCACACCCAGCCCAAAAAGAGTTATCAGCATTCTCTAGGCTGTCACTCGGACTCTTTGTATCTAAGGAAGTTAGAAATTATGAGTCTTTACATTCAAGAAACATCATAGCGCATCACATTATATATTATTAATCATATCATAAGGAATCCCCCTTTTTATGTTACACACACACACACACACACACACACACATATATATATATATATATATATATATATATATATATATATATATATATATATATATATATATAATGTGTGTGTGTGTGTGTAGGGCGTAGGTTAAGAGACACCACATCTTTATTGCGATGCGTTTCGTTGTTTCTTCATAACAACATTTTCAAGCCTAAAAGAGACATTACAGTATTTTAATGGTAGTTACAAGATTATGTAATTATTGGCTGACAAAGCTGAGTAAAAGTAGCAACAATAAGATAATGGTTAAAGTCTTTAAAATAAATTGCACCAGCATACTAAAAAAAATAAATTATATAAGATCTTTAAAATAAATTACAACCGTATACTAAAAACAGAATGGTGGGAAAGACAGATGGAAATTTTACACTACAAATGAATGACTGAATGATTTATATTAAAAGCAAGGGATAAGATGAATTGTCAAGATTAAGATCTGGTTTCTTGAAAAATATTTCTATCGACTCGGAGATTCTCAATAATGACTCTTCTCTAAAAGTACCAAGCACACTAAAATTTTCCAATCTTCTACCTGTATTACATTCCTCTATGTGCTGTAAAATCGGTGTTCCAGTTGGCATGGCCAGCAAGCAACCAGTACGAGGAGAAATGCCATAATGTTCGGAAGATCTTGTCCGTACCGACCGTTTTGACTGGCCAATGTAGGTGGCGCTACAGGCGTCACACTTGTAAATATAGGTGATGTCAGACAAAAGGTCTGAAGGTAGTTTATCTTTATGGTTTAACAACGCTTGGATAGTATGGTTGTTAGTAAATATTAACTTGGGGTTAATGTGGGGAAAACTATACTTAAACATATTTCTTAGTTCTCTTGTAACGTATTTAGAACAAGGATCACTTATAAATGGAAATTTAAAATACATAGTTAGTTTATCAACCCTTGGTATATTTATTTTGCTATTTATACTAAGAGAAATATTTAGGAACTTTTTGATTTCTTTATATATTATGTTATTGGGATAGCCATTAATTTTGAAATAGTTTAACAGAAACTTTATTTCTGAGTCAAATGCCTGCCAAGAGCTGCTTATCTTAGTGACGAGGATGAGCCTTTCTT
>NC_087206.1:37458483-37523483 GCF_015104395.2 Macrobrachium nipponense
CTCTAATTAAACGTGTTGTTGTTTAGGAAAGCAAAGCAGAAACTTCGGGGTCTCTTATCGCAAGGTGTTGACATAGTAGGGAAACAATTCTAGTTTTGAACGGACAAAGATAATCTCTCTCTTTCTTTACTGCGTTATATATTCTTTTAAATTATATTAAGCGAAATCTGAACACACATTTTAAGAAATCATAGCAAAGTAATCTGAAAAAATGTTGCACAACTCTATATATAATATTTTATACAGTCAAAGAGGGGATAGTATATGCAATTTTGAAATTAGCAACTTAAGAATAATTAATAATAGATTATATATATATATATATATATATTATATATATATATATATATATATATATATATATATATATTCTGAACACACAATTTAGAAATCATTGCAAAGGAATCTGAAAAACAAAAAATATTGCACAACTCTAGACTTTAAACATTTTATACAGTCAAAGAGGGGATATATGTATTTTGAAATTAGCAAACATAATATATATATATATATATATATATATATATATATATATATATAATATATATGAATGAGAGAGAAAATAACTTTTACTGCTAACAAACAAACAAACAAATTTTTTTACTGAAATTTCTGTACTACATATAAAACCCATTTGTGTTCTCAGCTTGATTGCCTGGAGGTTTATTTCTTGTATTTTCAACACAACCTCTGAGGGCTGGTGAGAAAAAACAAGCTTATTTTTCAGTTGAAATTTAGCTTAGCAAAGCTGGTTTTAATATTTCTACCTAAGTAAAAACAGCCTGCTACCTGCCATCAGAGCAAAATTTGCCAGTTCAAAGAAGTAATCCCCACTCAGATCATTGGGATCCATATATATAATATATATATATAGAGAGAGACTGAATAGTCTCGCGTCTCTCTTAAAAGGGGTTAGCGATAAGATGACCTCTCGGCCATCACACTGTTTCCCCATTTTACATATTGTTAGATTTAAATTTGTTATGTAAATAGGAGAAACCATTCTGCTTTCATCTTTGTTAATAAGCTTGTAAATAAACTTCTGTTCTGTTTGAGTTTCTTTCTATATTCGTATCCCAAGTTTCAACTGTTGGTGTTGAATCCTATTGCTTATTATAATAAAGAACCTGAGCGGATCTCAGTCCCTAACATTGCCCTATGGCAACCTAAAGACACAGCTGATCCAGGTCTTCTCCCTCCCAGTTCCTGAGAGAGCCGCCTAAATCTTCGACCTGGTGGTCAACCCCCTGGTCAACAAGGGCCCGAGGTTAGCCTGGCACAAGCTCCCAGGCCCTGGTATTGCTGCCAGAGGTAGACCCCCTGGGGTGCAGGAAGGGGGTAAGCCTCTTGAAGCAACTCTTCCTCTGCCAATGACCTGGAGATGGAGAGCCTGGTGGAACGGGCACACAGGCTACACACTCCAGCCATCAGCCAACAGCAGCAAGATCCCGAGGAGGTTGGGATCAACGCAGCCTTCCAGAGGAGGAGAGCCCCGCAGCCCTGCCAGAACACTGGCTGGTGTTTTTTCCACCAGAAATATAGAGAGAAGGTAAAGAAGTGCAAGTGCCCCTGCTCCTTTATGCCTCCAAAAAACTAAGGTGGCAGCACCCAACGCCACCCTCCTTGGCAGCGGCAGTAGCCAAGTCCCACCCAAGAGGATTCTGTGTAGAAGACACGATCTCCGGCCACAGGATGCTGGTTGACACTGGGGCCATGCAATCGGTGTTCCCACCATCAGCAGAGGACCGCAGCGTGCCCCTGACGCCCGAGCTGCCCTTGTAGCTGACAACAGGACCCCAATTCGCTCCTATGGCACCAAGACCCAGACCATCACATTCCTGGGTCGTATCTACACCTGGCCATTCGTCATCACGGATGTCAGAGCCCCCCTCCTTGGCGCAGATTTCCTGCCCCACCACAGGCTTCTAGTGGACGTTGCCCGCCAACACCTCCTGGACACAGAAACCTGCCTCTTGCCCACTCATCATTGTGCCCAAGGGCACCCGCCATCTGCTCCGTCTTCCCCCACAAGTACAGCTCCCTCCTACAGGAGTTTCTGGACATTTTTAGACCCAAGCTCCATCAGGTGGCAGGGGCCGTTCCCAAGAACGGTGTGTACTACATCAACACCAAGGGGCCCCTGACTCATGCAAAGTTCTGCCACCTCCCACCAAAGCTCCTCCAGGAACCCAACAATGCATTTGCGGAGATGGCAGATGGGCATCTGCAAGAAGGCTGCGAGCCCGTGGGCATCCCCCCTTCCACATGATAAGGAAGGCAGATGGTACATGGAGGCCTTGCGGGGACTACCGCCGCCTCAGCCTTGTCACCACACCCGACAGCTACCCCCTGCAGCACATGCAGGACCTCACTGGACCCCTCCATGGGGTGAAGATTTTTTCAAATGTGGAGCTACTAAAATCCTACTTCCCGGTTCCCCTCCATCCCGATGACATCCCGAAGATGGCAATCATCACGCCTTTTGGGTCCTTCCTGTTCGCCTTCTCCACTTTTGGCCTAAAGAACACGGGAGCTACCTTCCAGCACCTAATGGACAGCATCCTCACCAATTTACCCCTCTGCATCTGCTATGCAGACGATATTCTTATATTTTCCAGATCGCCAGAGGAGCACCTGAACCACGTCCAGGCCATCCTCAAGCGCCTGCAGGAGAACAGGTTCATCGTCTGGTTCGACAAATGTACCTTCGGCACGAAGGTGGATTTCCTAGGCCACAAAATCACCCCACCAGGAGTACCTCTCATGGCATTGAAGGTAACCGCAGTGAAGTTCCTGACGCCAACAACGGTCAAGGCCCTACAAGAGTTCATCCCAGACATCACCCACACCATATGCCCTGTGACCGAGGTCCTGAAGGGCATGCCAAAGAACCTGGTATGGGAGGAGGCCCAGCATCGTGCCTTCAATCTCACTAAAGCATCCCTCAGCAGAGCTACAGCCCTGGCCCACCAGGATTCTGACATGCCCAACTCTCACACTGATGCCAGCAACATTGCATGCAGCGCCGTCCTGGAACAGCTGATCAACAGGGTCCCTACGCCACAAGCCTTCTTCAAAAAGAACCTGAAACCTGCGGAGACCCGCTGCAGCACCTTCAACAGCAAGCTCCTTGCTGTTTACCAAGCCGTCTGCGCCTTCAAGTTCCCCCTGGAAGGCGTCCCGTTCACCATAAGGATGAACCACCAGCTGCTGGTCCACGCCTTTGTCAAGGCGGGAGACACTTAGTCTGCAAGACAGCAATGACACCTAGCGGCCGTCTCCAAGTTCGGGTGCTCCATTGAATACGTCCCTGGTGTTAGGAACCCTGTAGCATACCCTCTTGAGAATTGAAATAAATTCCCTGCACCTTGGTGTGGACTACGAGGACCTAACACGAGAGCAAGCTCCAGCCCTGAAGTGCCAGCCTACAGCACCGGAGTGCCAGATGACGACACAATGGACCGGAGAACCGCCTTCACCTTGGAACTCTGGACTGCTCTGGCATGCCTGATGGGGATGAAGCACCATACCACCACAGCATACAACCCTGCAGCAAACAGCATGGTGGAAAGGACTCACCGCTCCCTCAAGGCCTCCCTGATGGCATGCTGCATGGGCCCCAACTGGAAGGCACAACTACCTTAGGTCCTCCTCAACCTCAGCACCCACCCCAAGAGCCAACAGCGACCCATCACCTGCAGAGAAGGTCTACGGGGAAACTCTGACAGTGGCAGGAGAATTCATCCCGGTCAACAGCCGCAACAAGGATGTCCCCCTGTCAAGAATCCTTGCAGCCGTCCAGAAATTCATTCCCTGTCGCTAGACCTTCTCTGACAGAAGGAAGCAGTTCCAACCAAAAGCCCTGGATTCCTGCAAACACACACGTCTTCATCAGGAATGACACCACCCGCCCACCCTTAATGAGACCCTACCGAGAACCATATCGAGTCATCTGCCGATCAGAGAAGGCGTTCCTCATCATGATCAACAACTGTGAAGACTGGGTCTCAATTGATCAGTTGAAGCCTGCCTTCATTTCTGACGGAAAAAGGACCTCGCAGGATCCCTCGTCAAAACGAAATCCCACCAGCGACCCCAGCTGTCACCGAGGCCGCCCAAGGACAGCAGTCGAACCCCCCAGGTCTACCACCAGGGGTGGCATCCTGCTGGCCAACTCATCACAAGACGAAGAGCTAGAGGATGTTCCCTGACAGATGGCATCAAGGACTCCTCCAAGCAAGATACTGATGACCAATCATCCAATAATTATTACCATAAGGACAGCAGTCAAACCACCCAGGGCTACCACCAGGGACGGCATCCTGCTGTCTGACTCGTCAGAAGATGAAGAGCCAGAGGACGTTCCCAACAGATGACATCATGGACCTGCGGTCTCCTCCACCCTCCAGCAAGATACCGATGACCAGTCATCCAATAATTATTACCATAACCATTGTCTCGGGGGGAGTATCTGTAAGGACAGCATTTCCACCGAAATGCCCTGCCTCTCATTGTACATATTTTTTCACATATATACCTAAATGTAAAGCAGTTGTGGCCTTTTGGCCAATATATTTATCATCAAAATATGTACGCTTAATTATATGTATATTTGTAGGTGCGAGAAAGCACAATCACAGTGGGACCCCGCCCCCCTTTTGTATGTGCGAGTGATGGACACTACGTTTCCTTCCACACAGCTCCTTATATGTATCCTTTTCTGATTAATAAACCAGTAAGAGTTCTTCCTTGCCTCAGTCCAGACCTCACATTAGCAATTACCCAGTTCTGATCTGAAAACTTTATTTATGCTGCATTAAAGAGCATCATCATTAATAAATGCAACATAACTTTATGCACAAGTGCAAATGTAGTTGAACCTGAGGACTGGAGGATTTGGGGTGTTCCTATGGTATTTTCATCCATGGCCTAAAGAAAGTGATGACTTTAGAAGGAAGCAAGATCTTCCCTGGTCAGTGCTAATGCATGGCATCAGCCAGGCACTGTTACGGACCGAGATTCGATCCGGTTCTTATTATAATAAGCAAAAAGGATTCAACACCAACAATTGAAACTCGTGATACGAATATGGAAAGAAACTCAAACAGAACAGAAGTTTATTTACAATCTTACTAACAAAGATAAATGCAGAATGGTTTCTCCTATTTACATAAAATAAAATTTTTGTACATTCAACTTCCCGGTCAGATATATACTTAGCTTTAGACTCAGTCGTTCCCGACAGAAATTCAAATTTCGCAGCACACGCTACAGGTAGGTCAGGTGATCTACCACCCTGCCGCTGGGTGGCAGGACTAGGAACCATTCCTGTTTTCTAATCAGATTTTCTCTGTCGCCGGCTCCGACAACATCGTTGTTGGTTCCTCTTGACCTGGTTTTCGTTTTTCATCGCCATTGATCTTCTGGCCTGTCTTTTTTGGGGACGTACTGGTTGTTGGTTTGGCATACGCTTTAGTGGACTGTTTATTGGATTTCGCTTTGGATTTTTCTAAGAATGTCTGACTCTAGTTATGCAATTAGAGTGTGTGAATGAGGGTTGTAGCGTGAGACTACCGAAAGGTTCGGTAGATCCTCACACAGTATGCAAGTGGTGTAGGGAGTATGAATGTTCTTTCACTAATACGTGTAAGGAATGTGAGAATTTGAGTGAGGAAGAATGGAAGACACTAACTTCCTACTTAAGGAAGTTAGAGAAGGATAGGGTTAGAAAAGCTTCTTCTCGAAGCTTAAGTAGGTCTCGTTCTAACGAGCTAGTTAGTGAAACGGTAGCACCTATCCAAGAAGTAGTTATTGCATCCTCCCCCACAGTATCAGCTCCTTCTCCCTTCACAGAACCTGCAGATTCATCTGTGGAAGTAGCGGATTTGAAGGCTGCCCTCAAAAGGATGGAGCTCAAAATGCGAGCTTTGGAAGGTAAGCGCAGTGCAGTGGATAGTGATTTCAGTGTACCCAGTGCAGTGGAGGGGGCGTCTGATCGGCTCTGCAACGCTCCCAGGCCTAGACCTCTTCCAAACTCCCAGGCCCAGAGGTGGAGGAATGTCGAAAGCCTTACGGAGGTTGTGGAGGATCCCCACCGATCAGGCGTCCCTTCGGCAGGATCTGTGTCGTCCCAGACTGCCAGGGATCGCCGTTGCAAAGGCATCCTGAGAGAGTGCTTCTCGTCATCCGATTTCGCTTCGCCCAAGCGCGGCTGGAGCTCTGCCGAGCAGTCGAGGCCTATGAAGAGGAGTTGGAAAGCGCCCACCTTGGATTCCAGCCCTGAGCGCTTCCCAGAAGGTTCGCCTGTGGATAGGAAGAGAGCCAAGAGAGCCCTGTTTTCGCAAGCTTTCGGATGGGAGTCCCCTTCTCCTCCTTCTGACAAGGAGCGGGAAGATTCTACGACGAAGATTCTCCGTATCTTGCAGGAGCAAATCTCGTCCCTAGTAGGAGTACTTACGAAGGATCCTCCTTGCAGAAAGGACACTTCTCTTCCTGTTAAGAGATCCTGTCGTCCCCTGGACGTTCCTAGCTCCAGGCTCCTCTCCACAGCTCCTCGTTCTAAGAAGAGATCCTTTGATCCTCCTGCTTCTCGCTCATCTCCTTGGAAGCACGAGGCTTGGGAACGCTTAGCGACTGAGCCCTCGTCTCCTTCCGATCACAAAGTGCCACCCAGCCGCAAGGCGCCAGCCAAGCGCGAGGCTCTTCCCAGGCGCGAGTCGCCAGACAAGCGCCAGTCTCCAGTCAGACGACAGTCGCCAGCGAGGCTTGGATCCCCAGCCAGGCGCCAGCTGCGCTCCAGGCGCGAGCCGCTTCCCAGCCGCTCGGCGCGAGCTGCTTCCCAGCCGCTCGGCGCCAGCCAGCCGCGAGTCTCCTTCTGGGCGCGAGCCTTCCTCCAAGAGCGAGGCGCCAGTCAGACACTTATCACCTTCCGAGAGAGAGCCTTCTTCCAGGCGCATGCTGACAACCAGGTACGAGGATACATCCATGTGCGATCCGCTTCCCAGCCGCGAAGCGCCTGCCAGGCGCGAGGCTTCTTCCAAGCGTGAGGCTTCGATCAGTCACGAGTCTCCTTCCAACCGAGAGAAGTTTGGCAGACGTGATCCTCTCTTTTTACTCGATGTCCCGGACGGACACGAGACACCTTCCAGACGCTCTGAGCCTGTTAGACGCGAAGCTCTCCATAACAGCTCTGTTCCTTTTTGCAGCAAGACGTCTTATAGACACAAGACTCCTCCCAGCTTAGAGGAATCTTCCAGGCGCCAGTTCGAAGATCTCTGCATCTGGACTGCTCTTATTCAGACAGAAGCCCCTCTCCTCGAGAGCAGAAGACTGTTGAACCAGACAACTCCTCTCATCGTAAGCGCTCTCCATCGGGTGATCGCTCTTCCCTTATCAGATCAACGAGGCAAGAGCTTGAGGAGATTTCTGACGAAGAATCTACGATGGTAACGGCGCTTTCGGACTACAAAACCTTAGCGGCTTTGCTTATTCAGGAGTTTGGAGACTCCCTCAGTCCAACCACCCCTCCTTCTCCTCGTTCTTTGTTTACAAGTACAAAGGCGACTAAATCCTCCTCCTTCCTGAAAATGCGCCCGACCATCTCCATGAAGAAAGCCCTCCAGTCAGTAGGGGCTTGTTTCAGCTCTAAGGAGGAAGCAGGAAAGACTGTCTTTGCCTGTCCTCCCTCCAGGCTTTCAGGAAGAAGGGGCATTTGGTATGAGACGGGGGAATCCATGGGACTGGCTCTTCCTTCATCTGCAGAAGCAGATTTCTCCACTCTAGTGGACTCGACAAGGAGACTTGCCCTGTCAACAGCCAAGACCACATGGGGTATGTCTGAGATGGACCATCTCCTCAAGGGATTATTCCATGTCCTGGAAGTCTTTAACTTTCTGGACTGGTCCCTTGGGGCGTTGGCCAAGAAGACACAGGAACCGGACTTCCTTAGCCCCGAAGTTCTTCACAGCGTCTTGTCCTGTATGGACAAGGCTGTCCAAGACGGATCTGGAGAAGTAGCCTCCCTCTTTGGAGCAGGTATACTTAAGAAGAGAGCAGTTTTTAGCTCATTTTTAACAAAATCTGTATCTCCAGTTCAGAGGGTGTGTCTGTTATACGCACCTCTTTCGAAACAGCTTTTCCCTTCTCAGTTAGTGAGAGACATTTCTCACTCACTCACTGAGAAGGCAACCTAGGATCTTTTAGTCCAATCAGCTAAGAAGACTTGACCTGCTGTACCCTCCGTTAAGAAGGAAAGTCGTACTCCTCAAGCGCCCTTTTGGGGAGGTCCTTCTTCTCGATCCTCCTCTAGAAGGAAAGGACCAGAAAAGAGAGGGAGGTCATCTTTTAAACCTTTCAAGAAAGGGAAATGATTCATTAGTCCTCCAGACACCAGTAGGCGCCAGGCTGCAGAAGTTCTCGGAAGCCTGGGCTGTGAGAGGGGCGGACAACTGGTCCCTCTCAATCCTAAGGAAGGGATATCTCATCCCCTTCAAAGACAGACCACCCTTGACATCGACTCCAAGGGAGCTGTCAGCAAAGTACAAAGACCCTGTCCTGCGAAGAACTCTCCTTCTCCTTGTGGATCAGATGTTGGAGAAGGAGGCCATCGAATTAGTACAAGATCCCCACTCCTAAGGCTTTTACAATTGCCTTTTCCTTGTTCCGAAAACCACGGGGGGTTGGAGACCTGTACTAGACATGAGCGCACTGAACCGATTCGTAGAGAAGAGGAAGTTCTCTATGGAGACCACCTCCTCGGTTCTTGCGCCTCTACGTCCTGGAGATTGGATGGTCTCCCTGGACCTTCTAGACGCTTATTTTCATGTCTTTCTGCATCCTTCATCAAAGAAATTTCTTCGTTTCATGATCCAGGGGAGGATCTTTCAGTTCAGGGCTTTGTGCTTCAGCCTTTCTACGGCCCCCCAAGTTTTCACGGGCCTCATGAAAAACTTAGCCCGTTGGCTGCATTTGAAGGGGGTGAGCATCTCACTTTACCTGGACGACTGGCTCATCAGAGCCAAGTCAGAACAGCAATGTCTGGAGGACTTGTCTACGACTCTAGACCTAGTACGGTCTCTTGGACTTTTGGTGAACCTCGAGAAGTCCCAGATGATCCCCAGCCAGAACCTTGTCTATCTGGGGATTCAGATGGATTCTTGGGGTTTTCGAGTTTTTCCATCTCAGGAAAGGCTCGATCGAGGCTTAGAGAAAGTCTCAGCCTTCTTAGGGAAAGAATGAAGCTCAGCAAGGGAATGGCTGAGCCTGCTGGGGACCCTTTCCTCGCTGGAGCAGTTCTTTTCCCTGGGGAGGCTCAACTTAAGACCTCTGCAATCCTACCTGCAGAGTGTATGGAATCAGAAGACAGGAGACCTGTCAGACTCCTTTCCGATCCATCAGGAAGTAAAAACCCACCTTGCTTGGTGGTTGGCTCCACTCAAAAGGAACATAGGTATGTCCCTGTCGATTCAGAGCCCGCGCCTAGTGTTGTTCTCTGACGCATCGGAGACAGGCTGGGGAGCAACACTAGGAGCGAGGGAAGTGTCAGGCACCTGGACAGGGGAACAGGTGTCCTGGCACATTAACTCAAAGGAACTTTTGGCTATCCATCTAGCCCTAAAGTCCTTCGAATCAGAAGTCAGAGGCGTGGTAGTCCAAGTCAACTCGGACAACACCACGGCTCTGGCTTACATTCGAAAGCAAGGAGGGACTCACTCATTCTCCCTCTACGAGTTGGCAAGAGCTCTTCTGATCTGGGCGGAGGAACGAAACGTCACCCTCCTTACCAGGTTTGTTCAAGGAGAAAAGAACGTGAGAGCTGACCTGCTGAGCAGGAAGAACCAGGTCCTTCCAACAGAGTGGACCCTCCACCTCGAAGTTTGTCGAAGGCTTTGGGCCCTGTGGGGAAAACCACAGATAGACCTTTTCGCCACGTTCCTCAACAAAAGGATGGACAACTTCTGCTCTTCGATCGAAGATCCGAGAGTCATAGCAGTCGATGCCCTCCTCCTAAACTGGTCGGGCATAGACGCTTACACCTTTCCCCCATTCAAACTGGTGGGGGAAGTAATAAGAAAGTTCGTGGCCTGCACAAGATTGGTTCACAGAGGTACTGGAATGGACAGCGGACTTCCCCAGATCTCTTCCTGTAAGGACAGATCTGCTCAGACAACCCCACTTCGAGAGGTTTCACAAAAACCTCCCCGCTCTCTCCCTGATTGCCTTTCAACTATCGAAAGACTCGTCAGAGCGAGAGGCTTTTCGCGAAAGGCTGCCAGCGCGATCGCCAGAGCCCGCATGGTCCTCAACCTTACGGGTGTATCAGTCGAAGTGGAAGTCTTCCGTAAGATGGTGCAGTTGAAGAAGCTGTCCTCCTCCAATACCTCTGTGACCGACATTGCTGATTTTCTTCTCTTTCTGAGAGAAGAATCTCATCTGGCTGTATCTACGATTAAAGGATACAGAAGCATGCTCTCCGCTGTCTTTAGAAATAGGGGCCTAAAGATAGCGGAAGACAAGGATCTTTATGATCTTATACGGTCCTTCGAGACAACCAAGAACAGGTCCTCACTTCCACCTAGTTGGAATCTTGACGTGGTCCTCAGATTCCTTACTTCCGACAAATTCGAACCTCCTCATCAGGCTTCCTTTAGAGACCTTACGAGGAAATGCATTTTTCTCTTGGCCCTTGGGACTGCCAAGAGGACAAGTGAACTCCATGCATTGGACTCTAATGTCGGATTCAAAGGAGACTCGGCAATATGTTCTTTGAAGCCATTATTTCTGGCAAAGAACGAGAACCCTTCAAAACCTTGGCCCAGAAGCTTTGAAGTTAAAGGAATTTCCCCCTTGGTAGGGAGGGAGATGGAGAGGTCTATTTGCCCAGTCAGGACACTCAAGTTATATCTTCAGAGGAAGAAACAGCTTAAGGGTTGCCTACAGAGTCTCTGGTGTGCGGTGAGGGACCCCAGGAGACCCATGTCTAAGAACGCCCTGGCCTTCTTTGTGAGAAGTGTGATCTCTGAAGCACATGAGAAGTGCCATGATGACTCCTTCAAGCAGCTTAGAGTTAAAGCGCATGAGGTGCGAGCTGTTGTGACTTCTTTATCCTTCCATAAAAATATGTCAATGAAGGACATTCTAGCTGCCACGTGCTGGAGATGCAACTCTGTCTTTCCATCCCACTACCTGAAGGATGTTAGAGTAACGTATGAGAAATGCTTCTCTCTGGGTCCATACGTATCTGCGGATTCGGTGCTGGGACAGGGAGCTGATGCTGATCCTTAATTAGTTTAGTTAGTTTTTAATTATTTGGTGTTGAGTTTTTAGGGTTGTTTGAAAGGATGTTTGGGGATAACTCCTTTCAATCTCAGTACTAACCCGGGTGTTAGGATCAGGTGGTCGGGATCGGTGATGTGCTCCTTGATTTTGCCATTAGGCAAGGTGTTTTGTCATTTAAGTGGATTAGCACCCATTGACAAAGATCCTCAGGTTCTGTCGAGTAAGCGGATAAGACCCCATTGACAGATCCCCAAGAACTCTTAGCATGAGGTCACTACCTCGCTGAGGCTCTTGAGGCGAAGCAGGCTCCTAGGCAGTAGCCATGAAGTCTTCCGCCTAACCAGGTAGGAACCAAGGTTTTTTGTGTTTACCTACAACGTATGTTGTTTTCCCGTCTATTTCAGTAGTTAGCTGTCTCTTACCCACCACCAAGGGTGCCAATCAGCTAAGTATATATCTGACAGGGAAGTTGAATGTACAAAAATGATATTGTTATGATACAATAAAGTTTTGTACATACTTACCTGGCAGATATATACAATTAAATGGCCCACCCAGCCTCCCCTCAGGAGACAGGTGGAAGAGAAAATCTGATTAGAAAACGGGAATGGTTCCTAGTCCCACCCAGCGGCAGGGCGGTAGATCACCTGACCTACCTGTAGCGTGTGCCGCGAAATTTGAATTTCTGTCGGGAACGACTGAGTCTAAAGCTAAGTATATATCTGCCAGGTAAGTATGTACAAATCTTTATTGTATCATAACAATATCATTTTACAATATGTAAACTTGGGAAACAGTATGGTAATGAAATACTTGCTGGCCAGTTTATTTACAAGCTTACTAACAAAGATAAATGCAGAATGGTTTCTCCTATTTACATAACAAAATAAAATTTTACAATATGTAAACTGGGGAAACAGTACGGTAATGAAATACTTGCTGGCCAGTCTCCCAACAGGAACTCTTTAAAATGATCCAGACGAAAAGTTACATCATAATATGCTGCGTTTCTAGCGACGGGATTCTCGAACAATCGTGAGAACAGACACCTTCAACACATGCGTGAATGCCTCCTTGCTGCAGACCTACTCAAAGAAGATGCATTTTCCTTTTCTTTAATATATGTTACTTCGCTATAGGGCGATTACCATGACATGTTCCCCCAAAAGAAAATAAAATAAAATAAACTGATTTTATTTTTTTCTAAAGAGAGACAAGAATCAAACAACGGGGAACAATTCTGCAGAAAGCTTTAACTCAGTTAAACAGGCAAACTCCATTCATTCACCCACTCGTGCAAAAATAGAAAACTGTCAACAGGCTACTCATTCCGAAAAATCTCCAGAGAGGCTATCTGTTATAACATTATCCTTTCTTCTTAATTTTTCCTTTTCTAACCTCGGATTAAACTTCGAAATTCTTGAGCACCTCAGAGCTTTTCTCAAAACTAATTTCTTTCTGTGACATCATAACTACAGGCACGGGCGGTGGCCACGGTAGGGGTGTTCGTTATAATTCTTGAGCAAGTTTACATGCACCCACTTTGCTCTACACTTACCCATATCGATTAAATGATTTAGATTTCCCCTCTTTTCTGAAATTGAGAAAGGACCTTTGAACTTATAAGATAAAAATAGGGACCTTCTTTCTGGACTAATACTAAAACTTTATCTCCCACACAGAAACTTCTCTCTTTCGCTCTTAAGATAATGTTTCCCTTTAGTTTCCCCTTGACTTTCACTCTCATTTGCCTTTGCCAGTCTCCTAGCACCTTGTAAATTGCTTTTATAACACTAGATTAGTTATGTAGTCCTCTCTACTTTCTTTAAGCATTAAATTACATTTTAACATTTCCAAAGGACCTTTAGCGGTGTGACCAAAACCCAGCTTGAAAGGACTAAATCCTGTAGTGTCATTCGGTGCCAACTGCAAAGCAAACAAAATAAAAGGTAATTTTTATTCCCTGTCATGTTCAAAGTTATTACACAATTTCCGTAAACAACTCTTTAACGTTTGGTGAAACCAATCCACAGTGCCTTGAGATTCGGGATGATAAGGTGTGGAAGTTTCGAGTTTAATGCCTAACTCTTTCATTCTATCTCTGAAATGGATACAAAATTACTACCATTATCACTGTATAGTACGAGGCAGACCAAACTTATAAAAATAATCTAACAAACTTTTAACTATGGTCCTTGCATTACAGCTTCTTATGGGTATCGCCTCTGGATAGTGAGTTAGTTTATCAATGATTGTTAACAGATATATACTCCCTCCCTTACTTCTAGGCAATGGTCTGACCATATCGATAACTTCATTCTCAAAAGGTTCGCCTACTGAAGGAATAATACACAATGGAGCTTGGGGAATTACTTGATTTGGTTTTCCGGCAATTTGGCATTCGTGACAGCTTAAAACATACATCTTCACATCACTTCTCATTTTAGGCCAAAAGTTTGCCCTACTAATACACCTGAAAGTTTTATTTACTCCCAAATGTCCTTGCTCATCATGCGCTAACTTCAAAACTAGTCCACGAAGCTTCCTAGGAACCACTAATTGTTCGGTGATTTCCTTTTTACTACCTGACTTAGGTCGAACATAACGACACAAAACTTCGTCTTTTAAACAAAACATTTCCTTACACACATTATCGAGATCAGTATCCAGCTCACATTTGAGAATCAGGTTAGTGTCTCATCCTCTTTCTGAAACTTGACTAGCTCATCCTTATCCAAAAGGTTAGTGCCTAATTCATCACAGTAACTATTAGTACTTGATTCCACGACATCGACTACGTTATCCTCGACAGCTACACCTTCCGCTTGGCTATCACTGTCACCACCAATAGAGTCAGGTCTCTCAGCCACACTCACTCACGCCAAGATCAACCTCGCTACCTCTGTCACACTTATTTGAATCCACGAACAAACTATGACCGTAGTCTACTACGTATATCTGTATCTAAACCTGACCTAGTTACTACCATTTCAGGCACTGGAATCTCACTCACAACAGGATTCATAAACTTGGATAAAGCTGTCATTACCAACAATAATGACAATGCCATCAATGGGCAAACTGTCAACAACTGCTAGTTTCACAACAAAGGACAAATAACAGAAGTGTTCAGAAATCCACCTAACATGACTTTTTCTTCCATATTGATTTCTGCCTTGTTTGGCACACACAGTCTCCTAATTAGGGAGACAGCAGCTCCTGGGTCCCAAAGCAAGACTATTTCTCTTGAATCTCCTCCTCCAAGAGAGGAAACTACACCTTCTGCCAGAAATTCCCCCTGAAATTTCCTAGTTTCTCTCATCACATCATTCCTACTTGACATAAAGTTAACTAGAGACACTGGTTACTTAACGTCCTTCCTTTCTACTGCACAATTTCTCGCTAAATACCCTTTCTCATTACATCGGAAACAAGTTAATTCTGAGATACTAATTGCTACTTTATTCTTACAAACCTTAGATGAATGACCAGGTTTTCTGCATGCATAACAGTAATAGTCACTTTTACTCGCATTGCTATTACAAGAACTGAAATCATTAACTTTAGCGGAAGTTAACCAATCAAAAAACAGCCTTTCTAAATTCTTACTGTATTGTACATTTGTAATATTCTTGTCCTTTCTCCAACTTCTAAATTTCTTACGGTACACCTCGGGCACGAACCTGTATGTGCTAAGAACAGTTTCTTTCACAATATCATAATCATCACATTCCTCCTTAGACATGCAACTATCAGTAAGTGCCCTCTCATGCAAAGCTGATTGTAAATATAGTCCACATTTCTTTGGGAGAACCTACTCTTTCCATTAACTTCTCAAAACACATGAAATATGTCATTACATCTCCCTCATCAAACTTTGGTACAACACTGCACTTACAATGGACCCCCCGTATTCGCGTTCTCCGGATTCGCGGACTCACTGATTCGCGGATTTTTCTTTGGAACCTATCTAGAAATTATTCGCGGAAGGACTCGCCCATTCGTGGGTTTCTCTGTGGAACATATACATAATTATTCGCGGTCATCGCCGGCTATTCGCGGATGCGAATTTTTATGTGTTTACTATTTGTACAAGGACATTTTATAATGATATGGTTATTCTGTTTATTAGACATTCCTTATAAATCTTAATGTAATGAATTGAATAAAAATATCGTCGGTATAAATTGGTGAGCAAGATAATATGAAATAAAGCATAACAGAGTGAGTTTGGCAACTGAGAAAATAAACAATCGTATACGTACAGCCATTCTCTCTCTCTCTCTCTCTCTCTCTCTCTCTCTCTCTCTCTCTCTCTCTCTCTCTCTCTCACACACACACATAAAATGATAGATAGGAAGCAATAACAGAATATGTATTGCTTGAATACGATATGGCAACAAAGTTTTGGTCTGACTGAAGTGTAGAGTTACTTTGACATTGACTTACATGTCATTCCTGGTCATCTCACAGCCACGGATAGACATCAACTTCACAGCCGAGAAAGGCAATTGTATACAAAATAAATATTTTCCAGATGAAAAAGCAATTGGAGGGCCTATGTTATCCCATAAAAAAAACTCTCGCTTGGATAACTGTAAGATGTAGAAAAGAGAGAGAGATCAAGGGCAGGGCGGATATAGGAAGGAGATTTAAGCAGTACCTGGAAATGAAAAACAACCCCTATACTAATCTTATAATTATAGCCTTAGGGTTTGTCTCAAAGACATTCAAAGGTGTGTCACACACGTGACAGTTGTTGTTTTTGTAAAATTGGCGTCAGGGCAGATTTTTACGCACCACTGTGTTAATATATTATTAATAATTTGTTCATTACCTTCGATAACACGCCAAATTTCACGTTAGATAATCATGAAAATCTCTAGGATTGCGCGACCGTGCAAATTGGAAAACAATGGTGCTAGATTAAATCTGAAACTCCAGATCTAGCGTGAAATGCGTTAGTTTAGCAACACTGCCATTGAACTTACATAAATACGTATTGGGTCAATTGGGTACGCATTGTGCAGGCTGTACATTTTATGAAATTTTTTAAGATGATTTCTAATTATGATATGTATGTACGTACGTACATAAATTGTTTTAGGATGATAATAAAAGTATGCAGACCATATCTAAAGTACGTAAGACAATGATTATATACATATTTGTAGCAGGGTACGTATTTTTCTGTCAGCGGCACGCAGTACGTACATGTACGTGTGTTTTTCATACGTACATAATGAGTATATTTTCATGACAAAATAAATTTTTATGATGAAAAAAAGCTTTATTAATTTTCAAATATTACAGTTCTGTAATACTTTCATGTAAACACAGCAAAATGTCGGTAACAAAGTCGGGTTTTCTTAAAAGATGCTCTACCCAAGCCAACTTTCCGCAGATAAACAAATCTTATGATGCTGTGACGCCTTCTTAGAGCAGTACCCAAACGAAATGATATTTAAAACGCTATTGGCTGTTGTCTGCACAGCAGCCAATCCAGAAGCAGCATTCATTTTCCTTGTCGCTCATTGGTTGTACACTTGGTGTTGATTGGTTGAACCCTGGCCCCATTTCGCGGAGATGGAATTGTGGGTATCGCGCATCTAGTACCCAGCAGCCTCACTGCACAGAAACTTACGGGTATACGCGAACGTTAACGCTAAGCTCTTGTGCGTATCAGCAATTATCTGTGTGCACCGTACCGAAAATGGCCCCTAAAAGGCGCCCTGCTCCTTCTAAGGCTTCTGGCCAAGAAGCTAAAAGAAAGAAGACCGTAATGAAGCTTGACAAGAAGGTGAAACTTCTTGATATGTTGAAGGAGGGAAAAAGTTACGCTGCAGTCGGCCGCCATTTCAAAGTGAATGAGAGCACAGTTAGATATATAAAGAAAAAAGAAAATGAAATAAGAAAAAGTGTTAGTATGACATTCTATGGCACCGCAAAGGCTGTGTCCACGGTGAGAGACAAAGCCATTGTGAAAATGGAATCTGCACTCGCATTCTGGATAAAGGACTGCAGGAAGAAGAACGTGCCCCTTGACTCCAACATCATACGCCAAAAGGCACGACAGATCTACCAGCAGCTATCAACTCCTCCTGCTTCACAAGGTGGTGAGGAAGAGGAAGCCGAAGCCGAAGATGTGGAGGCACCGGAAGGCGATGAAGAAGGGATGTTGGAATTCTTGGGCTTTGGAGAACCAGCTCCTGAAGAGGAAGACGAAGAAGAACCACAACCGGGACCGTCCTCAGCTCCCCAAGGATTTCAGGCTAGCAAAGGATGGTTCCACTGGTTCCAGAAAAGGTTCCATCTAAAGTTTGTTTCCCTACATGGGGAAGCTGCATCTGCAGACAAAGAGGCAGCCGCAAAATATCCGCAGGCCTTCATGAAAATAATCCAGGAGAAAGGATATCGCCCAGAACAGGTGTTCAATATGGACGAAACTGGCCTGTTCTGGAAGAAAATGCCGTCCCGGACGTACCTTATGAAGGATGAAGCTAAAGCCTCCAGATTTAAGGCACAAAAGGACAGGGTGACCCTCCTGATGTGCGGGAATGCGGCTGGTTTCATGCTGAAACCAGGCCTCATTTACAAGGCTGCAAATCCCAGGGCACTCAAGAACAAGAACAAGGCGTTACTGCCCGTCTTCTGGATGCATAATCCCAAGGCCTGGATCACCAAAGTCCTGACGGAGTACTGGTTTCACCAGAGTTTCATTCCTCAAGTTAGGCAATACCTGGCCGATTTGGACATCAACTTCAAGGTCTTGCTGATAATGGACAACGCTGGTGGCCACCCTCTCGATCTTTATTCCAAAGGAGTCCAGCTTGAGTTCCTTCCTCCCAACACCACCTCTCTCCTCCAGCCTATGGATCAGGGCGTCATCCGTGCCTTCAAGGCACTCTACACCGGGAACTCCCTCCAGCACCTTGTTGATGCAATGGACCGTGACAGTGAATTTACGCTGAAAGATTATTGGCGTAAATTCACGATTGCCACGTGTCTGTCTGTCATTGACCAGTCGTTGAAGGACATGAAGAAGGAGACACTGAATGCCTGCTGGAGTAAGTTGTGGCCAGACTGTGTCCATAATTATACAGGCTTTTCTCCCCAGGAAATCCAGCTTTCAGCCATTAATAAGGCAGTCCAGTTGGCAAAAATTCTTGGTGGTGAGGGCTTTGACGATATCACCGATGAAGGAGTCGGCACCCTCATTGATGCCCACTCTGCTCAGGATCTTTCTTATAGTAAACAAAAAGGATTCAACACCAACAGTTGAAACTCAAGATACGAATATAGAAAGACTCAAACAGAACAGAAGTTTATTTACAAACTTATTAACAAAGATGAATGTAGAATCGTTTCTCCTGTTTACATAACAAAATTAAATCTGACAATATGTAAAATGGGGAAACAGTGCAGTAATGAAATACCTGCTGTCCAGTATTGCACTGTTGAAATCAGTGCTCAAAGCGAGGGCTTCACAATAGGGGACAGTAGAAACTTCGGACGGCATCTTGACTTCGTACTGTAGGAAGAAATTTCTTAGTCTTGAAACTTGAAGGGCGGGTTACTCCTCAGAACCGCTTGTAGGACGTTTCTTCTCTGAAAGTGTTACTTGACGTTGGGATCTCTCTCTCTCCGACTATGAACCACGGACTTTACTTGTTTCAGTTCACACTCTCGTGTGTCCTCTTCCTCTCTTATCCTTCGTTTCTTCCTTCTTCTCTTATCTCTGATGATCTCTCTACTTCCTCAGGGTCATATATATATATATATGTCGATCTCGGGGCAGGGCTGAAAAGGGCGGAGCTTAATCAGCGAACGTCATCATCTCTCGACAGGAAATTTTTAGAAGGATCTAGACGAAATGTTACATCATTTTATGCGGCGTTTCTAATGCCATGCACAGCTTTTCTAATAACAACCGCGTAATGGAGTTCCACAACACACCTGAGTATTCTCGAACAATCATGAGAACTGACGCCTCCAACACATGCGGGAATGCCTCCTTGCTGCAGACCTACTCAAAGAAGATACATTTTCCTTTCCTTTAATGTATGTTTCTTCGCTATAGAGCGATTACCATGACAGGCAGCACTACAGGATGGGTGGCCATCCATGGGCCGAGACGGTCCGACTTTGTTCCTTCTGTGGTGATCCAGTGGAGCCGAAACTGGATTTCCGCGCAGTGGAGGCAGGCTGTGATATTCTGGCAGGAGAAGGGCGGCAGTTTGATGGAGTGGGGCTCTTTTGGCGCTGCAGCTCGCAAGGACATGGACTGGGGCGCTGCTCTGGGCATCGAGGAACCACTTGGAAGAGCATTAGTTAGTTCCCATTCTTGATTTGAGTTCTCCAAGTCTGCCATCTCATTTTGCTTAAGGTTGATGGATGTCGTTAATGGCAGGCCAAACTGTGAGGAAAAATGCCAAAACACTCCTGTAGGGGATGTGCCTTATTAATTCCACTAATGGCGTTTTGGTCGACTGCAGATAGGAGCTCCAGAAAACCAAGAACTGAACACTGTATTAAGTCTGCCAATGGTTTTCTAGGGTGAGTGACCGAAACCACTACCATCCTAATGGAGGGACACCAGTTGTGAGGACTGGATCATAGACCAGGAAGAACTCGTACTTGTTTTATTGATCAGAATAGGATAAATATAAGGAGGCTGTATGGACGGAAATGTAGTGTCCGTCACACGCACATACAAAAGGGAGCAGGGTCCTGCTGTGATTGTGCTTTCTCACACCTACAAATATACATATAATTAAACGTACAGGATACATATTTTGATGATATATATATATTGGTGGAAAGGCCACAAACTGCTCTACATTTTGGTATATATGTGTAAAAAATGGGAGGATGGACATTTCGGTGGAAATGTCATCCTTACACTAGTGATAGCGACACGTACGTCTTTTTAGACATTGGTTAGCATAATTCCTTCAGATTTCCAGCTGCTTGCCTTTTGAAAAGCCTTGTTGCCTCGTAGGTATCTTTTGTGGCACACAAAGGGCACTTCTAGTGACAGAGGCGATTGCTGAAGTGAAAAAAAGTGAGATGAGGATGACAGTGCTTGGAGCAGAGCTCATGCTGCTCTTAAACATAAACAAAAATATGAGGTTGATTTATATGGATGAATTTTCTGACCTGGGATAAAAGGGGCGAGCAGCAGACTTGCAGTTCAGTTGTGTTTGTTTACATGTTATATTTCATGTATGTGTTAATGTATGTATTTATGTTTGCTGTATGTTTGTGTCATGTATTATTGTAAGTCTTAAGAATAAACATATATACTTCTTCCAATTATTAAGTATTGATGAGTAAAGAATATCATATAATTAAAATTGTTCTTTTATGAAATTAACTACAACACATACAAGTACGTACACAAATGAACTTAAACAAATGAAACAAAAAGATGATCTAAATACAGATTATTAAATAACAAATAACACTGTACTACATGTCAAATATAGGGAAAGAAACATAATTAGTACAGACATAAAAAATAATCAAGTCGAATACAGTGTAACAAGTATCGGAGAGAAGAAAATTTTAAAAATATAGAATTAGCATATCTGAAAATGTTGAGTAAATATTACAAAGATGCTAAATAAACTGGAAAATAGTTCGCAAATAATATTATAATTCGAACTAAATACATGAACAAATATTTAAGTAAATACAGTGAGGTAAACAATATAGAATGTAGGAAATTAACTAAATCTTGTTCTCCTGCCATAAAAAAAATAAGCAGTCGAATACAGTGAACATGTTAAGTAAATATTACGAAGGGTCTAAAAAACGGGAAAATAGTACATAAATAACATTGTAATTCGAACTAAATACAACAACAAAGTATATAGGAAATTAAATCGTGTTCTCCAGCCAATGAATGGAGTCTTCAGCCGATGAAAAGTATTCTTTCAGCATGTTGCGTTGCTCCTTGGCATTCCTGGTGGCAATGAGATGACACCGACTGCAACTCCTGCAGTGCGTGGGAATCGTGAGGTTGACATAAAGGTAAGTTTACACTATGACGTTTGCGGCGCCGCATAAGTCACTTCTACCACATATGCCCGTCCACCTTGGCGACACTTCATGCTGCATAGCGTGTCTTGCTTCTACACTATGTGATTGCTGCGACCGGCAGCAGTATCTTCCTGAGAGCCACGATGAGCAATGACGAGGAAGAATTTGCCTGTGCTGCCATTGTTGTAGCACAAATGTATGATCAAATGCATCATTGTGTTAGGAAAAGGAAATGGACAAACGATTGGCTTCGACAGCGAAGGAACAAAGGAAGTTACAGAAGTATTTTTTTGTTAATTACAAGCATCTCTTCCTTTAGTTTTTTCATAGTGAGATCGCAAAAATTTCTGTTTTTATATTCTTGTAATTTTACGTTCCATAGACATGGATAATGCTGATAAACATATATGAGAAAATGAACTTCTCGTTTCCATTCCATGTTACCAGGGAGTAGTCATCGCCGGAGTGAGTCTGAGTGGCGCCTGCAGTCTTAGCCATCAAGCTCGGTTTGATGCGTTGGGTGGTGCCTCAAGAGGGCGGGGCAAACAATAATTTGGGAGGAGTTGGTGATAAGTCTGAGGCGTGCAGCGCACGCTAAAGCCTAGTGTAAACTGGCTTTAAGACCGTAATGCACCACATTACACATACGGTACCTATACATATGTTGGTTTTACGTGCTCTGCCAAACACTACTTTTGGGTGTGCCCCGCTTGTCAGGCCGGTTCTGGTAAACATGACGTCATATTTGTGCAGTGCGTACATTTGCAGAGCACTATAATATGCTTGCTTTACGCACATCAGCCCGTGTCACTTATCCAGTTGATCGTGGCTATTTCACTATGCATATGGCACTTTGTGATAAAACTATTAAAAAAAACATATAAATTTTTTTAGTGGGTTTTTCTTGAGTTTTACTTAACAAAATAGGCAGTTGTAAGCGTTTTTTATGGGAGTTTCATCTATTTGCGGGTTCTGACTATTCGCAGGGGTCGGATACACTTCCCTGCGAATAAGGGGGGGAACACTATTCTATTTCTTCAGTAACGACATTCACATGAACTGCAATATTTCAGATGTCCAAAATCGCATTCAGTACTTAAAACTTTGGAGGGATATTTATTAAATGGCATTTTAAAGTGCAACAACGACTATTATCCCTATGTTTACATCAGTAAACTGTTGCTCCAATGCATTTGGGCAACATCACAGATTATGGTCAGTTGCATGAAAATACACGGACCTGCACATTGGACTAGTCTACTGGTTGTTTCTGTATTGTGGCCCAGGGGTGATATACTGTGACATCATAAAGCACTTAATAAAATGATAGAATTTGTTTGCAACACAAAATACAATGAATTTCATGTTGGTCAATTGTAGTTCATAGATATGGCATGGCATTATTTTTTTTCTCTTATAGTTGACAGGTAGTCTTTTGTATAGGAGGGCTCCTGGCGTCCAGATATTGGCAGAATAAATACTTTTTCAGTGAATTGCTGTGTTTTTTTAGAGGTGATTGGAGGGACGTCAGGGTTTATTTTTACCTTCTGTTTGTATATGCTCTCTCTCTGTGTGGGAAATTTGTTTCACTCAGTGGGAAGATTGAAGGAATATACTCTACAAAATTATAAGGGTAATTCTTTCCACTGAGTGTTCTCTAGTAGTATTGTAAATGGTAATAAAACGGGCTGTTAAGCACACAATTCTTCCGTGTGCCCAACGTGTTTTCAGACTTGTGCCAGAAAATCCAAAGGATTAATAATTGCTTGGTAAGTTTAAGTAGGCTAGTTAAATTCAGGTAAGAGTAATTCAGGTAAATGCAATTAATCTAATAAGGACTATGAATAAATCAAACCAAGGCCATAAATTCCAGGGCAGTTCAGTTTGGTCCCAGAATTCTATTAAGTTCCGACCTGGTTAAAGTAAAATTAAGGTAAACTAACCCCAAATAGTAATGCTAAGTAAACAGACAGACTTAATTTTGACTAAATTTTCTACTACTCCCATGTAATTATATAAACCCCTGTGAAATTCTTCAATCTGAGTCTATGCCTAATTAATTCTCATAAACTCCAATATTGCAATAGCCTAACTACGTAAAAGGGCTCAAAATTTAGTTAAGGTAAAGAAAACTGTGTATTATGTCTTGAATAAGTAAGTTAAGTTAAATACGTAAGTTTAACGTTAAAAGACGAAACCGCTTCCTAACGAAATGACTGTTGGTTCAAATCAGCCGTCCAATAATGGCGGTCTAGTCTTTGTGGAAAATTAGTTTGTTGACCTACCTTCAAGTTAACTCAGTTTGGACACACACCTCTTAATTCACTCCTAAACTAAAAACAAATCCTATATATTTAATCAGCAAACCCAGCGACCTCTAATTACACTCGTGGAAATAAATTGGTACGTTGACAAGAAATGCTCTTTTACTTACTGAATTTTCTGCCGACCGATCAGTGAGAATGGCCATTTTAAGTTTTGGTTGCAGATAAGGATATGGATAGGATATGGGTTAGGATAGGTGCAAACAGGAAAGGAGATCATACAAACCAATTATTGTAAGGGTTATTAATTTCTAAAACCCTACACTACGTAAATTAAACTCAAGACGAAGTCTACGAAACAAGTTCGTCTGTCTCGGTTGCTGTCAGTTTGAACAAGGCCCCAAAAAACCCATGCTTGGCCCATGGCTACCCCTCAAAAAGGCCTATGTCAGGTCAATGGTTCTTATCACTCCCTAAATCAATTAAATAATTTCTTAAATAGTTTGAAGGGACAGTTAAATCTATTTATTAAATCTATCTATCAAATATTTTAAATGCTGAGTAAAATTAATCAAGTTATTCAAAATATAATATTAATTTTTCTGCAGAGCTTATACTAAAGAAAATGGGGTATAGTAATTTTGTAGCTCTTAGCAGTGACTTCGTTAAAGGTTAGAAAATGTATATGTACAAATAAATTTACAACACACTACTGCCAATCTACTCTTATGTTCCTGAGCCACTGACATGATATAAGTTAAGTTGATAGATAAATTTAGTTTGACGAAATATTTTCATATCTCAATGAAATTTTTCTTTGATTATACTTCAATGCACTTTTGTACATTTTTCTTAGAGGCTGTACAAAACCTGTTAATTAAAGATATTTCCAAACTGCCCAACTTGACCAAAATTATAGAACGTTTTCTTGTGGTAATAAATCCTCTCCTTCTTAATGTAGTTGCTCCAGCTCTTGATGATTCCGACGTATTTTTGTTACCACAAGTAGACATTCTATTGTAAGGACAACGCTTTTTCCCTATTTTTATTGTAACCAATCATCAAGTCGCGTTGTTCTTACTTCCATCCGATAGAGCGTTCCGCGGCCTTTCCGCCGATGTATAACACATGCAATTCCATTATTTGTACGCTTTATTATATCTAAATGAATGTCTGTAAGAAAACACAAATTTACCGTCTCAGAGTCATTTCTGTTTGCGGTGCGAGACTGCACTACATATCTGTCCGCACCTGTCTATGTCAACTCAGTTTGTCTGTAAATAAATTATCAGTACCCAGCTACCTGTCTTAATCTCTGGTCCTCACAACTGGTGACCTCCCGGAGTTGGTGACACAGCGGTTTAGGCCCGGCCTTTAACGGACTAATTACGGCTGCTCACCTTCAGAGAACCTTTAACGGACTCAATACGGCGCCACAGTTTAGGTCTCTGAAAACTCCACTGCGAGGACGACACCAACGCCATTAACTGACTAATCACGGCACTGCTTCCCAGCGTGTTTTGGTGTTTATTTCGAGGATGGGTAGCTGAGTGCTGGTCACCCAACACAAAATTCAGGCGGCGGTTCAGAAACATCCATCCGACGTCGCGGCCTCCTTTGTCTCACCCGGGGGACGCCAGATATCTTCTCGACCCGCCGCAACTGCGGGCCTCCTTGGTTTTTCCCCCGACGCCATTGCCGCACCTGCGAGTCCCCAGACGAAATCCCCTCCCCTGCCTGGCCGCGCCGGTGCTACACCCAGGGATGTACTTTACCCACCGCCGTCGCTGCCTGTGGGCCTCCCTGCTGCCGACACTGCTGCTATACAGCCAGGGACGTGCTGTTTACCACCCACCCCGACGTCGCTGCCTGTGGGCCTCCCCTGCCCGCCGACGCCGTTGCTACACCGAGGGACCTGCTTTACCCACCCGACGTCGCTGCCTGTGGGCCTCTTCAAACCCTCGACGCTGCCGTTATTCCTGGGGCTCGCTCTGCTTTTCTGACGTCGATGCTACACCTGTGAACCTGCCCACACTTTCTGACGCCGCCGCCTGCAGTCCTCCTCGGCCCACCGACACCGCTGCCACGCCTGTGGGCCTCCCCTGCCTGCCAATGCTGCTACCTGTGGGTTTCCTCGACCTGCTGACGCTGCTGCTCACCTGTGGTTCCGCTCTGCCCCGGGACGCCGCTGCCGCGCTGGGGACTTCCTCAGCCCAACCTACGCCGCTGCCGCACCTGGGGATCCCCACAGCCCCGTCCCACTCCACCACACACAATGCGCTCTCTCTCGCAGTCTGGTTGCCCGGCATACAGTAGAACCCCCCAGGCTACCGCCAGGGGAGGCATCCTGTCGATCAGCAAAACCGAAGGACTATACTCGAGGACGCCCCACATCAAGTGCCACAACGACACGGGGTGGCCCCCTGCCTCAAGATTGTCATCCAATAATTACTCCATAATCATTGTCTTGGGGCGGAGTATTTGTAAGGACAACGCTTTTTCCCTATTTTTATTGTAACCAATCATCAAGTCGCGTTGTTCTTACTTCCATCCGATTTCGAGCGTTCCGCGGGCCTTTCCGCCCGATGTATAACACATGCAATTCCATATTTGTACGCTTTATTATATCTAAATGAATGTCTGTAAGAAAACACAAATTTTACAGTTCCCCTTTCAGAGTCATTTCTGTTTGCGCGTGCGAGACTGCATACTATCTGTCCGCACCTGTCTATGTCAACTCAGTTTTCTGTAAAATAAATTATCAGTACCCAAGCTACCTGTCTTAATCTCTGGTCCTCACACTATAATCTTGGTCAAGTCAGGCATTTTGGAAATAGCGTTAGTCATCAGATTTTGTACAGACAGCCTCTAAGAAAAAAGTACAAAAGTGCATCTAAGTATAATCAAAGAAAAATTTCGTTGAGATATGAAAATATGTCGTCAAACCAAACTTATATATGAAATTAACTTATACCATGTTAGTGGCCCAGGAACATAAGAGAAAATTAGTAATATAAATTATGCTTTAATAACAGGGTTTCAAAGTTATGATACTGAAGCTAACTCTGTTTCTGTTGTCAACTGATTGGTCGTTAATAATAATGCATCAGGTTAGCTGAGATCCCTGCTTACTGTTTCTTTACAAGCGTCCTATTAAATTTTCAATTGAAATGAATACTGTAACTACGCTACAGTTATACGTAGGAAATAATAAAAAAAAAAACTTTTCAACGAGGAAAAAATTAAAATCTTAGATGTTTTACAATTTATGAAATGGAACAAGTTTATACAATTAAATTTTTTAAAACGTTTTTTTTCTGGAAGTACTTACATAAAATGTTTTAGCATATTTTTTTTAATTGTATTTTTTCATTGGACAAAGGACCTATTGCTAGTGACATGTTTTTATACAAACCCATTACTCTTTGGAACGGGCTACGTATGTAGGGAACCCGTCTATGTACTATAGTTCATATGAATGATGCTGATGGCATACAATCGGGATTACTTTGACAAGTATTGACTGTCGGGGAGCCCAGATGTCCCATGCAGAGAGAGCATTGTAACGTGAACGTATGATTCATCGGATTGCTCGTAAAAAATCATAAAAAGTATCGTCAATTTCTTAAAAACATGTAAGAATGTACCATTACTTTTTCCAAAAAGTATCACATCGTCCAACACAAACGTAAGAAATTTTATAACAAATAATACATACGTCATGCATCTTTTGTCATTCGTCAAGGCAACGACCATGAGTATGTTATTAACGATATTTAGTACTAAACACATTAGTCTATAATGTTTAGTATTTTATTATGAACTACAGGTTATCCGCTAATGGAATTTACTATATAGTTAGAAATATAAGCATCAACTTGGCAAATGTAATTATCAGCTTGCCTTAAATTTAGCAACATATTCATTCTCAATCTAATTATCAAGTTTATCTTCAAAATGTAGTACACCAATTGCATAATTATTCGTCTACCTTGTGCAGGGATTTGGCTGAGCGAAGCATCGATTCACTTGGCTCCCTTCATAGCAATCCTTTTCTTCCCCGTATGGGGAGGGGGGCGGTAGTGATGTCAGTGCACCATGTGCGGTGCACTGTAGGCATTACTGAAGGTTCTATGCAGCGCGCCTTCGGTTCCTTGCTGCAATCCCTTTCGTTCCTTGTCATTTGGCCCAAATTCTGTATTCACTTCAATCTTTGTCTCCCCCACTTCCTTTTGTCAACAAAATGCCATTTACGGATTCCGTCTAGGAACCTTCGTAATGCTTTCAAATTAGTGGGTGCTGGATAATCAACGATGGCCTTTATTTTACCGGCCTGCATGGACAGTCTGTCTTCACTAATTACATGACCCACGTATTCTAATGACTTCATCAGGAACTGACACTTCTTTCATTTTATTTTCAGTCCTGCAATTCTTAATCTCACTTATGACTAGTTCTAATGTTTTGAGACGGCTTTCCAAGTCTTTGCTAAAAATGATAACATCATCCACGTATACTGCAACATTTTCTATATCTCTTAGAGTTTGTAACATTAATCTAACAAATATTAAAGGGGCTGATGTGTTTCCATGCGGCATTACTTCAAACTGTAAATGTTCATTATGTGTGCTGAAGGCTGTGAATTGTTTGGATTCTTCATCTTGAGGTACTTGCCAATATCCACTAAGCAGATCTAAGGATGAAAATATTTTGGCCCCTCCTGATTGAGCTAACATAATCTTCAATTACCGGCATCGGCATTCTATCGGGAACCTTGCTGGAGTTTAACTTTCTTTAGTCTATTACAAGTCTCCAACTGCCATCTTTCTTTGGAACAAGCAACATTGAAGAATTATATGGAGATTTAGAAGGAATTACTACTCCATCTCTATCAAATTATTAACTATGGGTCTCTGGCTTATTGGTAATCTGTAATTAGGAATAAAAAAAATGGCTTGGCTCCATCATCTAACAAAATCTTATGTTGTAGAACATTTGTTCTTCCCAGTTTATCTCCTACATCTATTACATTTCGGTATTTCTCCAACACCTGAATTAAGTTGTTTCTGTTTTCTGGAAAATCTGTTTTATTTACGTCTTGATTTTTTAAGAGGTTTGGCTTTTTCTTCTACTGTGAGTAAAGGTTTGTTAATAGGTATTCCTATGCAAAAGACAATGCCTGCGCATAGTGTCAGTTCGTTATCTGAATAGTTTTGGACATAAACTTCACAGTTATAACCATTCATGTGGATTAGTGAATTATCCATTCTGACAAAATCTGGTAGTTCGTCGTTCAATAATATAGCATCTTTAGCCTTTACGTATCTGATTTATTTATTTTATCTATTAGCAATACTTCTTTTATTATTTTCCCTTCATTGTCATAACTCATTACTACATTGCTACAGTTATTCGTACATGTTTCTATATAGGTATCTGTATAGGCATCTTGATTTTCGTTATATTCAGTTTTGGTGATCACCATTATTTATATCTGAGTATATATTATCCTTATGTGCATATCTCATTGATTCTGTATTTTGTTATGGTGGGAATTCCTCTTTTCTATCTGTTTCTATTTTATCTTGATTGTTCTGGTTACTTATCTGCTTTTCCCGTGTCTCTCGCTTGTCGAAACTGTCTCAGACAAATTGATCAGATTTGGGTGAGGCTTTTCTTCGTCAATCGTAAAACATTGCTCTTTCGATTATCTTGTTCCAGGCTAATCTTTCCTTCACGACTATCTAGTATTATTCAACATCTCCTCATTAAATTAAATGAGAACAATACTTGTGCAGGAAAAAATCTGTCGTCTAGAACTAAAAAACTGTCAACAAATTTGTGTGATAAAATATATATTTCTAAGTTCCTTTTATAAATCTATTTTGACCCTCAATGACAGTTTCTGCAATGCCTAAATATCTGGAAAGGCCTCAGACATGTCCTTCCTTCCTTCCACTCCCTTCTGGTTATGGTCTTTCTATGCCTTTCTATGCTTGCAAATTTTCTTAGCTCGTCAATCCATGTTCTAGGAACCCATTCTGTTATTCTTTTCGTCCATCTATTATCTGACATTCTCGTTACATGTCCTGCCCACGACCATTTCTTTTTCTTGTTAGAATATCCTCTACTTTAGTTTGTTCTCGTATCCATGTTGCTCTTTTTCTGTGTCTAAGTGTTATTCCCATCATTATTCTTTGAGCTGTAACTATCTTATGTTCTAAGGCTTTAGTAAGGCTCCAAGTTTCTGATGCATAAGTTAATACTGGTTGGACCATCTGATTAAATACTTTTCTTTTTAGAGAAAGTGGCATTTTACTTTTCATAATCTCATTTTGTTTACCAAAAGCTCTCCATCCCATGCTTATCCTTCTTTTAATTTCGGTCTCATGTCCTGGGGAAACATGTTTTGTCTCTCTTAAATACGTATATTCATTAACAATCTCTAGAGGATCGTCCATAACTTTTATTTGTTGTCCCTCTGCATTTTCATTGAACATTATCTTAGTTTTACTCATGCTCATTTTCTGTCCCACATTTCTGCTTTCTCTATTTAAATCTTCTATAATTTTTTGTAACTCCTACCCTGATTCACTGAGTAGAAGTATATCATCTGCAAATCTTAAGTTGTTAATGTATTCCCCAGTAATCTTAATTCCTACATTTTCTCAATCTAAATTCTTAAAAACTTCTGGCACGCTGTGAATAATTTAAGAGAGATCGGGTCTCCCTGTCTAACTCCTTTTTCAATCTGAAATTTCTCACTGTCTTTATGTAGTTTTAGGATTGCTCTACTACCCGTATAGATATCTTCAAGTGTTCTAACGTAAGACTCGTCTATTCCTTGCTTTTGAAGAGCTTTCATTACTGCTGAAGTTTTGACAGAATCAAAAGCTTTCTCATAGTCTACGAATGCCATACATAGTGGTATGTCATACTCTGTTGATTTTTCCTTTAGTTGGTCGATTACATGAATCTGGTCAGTTGTTGAATACCTGCTTCTAAAACTTGCCTCCTCTCTTGGTTGATTAAAGTCTAGCTGTCTTTCTATTCGACCTAATATAATCTTTGTAAATATTTTATATATTACTGAAAGTAAATGTATTGGGCGGTAATTTTTCAGTTCTTTTGTCTCCCATTTTGTGAATTAATATAATGATAAAGTTTTTCTAAGTTGTAAGTATAGAGCATTCTTGCAATAATTTGTGTAAAGTTCAGCGAATTTAACTATTATGAAGTCTCCTCCATGTATTAAATCACACACACACACACACACACACACACACACACATATATATATATATATATATATATATATATATATATATATATATATATATATATATCAATCACTTGAAGTGATGAATAAGCAAGGCTATCCTTTAGGTATATGTAAAAGGACACAGTGAAAAACTGTATAGAAGTTCCACCTAATAGGGTAGGAAACGCTAGAAGGCATCCATTTATATTAGGGTACCTTTTCAAGTTTAAAAATATATTTTATCATAAATTAATGAGCTGTATAATGACAATTTTGTAAAACCGAACAAAGAAATATTAATAAGTAATAACACCTATTATCACTCGATTAGACGCGTTTTTATATTAACTTTGCGAATTCATTGGCTTCAACCCACTTTACTGCAAGGATTATGCTATAATTTGCTTTCTGGGAAGGTTATGGGCGAGCCCTCCTTATCAGGAGAAACCCGTTCTAAAATGTAATTATAGGTTTGTATTAAAAAAATTAACCATATAGTGGATTTCTCCATCCCAATCAGAAAGTACATATTAGAAATGGGGACTGGAACAATCTATACTATTATTTTTATATTAAAAGTTAAAATTGATAACGGTTAATATAGTCTTCTTTATTTTCAGTAATTCTAAAGCTGTAAAGTAGTGATTGACTTTATTTTTCACATTTAGCGATTTTGCAGGCAAATATATATTTTTTTTCTTTTGAGTCTGGCTCGCTCAGGAGTCTTGACGCAGCCAAGGGTCGGACCAGGATTAGTAGAGTACAGGGTTAGACCGCGCATATTTGTGACGTAATTGGTTGGTGGCCATAAAAGAAAACCAAGAGAACAAATAAATTAAGGGTCACTATAGGAATTGTTTGCCCACACCCATTATCTATCTCTTTCACGACCTTGTGTGAGAGAGGTCCATGTTAATCTCCAGGTACTGGAAGATGGTTTCCTTGTTCTTCACTCTGGTGTGGTCAAATACTGATTGATGACTTTTTTTACCTGAACCTCAGTCAGATCAGCCATGTGATGTCATGCCCGAGATTGTCCTACTTTGGTCAGAAGCGGTCTAACCCTGTACTCTATTAATCCTGGCTCAGACAGGCTTTCCAGCGCAAGGTTAAGAGGAAGGCAGAAAAAGAGGAAGAAAGAAAAATTTGGCATTGGGTAATGGCGTGCATACGTAAATCACTTTCATATGATGCCTAGTACAGTTTTTGTAATAAGTTTTATTATATCACCAACGGAAGTTTTGGCATTTCCTACACAATATCCATGTGGTTGCAGTGGTATGATTAATGTTCATAAGCTTGCATACGAAAATGTAAGGCATACATTTTTAAGTGCATTATTGTTCAAATTCTCTTAATTGAATCTACGTTGATAAGCCTGCATTAAATTAATTTAAATAGATGAAAACTTACTATTCAGATGTTTATGATTTAGTGGGCTTTGTTCCAGCACGGGCTCTTGCTTCTAGAGCAATCTATTCAGATGCTGTTTTAGATTTAGCTGGCCTTATGCCAACACAGACTCTTGCTCCAAGAGCAGCCTGTATACATTTAACATAACAATGATATGAATAAAAATATACATACAAAAAATGCGTGACGTATCCTGTGTTTCTTGTATATGTGTGTTTGGTGACAGAGATATTTGTTGTCAGGAGATTAGCTGGCCAGGTAAGATGGTGTGTAAGTCTGCTTGAGTCCACTCCCCCCCCCCCCCCCCCCCCCCCCCCCCACAAGAGAGGCCTATGATATCCAAGAGGGTATGCTGACTTTAGGTGGTCAATGGAAACCCATGCATTTCTGCATTCCTCTGTCATGTGGTTGGCTTTGTGTCTTCTTTGGATGAAATGGTATGGTCCCGAGTAAGCTGGAGGGAGGGGACTATGTGCATCCTACCCATATGTGCACACATTTTAGGTTCTGCAGTTCACTTGGGACGTACACTTTCCTGGCCATATGGTAAGTTATCTTGGCTGGCATTATTTGTTCTAATGCTTTATGGGTGGTGGTGGAAATTTTCCCACCAACTGGGATGGTTTTTCCAGATGGCGTAAGACTATTGATAGCCTGGCCTTGAGGGTGCAATCAACAAACATTTAAGCAAAGGTCATCAGGGTGTGTTTTACACTTCTATTACAAAAGTAGACTATTAAATTTAACATACACAAACTGAAAGGTGGACTCGTGCCAACTGATGTCTTACAAATGAAGTCAACTCTGGAATAATGGACTACGGTGTCCCAGCAATGCACACAAAGACAATGAGAAAAACCTTACAAAAATCCCTTTAAAATCCTTCCTCAAAAGGTTACAATTGCTCATGAATCTTACTTCTGAATCATCAGACTACATTTTGACTGATATAATCAACTAAGCCAAACCTTGGATGGCAAAAATACAAAAGGATTAGAAATGAACACTTCACGCTGGACTCTATACAACAAAACTGGCTCTTGGCTGAGAGAGACAGTTACGCAACCTTACCTCTATTGTTGTCCTGAGAGAAAGAGACAGAGAATGCTCAGCAAGCCTTGTTGTCACTGTATTTCACTCAAAATCTATACCTAGCTTGGTTAGTTTATCAAAGTTTGAACGGATTTACATGGACAAGAGTTCCATTAATTTACGTAAGACATTTTATGCAATTAATCTCAATGCCAAGGATTTTTCATGCACATCTCCTCAAATAGGGAAACCACAAACTCTGCTGCCTGCTTCCCACTTCTGTTTGGAAATCATGAGTGTTGCTAAGGATTGTCAGGAAAACACGGATCCATATTTTTTGCAACAGGTGTCATAATCAGTTGCTGGTCTAGTTTGATTTTGAAAGACATGCCAGCAATGTTAGTGCTTGGCTGTACAGGGCTTCTGCTGAAGATGTGTTAAATGCTGCGTGTGGTGATGTTTTCAGGCTCAGTGAGACCCAAAGTCACTTCTTTCACCAAGTCCTGCCTTGACATCTGGTGGTGAGTGATGCTTTCAACAACTGTTGTAGCCTTTCGATGATGCTGTCAGCTTCTGGTTGTAGGCTAATGTGTGTATTATCTTTGTCCTTAAACTGTCTGCGAGAATGTTCCATAAGACGGACGTGAAGTTGGCCCCCCCTGTCACATGTGATGATCTGCTTTCACACAGCTCCCTACTGTCTGTTGCTGTATAGGTATTGCTTTTGGCCACCTGGTGTTTCTGCCGATGATGGTGAACAGGTATCTGTACTCCTCAGAAGGGGTTAGAGGTCCTAATATGTCGCTGTAGATGTGGGCAAGTGGGTGGTGTTTTCGTGGAACTCTCTTGTTCCACTCTCTACATGCCTTGTGATTTTTGATGTCTGACACAGAATACATCCAGTTTTTTATGTCCTTTTTAATTCCCTACCAGATATACCGCTTTGCTAAACTTTGGGTGGTTGACCGGCCTGATGGATGGGACAGTTTGTTGGCGAGGATGAAAGCCTTTCTTTTGAGGCCTCTGGTAGGTATGGGAGAAGGCATCCAGTGCTTGATTTGCAGGCGATATGGTTGTCTCTCCATTGTTGATTGACTGGTTGCTCCATGTAAGGGCGAAGGTGTCCTGCCGCAGTTGCTGTAGGTCCCCACATCTCTTTGAACCTATGCTATTTCAGGATAGGTTATCCCCAGCTGGATGATGTTGATGTAATTTTGCAAATGTGCATCCTACATGGCGTTTGCTGAACCCTTCAAGTAATTGATGGTGCAGGATCCGTGTCCAGCTATTGCTGATAGGGACGCCATGAGTTTGCTGTCTTTGTGAAGGTGTGCACCAAGGTTGGTGGTCTGTACAACAAACTGTTGTCCTTCGAGCATGTTGGGAAGTGATGAATGGCTTTGTGGACTGCTAGGTGGTCCCTTTTAAAGGTTGAGTACTTTTGTTCCACTGAAGTTAACTTATTGCTGAAGTATGGCACCCATTGCAGTGTTACATTCGTCGTCAAAGTGAGGGACCTATGGTGTAGAGAAAATATTAATGGTGTTTGCAGAGGTTATTGCTTGTTTTGCTGAAAGAAATGCATTATCTTGATCTTTTGACCAGCTTAGTTTTTTTGGTTTTCCTCGTAGGCATTTGTAGATCGGACTCATGATTATAGCAATATTTGGGATGAATCTGTGATAACAATTAATTAGTCCTGAAAATTCTTGTACTGCTTTAACTGTTAATGGATGGATATACTCACATGAGTAGAGATAACAGGTTTTGGGTGGTTGACAGATTTACTCATGGTTAATTATGCACCCTTGATTAGGGGGAATCGTGCGGGAAGAGGTGCCATTACTTCTGCAGTCCATAAATTCACTAATGGCAACTTTTAGACTGACAAATCAAGAAGCAGGCAACTCATGAACTGGTTGTGATCTTGACTTCAAGGGAATATGTAGTGCCTCTTTCTCATGACATCTTATTTTACATTTGCTCATTAGTATACCTAGGGGTTAGTCTTGGTTTTAATTCTTATCTTTTATGATATAGTAAGTCAATTTTATTTGTAACTTTGCAGAGAAAAGTGCAAACAGATATTAAAAAACAAAAAGTTATGCATCTTCGATCTTGATAAAGGTACGTAAATATTTTACAACAAAAATGCTCATAATTTGTTAATTATTTTATTTCTTACCTGTTTTGATATTGTCTGGGCTGTAATTATAATTTTACAAAATGTAATAAATTTATTTATGAGAATAAACTGTATAACTTGTTAGAATTTACGACTTTCTTGTAAAAGATGCCCCACATGAGGTTGTAAATAGTCATTTTTAACTCGTAAAAGGTAGGGAAAGTTTTTTGTAATTTTTTTTCTTACACTATGTGCATTTGCATATCTTCGTCTGTACATTGATGTGTTTGTTTGTTTGTTTTTTTAAATTGGCCCACCTCAAAGTTTACCTGGCCTGGGGTGTTACAAAATGAATTTTTAACCTGGCTCTTAATGGTTAATTGTTGGTTATGATAAGTTGGTGATTGCTTTTACTTTCTGTGGTAGGGGTTAAATACTCATATGAGTTAGTTAATTGCCATCACTCAAAACCTGTTATGATCCTCATATGATCATCCAATTCTTAAAGGTTAATGTTGCCTGGACATACTTGATGTCCCAGGAATTCCACCAGTTTCTTTGCCTATTCACATTGTCTTCCCTTACTATGAGTCTGTATTCCTTAAGTATTTGCAGGACCCTTTTGACATCCTTATGATGCAATTTAAGGTTGAGGCTAAATATGATTACGTCGTCGACGTAGACCCCACAAAGGGAAGGTTGCCTTGCAGTTCGTCTTTGTAAAGTTTGTTGTTGGGAAGGTTGTCCCTGCTTTCCAAAGGCTGAAACAGCTGTAGTTAAACGTGTAGGTTCTGAAGGGGGCTGGTGACTGTGGTCCTTTCAATATTTTTCTCTGCTACTGGAACTTAGAAGTATTCCTTCTAGGTCTATTTTGGTGAAGATCTTTGCTCCGTTTGTTGGGTTGATTATGTCTGCTTTGTTCGGCAACTGGCATCTGTCTGGCTTGATTTTGACATTTAGTCACTGGTAGCCTCCACGTGGGCGCCATGTTCAATTGGGTTTCGGTGCCATGTGAAGGGGTGATGCCCATGGTCTGGGGGCTTTTTGGCATATTCCCGCATTCTCCATGACCACTTTAGATTGTTTTGAACAATGATATTTTTTAATTTTAAGTCAATGGGAGTGATTATGAAGAAAGTAACTCTTTAGCTGCCCGCACACCGGACACTTTAAGTGAAAGTGGCAGCTACTTAGTGGCCAATTGATATCTGTGTGTGCCCGCAGATGAGGCACTATTTCTGCCTGCGACAGTTGAATTTCTAACAGTGTCAGCATTGATAACTACTGTTGTTTCAAGATATATATATACACGTATAAGATAATTAGCTTCATATTTTACTACACTGCAAGGAGCTCTTCTATGGCAGTATAATAAGATTTAGAAATATAAATATAGTACTAAGTTGTGTAATGAAACAGAAATAAAGAGGGCACTGTGTATGCTGATGTACATGCGTACATTATACACACACACACACACACACACACACACACACACATATATATATATATATATATATATATATATATATATATATATATATATATATACCATTATATATATATATATATATATATTATATATATATATATATATACACTATCAGTAATCTTCTTAAATACGAAGATATGTTATGCAATTGTATACTGTACTTTCCTGTGTCAATTACCCAGATGTTGTGATGCCAGATATAATGCACAATCAATCAATCCTGTTATATGTTCTTTAATACAAAGGAATTAATAATTGCTTAGGAGGAGAAGGGGAAGAATATATATCAATATTTTTTTTTAACACGTATAGTATATACATACAGTGCCCTCTTTATTTCTATATCATCACACAAGTTAATATGTCATTTATATTTCTAAATCTTATTATACTGCCATATTAGAGCTCCTTGCAGCATTATTTTATAAGTATCTTTAGCAGTTTCTTTTCTCTTCAGTAGCAAAGCACAAACACATGCAACATCAACGGTAGCTATCTATGTTGACACTTAGAAGTTCAACTGTCGTGGCCAGAAATAGTGTCTCGTCTGTGGGTACACATCAGTTGTCCACAAAGTGTCCTGTGTGCAGGCAGCCTAACCACTTCCTAGCTACTCTATTAGTGGCGTCCATTGCTTGTGGTTCGTCTGCGGCCTTCTGTGGAAATACGTGTTCAATATTTTTTTGAGTGGTTCTCCACTTATATGACCAATCACTCTCCACTGAAAGTGTCCCGTATGTGGGCAGCTTTAATGGCAGACACGAAATGATCTTGTTCTTGGCGAATAAGAAAGACTGATGGATCAATCTATATAGACAGGGTGTAGAGCCACCCCCTCTACAGCATAAACTAAAAGTGATATGGACAAGAACAAAAGTAATTCAGAACAGGTATTTATTTAAGTTTCTCTCTGAGTATTTAATATTTTGTGTGGCCTCCATATGCCTGTACCACAGCCTGCATTCTTGAGGGGTATGATTTCAGCAAATCGCAAAAAAGCTGAGACTGAAACTCCATTTCCCTGAGCACTTCGGTCACCTCTCTTCGCAGGTCGTCGAGGCTTGGTATACCAACCATCATAGTTCACTGTATGCGCTTCAACACGATCCTTTAAGATACCACCAATGTTTTCACACACATGAAGGTCAGGGGAGCTACCTGGAAATTCACTTGACGAGAAGGAATCGATACGACTGTTTTGAAGCAGCTCCTGTGTCTGAAGAGCCTTGAAACACGGTGCCTTATCATGCAAAAATGTGACTTCTTCAACAGATAACACATTTTCAGGATCTTTGAGGAAAGCAAATAGTCCACCAATAAGCACAGTTTCTCTGAAGTATTCGCCATTCCATGACTCCTTTTTCTTTGATGATCCACATTAAACATTTGGCTGTGAAACATAGAAAAATTCCCAAACATTCAGGAAATTTCACAACTTGGCGATAGTGCACGTCATCGCTGATATCTTCCAACTTTGCAGCCCAAATGATGTAATTTTCATGATTTGGCTTCCTGACTGTAAATGAAAAATTCATCTGATACAGCAACATGGAGAAAGTCAGCTTCATCCTAATCTTTAAGAATTGAACCACAAAACCATGCACGATCTTCGCACTGTTGTTGAGTGATGAAATGGCTTGATACCAGATTTTTTCAACTTACGATATATAGCACTATAACTTTTCTCTTCTTTCCCCTTTTTGTTTCTAGTTCAAGGACCAATTTACTTAAAGACTTTCATAGTCTACCCACTGCCTCAGCTATGATCGTCTTTTGACTCCTGAGAAAGGACTTCAGGTCTTCCAAGATTCACACTCTTTTTGCGATGACGGTCATATGGATTTTTGTTCCAGTTTCTTCTAACAGAGGATTCATCTCTTTTAATGTATAGCTATCCAGGAACGTGAAGTGAAGGATGCGCCAGCATCCCTGGCCTTTCTGAAGGTTATAGCCCGGATCCAGTCAATCCATCTGATTTCCTCTGAGTTGTTAGCCTTGGCTGGGTTGTATCTAACTCCGTCACTCAGTCTGAAAATATAAGAAATGTTAAATGAAAAATAACTTAATAGAAACTTAAGGTAATGTACTTGGAGATAGGCTATAGCAGAAAACTTCATAACTTTCCATTTGTTCTGTGGAGGGGGGCCTCTAATTTCAAAACACCTGGTATATATGGTTTGGTGTTTAAGGAGGAGGAAAGTCACAGAAAAGTTGGTTAGGCTGGTCGAGATGATATATAAAAGAACAAGCACAAAAGTGATAACATCAGTTTGGGAAACAGAAAAGTTTGAAGTTAGTGGTGGATTACACCAGGGGTCAGTATTAACCCCATTTTTGTTTTGCTGGTCATGGATGTGTTGAGTGAAAAGATCAGGAATAAAGAGCTGTGTGAGTTGTACACCGATGATCTGGTGATTAGTGCTGAAAATGAGGAGGACCTATAGAGAATTAAGGGTTGGAGAGTGGCAGGAGTCGTTAGAGAGGGATGACTTGAAGGAGAAGGTGAATAAAGCAGTAGGGAAGATAGAGACTGAATAGCTCGATTATGAAACAGGCAGAAAAGTTTAAATACTTAGGATCTACTTCAAGCCAAGAGGGAGGATGTGAGGCTGAAGTTGACAGTTGGGTAAAAGCTGCATTGGGGAAGTGGAGACAGGTAGCTGGAGTGTTAAGTGATAAGAAAATGCCAATCAAGCTAAAAGTCAAGATATATAACACAGTGATAAGACCAGTACGTGTTAATGTATGGAGCAGAAACATAGGCTCTAAGAAGAAAAGAGAAAATAAAGCTTCAGAAAACAGAGATGAGAATGCTGAAGTAGATTATGGGAATATCACTGCTTGAGAGATTGGAAAATTATGAAATAAGAAGCAGGGCAGGCTTAGTAAAGATTACAGAGGTGATAAGAGAGTCACGGTTGATTGAGATGGTGTGGGCATGTGTTGAGGATGGATGATGAGGAGGGAGTGAAGAGGGCTTGGGAGGAACCTGTTAGAGGAAGAAGATTGAGAGGTAGACAGAGAATTCGATGGTGAGATAAAGTGAAGGAAGATATGAAGAGAAGAGGTTTGGCGGAGGATGATGCCTTTGATACGAGGCAGTGGAGGAGGTGCATCAGGTAACCGACCCCTTAATAGGGATAACTGTGGGAAAGATTATATATATATGTATATATATATATATATATATATATATATATATATATATATATATATATATATATATATATGTGTGTGTGTGTGTGTGTGTGTGTGTGTGTGCCATGTACACTTTACCATGCGTTGAGAAATTTCAACCAAACTTGGTATACGTGTAACTTAGGATCGGGGGAACGATACTGGTGGGGGTAAGATATCGCTGGCACCAAAGTGATAGGCCACATACACATTCTGTTAAGAAATTCAGTCTTGCTTAGGGATGGGAAATGGCCAAATTTTGATGTTATATTCAAAATTTGGACAAGTTGCAGAGCAGTGGATTTTGGTAGTCATTTGCAACCTGGCATCTTTGTTTTTATTGAACTGAAGGTTTTCTTTTATCACCTTAATGTGTGCGTGTTTTTTTCACTTTAATTCTCATAATTATGGTTTACAATTTGTTTTGGCAATATACCAATGTAGTCATGTTAAATTATCCACACGATTTTATTGGGAAAAGTAATGATCGTCTTTGCTTTATACTTGGTTTCATACAATATTTGTTTATTTTGGATTTATTTACTAATGTCAGTTTTTGTAATAGTGTTCTAAAATTTATGATTGATTTTGTTCTATTTTACATTTGGAACTACCTTTAGTTGGTTTCTTAATTTAGTTAATACAGTATTTATCCAGTTATCACTAATTCTACTCATGACAGTATTGTCGGTTTTCTTCATTCGTTTTTATTGGAATTTATATAAAATTTTAATTTTCATGTTCGAAACGCGAGTAAATTTCCAAGGAAATTTATTTCATGTCAGGAAATCCATTTTCGACAAGTGGGGACTACAGCCGCGTCATGTTTATCTAAAAATTAAAATAAATAATTATTAACAGTTGTAGAAGCTAAATAGAAATTATAAATATATTATTTATTTAACGGAAGAAGCAAGTAATAGAATTAAAACAAACTTGTGACTTTTTGCAAGAAATAATCGCATAGTTTCTTTTATAATATCTTTGTAAAATTTTCTTTCATGACTGGATAGTGAACTCTCAGTCGTTTAGTAATTTTTTCAATACAAATCTATTTAACTCTTTGGAGCGGGTTATTTCATTAGAAAAATACTCGCCCGTCATAAAGCTCAATGAATGAATGGTGCCATGTTCACTTCTGTGCATATCCTAAGAGACGATTTTGAACAAGGCCCACCATGCATTTTGACCATTAATAACATGTTCTAATGGTAAGGAAAGAGTATCTGCATGCAAAACTGACTTATGAAAGATTCTTATGTAGTATCATTGGCTAAATTTACGAAATTCTGTATTTTCCACCGTACAATTCATATTACCTATTTAAAAGAAAAAAAAAAAACCTTAAAGGTCAAGCAGCACGCTTCTATTTCCTGATATCACTAGGTGGCATTTTTAAAGTAACCTAAGAATTTATCAAGTTGATGAATTTTGTTTTACTATTGATTATACTTATAGCATGTTGGGGCAGTGTTCTTGTCTTCAGTCAAGGTTAATTTTCATAGCTAAGCCTGGGTCACAGTCTCACATTGGCGATTTCAGATCGTGCTATTCGTAACGGCCGAAGTTTTGCTCATTACAGCCAAGTCGCAGAGTTTGACGACTGCGCCAGTGATCACGGCAATGTAGGCTAGGCTGCTCAGTATAGTTGCCATGACCGTCATTCCATAATTACTGTCAAAAGTTGGTATGGCATGGCGCAACACGCAACAATTTCGTAATGGCCTCTCGACTTATGGCATTTGATTACGCAAGTTGTAATTAGCAATAGCAAATGACGTCATCCAGTACGACATATGCCATGTATTCAGCAAACCCACAGTGAGTCAGATTGTGTCACTTGCGTCTGCAGCCTATAAAGTTCAAGGGCTAAACTAATTACCCGCAGCTGCCTCTTGTTTTCAATTTTGAGAAAAAAATATTTTGGATTCAAGGTTTTCTGTATTCTTGATATAATTTGAGAACTTCAGATATAGCTAAATATGACACTGAATACAACTTAAACAAAAATAAATTTGGTAATATAAATATGTTTGAATCTTAACTTTTATTTAGGAAATTTAGTTTTTCAACATGATTTTCTTGAGTGAGTTCATTGCAATCAGAGTCAATATATTAACATGTTCTGAAGTATAAGAAATGAAAAGGCATTTTCTGTTTTGAGTTAAATATATATTGCATTAAAGATTTTCAGTATTCTTGATATAATTTGAGAACTTTAGATATAGACAAATGTGACAATAAATACAACTTAAAAGAAAATAAATTTGTAATAATGTGTTTTTTTTTTTTTAATTCTAACTTTTATTCAAGAGATTTACATAGTTTTCTACATGATTTTCTGAAGTGTGAAAAGGCATTTTCAATTGTTTTTTTCATATTGATTTATGCCAATGAACAGAACCTGAATTAGAGTTTAATTAATCACGAAGGTGGTCACGTTGAACCTTGCCAGTCGTGGTTGCTGTCTGTCAGTTTAGGCGAGTCAGGCTTGGTCAAATTTGTTCAGACCTCCAGTTACGAGGTATGACCTTATGTGTCACAGAGTCCTCTTGATCTATCTCACTCCTGGCATTAGGATATTTTTTTTTATCAACATTAAGTTGTGCAACACACAAGCGGCCAAGACCAAGGACTAGATATAATCATGACGAAGATTTATGAGGGTCCGAAACACACTGAATCTGTGGGAGACAAAATAGAAAATATTGATTTAGTTATTGGACTTTATACTATATATGGAGGCATCCACGTTCACGAGTTGGTACGATCCTGTTATGCAAGTCAGAATTATACGTAACTAAATCGCAATTAAATCATAAAAAATCATCATGCCTTCACAGAAGTCGTTATTCTGTAAAAACTATTAAATGGGGGTGTGGCCTAAATCATCGGCGACTTGCGCATACAGCTATGTACCACTTAATCTCATCTCAGCTGGTGCAATGCTGTCATAATGGGGCATTGCGGAGGTCATGGAGTCGTTATCACCTGACATTTCTTTTTTTGGTGGGGGGTGGTGGGGTGCCGGGGGTTGGGTGCCCGAGGCATGCAACTATAGGCAGCTGATCACCAAACCCAGCCATTAAGACAGTTGTGATCTGAAATCGCCAATACATATGTGACCCAGGCTTTTTTATTTTTATTTTAACATGAATGTGACCACACTATTGTACGTAGTAATAACCACTGCTGCAATTTTGATGTCCATTAGGCCAAAAATCACTATGGTCTCCACCCCATGGCGGGATTTGCGATAATCGGACAGATGGCTGATACATACTTAGCTGGTAAGGTTGAGTGCCCTCAAATCCCCCATCCTTCGACTGCTTATTGGATCGTTAGAGGCTGGAGCTGGATGACATGCTATTCACCCTCAAGATCTGTTTTATTTTATTTTATTTTATTTTTTATTTATTTTATTATTTATTTATTTATTTTTTAGTGGACTGACGATCCTAAAGGTAGCTACTGGCATTTTGAGTGGTGTCTAGACATATCCCTTAAGGTGAGTTTACATTAGGCTTCACCCCACCCACAATGCATGCATAAGACATTACCAACTCTTCCCAAATTCTTCTAAGCCCCGCCTACTGGAGTGCTCATTAGGGTGAGTTAGTGGTGTGGCGTGACTCTTGATGAGCAGTCCAGTAGGTGGGGCTAACAAGAATTTGGGAGGAGTTGGTAATGCGTCGTATGCATGCAGCATTGGGTGAAGCCTAGTGTAAACTCACCTTAAGATGTCTGTGAAAGAGAGGTCATGCCCTCTAGCTGTGGCTTGCCTTGTATGGTCACAGTGCCGGATGAAAATACCTTTTTAATTTAATAGTAATATCCCCAAACTGTTGACTACTAAGGCACCATGAGGAGAAATGTACAAGACTTCAAGAGTTCTCATGAAACACTATCAGCAGAAGATGCAGATGTTTAAGTCATTATTGGGAGTTTTCTGGCATTATAGTTAAACTACATCATCATCATCAGATTTGTGCATCATGGTTAATTAAAGAAGCCAAGAGTTAAGAAATTTGAAACAAAACAAGGAACAGGCTATTCCCAGAGCCTATATATACGAGCCGCATCACTTCCAGGCTTCCCATTGAATTATAACAGAATGCCATGTTTGTTTACATTTAAAGCAAGGTGTATGGTGGCTAGAAATAAAGTTACAGGAATTAGTCACAATTTTGGCTAGGAAAAAAATTGTATAAATTTATGATGGCCGGTTAATAAAGTCAAGGGAAAAAATCACAATATTTTTGGGGTGTGTTCATCATTATGATATTTACAGTCTTTGTTTATATATTTATGGTAATTCCCAACGGGCTTGTAATAAACACGCCGCATAGGTGAATATATATAGTTTTAAAAAATCCCCAACGGGCTTGCACTAAACATGCTGTGGTGGATGCACGGATACATACCAGGTTAAAATAGGGTGACAACACGACCCCGGAGTCCCCGTTTTCAGTGACCTGTCCCCGGAAATGTCTCCGTTTTTCACTGACTGAAAGATCCGAAATTGGAATACGGGACAAAAACGAAAATGTTGACCAAACTATACATAGTTGCAAACCGTACTAGCACTGTACAGTGTATATAACTAAGGGAATGATAAGCAGCTTTGTACGGCATAATTTGCGAGGTTACCTTCCAAGACATAAAACCAAATTTCCTGCCAAATCATCGTCTGTATCGTCATGCACGACGGTTCCTGACTCCCGTCTTGCCTCCCTTCCCGCCAGCAACCAGCCAGCACCACTCGTTGCTATCCAGCGATGATTCGCCCTTAGATTATTTTAATACTGTTCAATCATTGGTAAGTTACCTACCTTGATTTAATCATTTGAATTTTATTCAATTTCTTTTCAATTTAGGATAAATAGGGTGAGAGAACCTTTTAAATGCTGCCTTATGAATGGTAAGGGCGGTGTCCCCGTTTTAGTTTTTCAATGGCATAGTCATGTTTTGGAGGCTTTTACGTCTCTGAACCGAAAATGTCTCCGGATTTTGTCTCGGAAATCTAGTCACCTAATCTTCTACCCTTTGGGCTCTCTATCTAAGAGAGGTTAATGTTGCTTTTTTTTTTACCTGGATTCAGGTGTATAGTGCTCTGGCCAGGGAGCATAACTATTAGCTTAGAGCACTGTGGACAAAGATTGAAGGTGATATACATATTTTCAATGTTATAATGGGTTGAAAGGACAGACGTACAGTACTTTAGTGTTGAACGGGCAGTATTGAATGCATGAAAGAGCTAGTTTGACAGCCTCACCTTCACTCGTACTGCATTCTCCTGGCCTAAAAGCATTCGCAGCCAAAATACTGTTGCTCTTAAAATACTACACTGCAGTATTAATGAAAATATGCATGTGTGCGATATGAGTGATATTTATCTCTACAGCTACGTAGTTAGCTCATATGACGCCATGTTATGGCAGTCAACCTCCTCAGCTGACAGCTTCTTACACCTGTCAGAATTATGACTACAGAAATGAGTCAAACCTTCAACCCTTCCAGAAAAAAAAAATGCAATTTATAAATATTATATCATTACTTTCTGAAATAAATTCGGCATTCTTTGCTTTTTAACTATTATTAAAAGGCTGTAATGTTTCAGTAATATATATATATATATATATATATATATATATATATATATATATATATATATATATACATATATATATATAGAATATATATATAGATATATATATATATATATATATATATATATATATATATATATATATATATATATATATATATATATATATATATATATATATATATATATTATATATATATATATATATATATATATATATATATATATATATATATATATATATATATTATATATATATATATATATATATATATATATATATATTATATATATATTATATATATATATATATATATATATATATATATATATATATATATATTAGGGCATGAATTTCTTATAGAATCAACTTGAATACTATAACTATATAATATTACGGTCCCTTCAAATTTTATCTAGTATAGTGAAGCATGAACCAACTCACCACTCTTTTCTCTGCTTTTCCCCATCACAAGTTCATCACCAATACTACAATTCTCTCTCTCCACTTCTAAAACATACTTAAAAAGATATCACTCAATCTCTCCAAGTAAATATAATGAATTAGGTAGCAATAAATAGGCTTATGCTTTCACGTAAGCAGATTTTGCTCTCTCTCTCTCTCTCTCTCTCTCTCTCTCTCTCTCTCTCTCTCTCTCTCTCTCTCTCTCTCTCTTCACTTCTTTAACATATTCTAAAATATATTTTCACCCAATCTCTCCAAGTAAATATGAATTATGTATATCTATAGATAGGCGTATGCTTACACTCTCTTTCTCTCTCACATCGTAATATTACATTCATTCATGTAGTGTTCCTCACGATTTTTACTCTTATCCCCAAATTCTTGAACATGTTCTCTCATTATTTAAGATCTGTTTCCCATTTCGCATGAATTTGACGTCATTTTAGTCAACATCACTTATGAGTCCTTATTCACAAGTGGTGTTCAATGTAGGTTTTAAAGAAAGATGATCAGTATTCTACTCTGAGCTGACGTTATGATATAGAGGCTATTACTTTATTCAAGTATACAAATAATTATATGACTTATACAGAATCTTTATGGTTTGAAGTTACTGGAAATCAACAAGTAATAAACACGATGAATTTGAAGTCATGCACCCTTTCTAGAGTTGCCAGGTGTGGCATTATCGAACAATGTGTCCGAAGACTTGAGAAAACTGTATCTTCACTTTTCTTGGCAATAGCACATAATGTAATACATAGGTCATACTCTGAATCATATTATATATGCCTGTTGAAATATACACCTGAAGGCAATTTGGAGATTGTGAAATACAACGGACAGCTCTCAATCTGTACAGTATTGACTGGGCCAGTAAATTTATTATTTAAGTATACATTCAGAGTTAACTGGAATTATGATCTTACATAAATAAACCCACATAATAGTTGTAATTAGAAAAAATACATTATGTACAATAGCATATTGGATGAAGTTCCAAGGCCACTTCGAGCTTCATTATTTGTTGATGATTTGGCCATTTACTGCACTGCCTACGATGCCATATCTGCATGCCGATATCTACAGAAAGCTATTGATTCTCTCTTCAAATGGGCCAAGCTAAATGGTTTTCAATTTTCAGCTATTAAGAGTGTTGCTATCCGCCTTTCAAGGAGCTGACAAGAAATGTTTATTGAGACTTTATGATGCACTTTGTAGGTCAAAACTAGATTATGGGTGTCAGATTTGGTCTTCAGCATGTAAAAGTAAACTTAAAGACCTCGGTAATTTCCATAACATGGGATTACGAATTTGCTCCGGTGCATTCCGAACATCTGTGGAGAGTCTGTATGTAGATACCCATCAACTGCCACTTGACTTAAGATGGGAGGAACTGGGTCTGCGCTACATAATGAGCATTAAAAGCAGTTCCGAAAATCCTTCCAATGTCATTCGCCAACTTGACAACAGGGAATTTAAACCAAGGTCATCTGTTCCTTTCCAGGTAAGACTACATCAAAAGTAATTAATGATACTTTAAAAAATCAGAATATTTCTTAGTTGGTTGCCTCCAGAATCCCCCCATGGCTTATCTCTAAAGCAAAAGTTTGTGACAAAACTATGGTTAAGAAGAATCTTTCTGATGAAATGGTGAAGAGTTTATTTTTAGAACATGATGTAGCCCATGATGGTGCGTAGAAGATTTATACAGTTGGATCCGTAATTACGGAAGATTCTTATGAGGCAGCAAAGCTACCTCATTCGGCTTCAGTATATACAGCAGAACTTTCTGCCATTAATAGAGTCTTAGCTATTGTTCATCGTACTGAGAAAAAGAAATTTGTAATATATTCGGACTCTAAAAGTGTTTTGGAAGGTCTTAAAATTTGCAATTCATCACATGCTTTGATTCTCCAAGCTCAAGAGTGGCTTTTTCGAATTTCTTGCAAACACTCTGCTGGGTTCCCGCCCATGTAGGGATCAAAGATAATGAAAAAGCTGATAGATATCCATGAAGTTCCATACATGAGTAATATTGTGGAATTTTCCACCTTTTGTAAAATTTATTGGACCTGATGAATGGGAAAAGATATCATAGCTGGAATTGGGTTTATATCCGAAGCTAAATGTGGGAGCTGTGGTGTAGGATCGTCAGCTACCTAATAATCTTCGGACCTGAGAGATATCAGATTGATATCCCAAGGACAGAACTATTTTTCAGGGCTGGACCACGGATTCCAGGGGGGTCTGGTCCTGACGATAGGACTCTCGGGATTCTTTCCGGTTTGCCCATAACATGGCTAGGGTGGGGATGATTGTATTCTTGTAATACTCTCAGTCCTATCAAGCGGGTTTGGCTTACACTTGCGCCACTCTAACAATGTTGTGCCATCCCCAGTGGGGTAGGGTAGGGACGCGGACATTTGGGAGTTGGCTCTGACTTGTGCCATTTGTGGAAGAATAAACTTTATGAAAGGCTGATGCTAGTTTTTTTAATATTTTCATGTTTAATTTTTCTGATTTTTTTTATATTAAGCTTATATGACCAGTAACCATAAGGATTCTAGTATTCCTGGTCCCTTTGATGATGATTTGGCACAGATGACACGTGACATGAACTTGACTGTGGATATGGAATGCTCAAGTGGTGGTACTACCTCTCAGGGTAGTCATCATAAATTGAAAAGAAGCCATTGTGGGAACACAGTAGATAGTTTGAGGGTGTTGCATGTAAAGCACATTCCCTTCGAATGTGACTATGAGACACACTCTTTTTCCTTTGGTAGTTTTAGCAAAATAGAAGAGTTGAGGATAAACTTCGATGAAAGTGAGAAATGAGAAAATGGGAGGCATGGCTGACTTTTGAAAAACATGAAGCTGCACTCAAAGCCAGCAGCAGTATCAGTAATATAAAGATTTGTAAAAAGATTGTCAAAGGAGCACTGACCAACAGCGCCCCTAAAAATATGGATGCTTACAGACCATCACAATCGGTACAAGTGATTCAGCCAAATTTGAATGACGATGCCACTTTTGAAAGAATACCCAAACCTCTAATGTGGTCGGTAGTATCTGCTAGGGAGGAAAATTATAATTATTACAAATTTAGCAGATACATCCAAAAAAAAAAAAAAAAAAAGGTTGGCATGAATTAGGACACTGCATTTACCAAACCTTGAGATGTTCCCCATGTCAATACAGCCAACCTTTTTTTTTTTTGGTAAATGCAGTGTCCTAATTCATGCCAAAGCAAAGACACAGTCATACATAGTAATAATGAAGAAATTCGAGCAAGATGATATGATAAAAGAAATAGACCACACGTGAATTTTAGTTATGGAAAAGGAATGGTATTCGAGAGAGACCTTTGTGAACTGACAGAAAGAAAAATATTAGAAATCAGTCCAACTTCTGTATGGAAGGTAAGAAAATTTCCAAAGGTAAATATTTTGAGGACTGATGTACCGTCTTACATCAGTTTTGGAAATGAAAGGGTCAAAATCAAACCATTTTTATCAACACCTCTGCAGTGCTACAACTGTTTTCAATATGGCCATCCATCCAGATTTTGGAAAAACAATAAAGTCTGTAATAATTGCTCAGCTCCTGAACATGGTCCTTGTTCGGAACAGCCAAAATGTATTAATTCTGATGAAAATCATACCCCATTCAATAAAAAGTGCAGCCAATATAAATATGAAGAGGCAGCTATATGTAAAGCTAATGCTGAACATGTAAGTATTAGTTACGCAAGGAAGTTAGTTGGTCAGACAAAGACCTATGCTATGGCTCTAAATTCCGTAGCCCCTATAAAAATTCAAGTCAACAACGTAGCACCTTTACCTGCAGTAAAAGCAAGAACTACTGAAACCCAGTCATCTGATCTAAGTGATGGCCAGCTAGGGTTGAAGCACCCCTATCTAAGAAAGATGTGCCTGCTGATATAGACTCGTCTCCAATTGATAAAATCCTTGAAGAAATGGAACAAGAACAAACTAGAGGGCCAAAGAGAGGGAGAACTCCTTCATCCTCTCCTCCACCTGCTCAAACGATGGAGATTTTCAAACCCCATAAAAAATGTAACAACAGGAAAGCCAACAGTGAGGATGCTCCTGCCCCTGAAACAACCAAGGAATCAAGTTCCTTGGATAAAAAGAAAATAGTAGTTGAAGTCAACTCTCCTCCGTATCAAAAAGCTAATAAAAAACATAATCATAAGCCACATATCTCAAGACAATCTAAAGAAACTCTTATAAAGTCCCATAAGGAAAATAAACAAAAAAACTAGTATAGATCAATATAAAATTTCCCTTGGTAGATCCTAGCACTAAAATTCAATCTGGACATTTTACAATGGAACTGTAAAGGACCAAGGACTCGTTCAGAAATTCTAAAAGTATTACTGAGTGAGCATAACCCACGGGTTGTATGTCTTTAAGAAACTAAATTGGGGGATTCAGTATACAATCCAGGTGTAAACTATGAAATCTATAAAATGAACCTCACTGATGGGGATAGTGCCCATGAAGGTATTGCAGTAATTATTACTAAAACATTACAAAATTTTATGGTTCCCCTGAACACAGCTTCAAGCAATTGCTATCTGGGCTACTTTTGACCGTGAAATCACAATCTGCTCTCTTTACCTTCCCCTAAGATGTAGGTTCACTCTTGGGGACATTCAAGGTTTAATCAGTCAACTTCCTCCTCAATTTTACTACTTGGTGATTTTAATTCTCGCAATCCACTTTGGGGTGGAGATTTTTTAGACACAGAGGGTAGGATCATTGATGACATTGTTAATAATAATGATCTTACACTTTTTAATGATGGTACTATGACATACCATAATCTCTACACAGGTGGTTCATCTGCTATAGACTTGAGCATTTGCTCTTTTTCTCTCTATCTTGATTTTAATTGGTCTGTAGATGAGTTTCTACATGACAGTGACCACTTTCCTATTCATCATCAGTTTGTGAGAAATGCCCCTTCGAATTATCCTATCAAATGAAAGGAAAAGGAAGCAGATTGGGTAAAATTTCAAGAAGGCATTAACCTATCCCAGGAATTTGAATCCTTCAAATGCCATATAAAGGCTTATGAGTGCTTTGCCTCCGAAATATTGACTAGTGCTGAAAACTCAATACCTAAGACCAAAGGAAAACCACACAGACCTGCTGTTCCTTGGAGGGATAAAACCTGTGGTAATTTGAGGAAAATTACCAGGAAATGCTACAGTCGTTGTAAATCCAGTCAGTCTGCAACAGCAAAATCTATTTACCAACGAGCTAGTGCAAAACAGCGAAAATATTTTGAAAAAGAAAAAAGGGAATCCTGGCTTTTTTTATATAAATGGCATGAATTCCAAGACCCCAACCAATTGATCTGGAAAAAGATTAGAAAGCTAAATAGCAAATATGTTCCAACACCAACACCTTGTTTGAAAATCAATGGAGACCTTGTCACCAAGCCTAATGAAGTTGCTGAAAAACTGGGTGAGCATTTCTCTAAAGTATCGAGTTCATTCTAAGCCAGGAAGAATTTCATTAAAAGAGAAGGGTTGTGTAGCCACGAATAAACAGTTAGCTTTGCCCATTTGTTAATAGTTTATCCAATCATTAATAGACAATGGGTCAACATTGACGCACCTAGATAGCAGTTAGTAATTTAGAAAAAAAGAGGGTCCGTAAGATTTCTAGAATACCAAGGTGCAAGTTAATTAGAAGAACCTAGACTCGATGAGAATTCCTTGATGGAAGGTATTCTGAAGAAGGATAAGACAGAGGGAAGATATCTAGAATGTAATACGAGTTCATAACAGATCAATAACTTCTTAGAATCAAATCAAGACACTTAAGAAATTAGAAGGAGAGTTAAACTTAAACCTGGAGAAGGTATTGTGGGAAACGATGTACAGTACATCCATTTTTTTGAAGGAAGGAAATTCTCACGCTTACTGAAAGGACGCAAGTAAACGGAATACGTTATTCTTCTAGTTTACATGAAAGCCTAGCAGAAGTATATGCCATACCTATTCGAGTCGTAGAAGAGGAAACGGTAGCAGCAATCAGTAAGAAAACGAAAATTAGGCTCATAAAACTGAGAAGGGCTAAGTTGGAATCTCATTTAAGGGATATAAGGATAACTTGCCATAAGGGAAATTATAAGACTTACCGTGCAAATGTAAAGATATAGTCGCGACACATGAGGAGATACGAGCGAAATGTCGCACAAAAGGGTCATTTTACTAAACAGAAAGCCAATCTACACATCAGCCTACAGAGTAGAACATTCCCAGAAGGAGATCTTTGAAAGAGAAGTACAAGGAATGAATAGGCCAGGAATAATAGAAACATCAAAATCCCCGTAGTCTTTTCACTATTACTAGTTTCAAAGGACGAAAAAAAAAAAAAAAACGTACAGAGTATTATAGATTTCAGAAAAATTGAATAAAATTACCGGAAACGATCTTTATCCAATACCGATTAATTAGATAACTTATCGTCACAATAAGGTTCAAGAAATAATTCACCACTATAGATTTATCGCAGAGATTCTGGCAAACCCCTATGACGAAGAAAGTAAACCTTCGATAGTTTTCTCCACTAGTAACGCAAGTATCAATGTGCAAGGATGCCTTTGGTCTAACTTTAAGGTATAGCCCCGTAACTTTATAAGATAAAATGGTTAAGAATTTGGTCGATTTGATAGGCAAAAGAGTGCACTGCCACATAGACGATTTGATAATAACAGCGGGATGCCATAGAGGAACACGGAAGTAGTAAGAGAAGTCCTAAGAAGATTAAAAGACACAAACCTCAAGCTAAGGTTAAAAGGGATTCAATTTCCTTACAAGACAAATAGATTACTTTGGACTTATAGTAATTGAAAGGGGTGTACAAGTAAACTAATTAAGGATTAAGTCAATTACGGAATACCCTACACTCAACGTTAGAAGGACGTAAAGTAATTTTCAGTTTAGTCGGTATTTACCTAAGATATGCAAAGAGCTTAGCAATCATATCCGCTTCTCTGACAGAGTTGGAAAGAGAACACGTTATCATTCACGTGGACAGCGAAAGCAACAAGAAGCATTTGTCGAAATTGAAGGGATTAACGCATCCCCGCACTTAGTTTCCCAGATTTTCGTGAAGAAACTCTATTAGCCACTGAAGCAAGCCGCACCGGAATAGGAGCGTGCTAAATGCAGAGAATACGTTGATAAATAACCAGTCTATAGCATCTTACAGTAGGAAATTAAGGTCCGCAGAGGCAGATGAGATAGCAATGTGCGCTGATCACTCAGCTGCAGAAGAAAGTTAAGAATCCGAAGGTAGAGCCCGTAGATTTATGACAACCAAGGACTACGATATAGAGGTGAACGTAGGTTCCTGGAAAGACAAATAAAACGGCAGACGCATGAGCAAGACATGCTTTGCAAAGTGATAGTACGGATATGATTAGTCGAGACGAATAACAGAGCGAAACTATACGCAGTGGCACAAATGTATTTACTGTGCGATTATACAAAGAAGCCTTGCCGGCAAAGGGTTTCATGAGAGGAACCAGAAGAGATGAAGATTCAAAAGCGATCTCCAAGTGCGAGAGAATAGAGTTAGCTCCCAAGAATCAAAAAAGCTAGGAAAAAGGTTGAACGTTCCACAGATGCATTAATGATATAGACGACGTATTAATTTATAGGCGTCACGAATATGACCCATTTGGTCAGTTCACAGGTGTACTCCATAGTTGGGTAGCGCCTAAGTGCCCAAGAACCCAAGTCGTTGAGCTAACGCTTGACAATGACATGAGATCTCACCCAAGAAGGGATGAGACAGACTAACACAGGGATGTTAGTATTCATGTGAAGAATTGCAACATACGCATCATTGGAAAGGGAAGAAAGAACGAGAAAATACCTCAAGGGAATTATTATATCCCACTGACTCCTACTAAAGGATGAGTTATAGGTTTTAGCACTCAACCTCGTACCACGAGTAGAGGTGAAGGAAGATACTAGTGTGTATTGACCCGCTCATGTGATATACAGAGTTAATACCAATTACTAGTAAAGTAGCTAAGAATGTGCATCCGCTCTCTTTGATAAGATATTAGGCAGATATGCTGCCCACGGCTCATTACTTCAGATAATGGGATCAAGATGTACAACGCATTAGTCCAAGAAATTCGAAAAGCTTGCAAGGTAGAAGGAGATAGCGATACAATAGTATCACTCAGCTGGAAACGGCTCACAAGAGAGGAATAAAAGGAAGTTTAGACACAGGAACCCGACAGAGACGTCGATTTACCTTTGGCCCAAATTCATAAAACGCCAAGTACCATACAAGTACACAGCAACTCACACAGAAAGGCTGTGATGGATATAAGCCCAGATACCTGATACATGGCTGAATCAGCCAATAGAGCCTATTTACTCTGAAGACATTATGAAGATAAGAATCGGAAACTTTGATGTATGTAATTCACAAGCGATTACACAAGAATTTGGAAGAAGTACAGAAGAATAAGATGAACACGCATCAAGTAAAGCTAAACCCAGTAGATTAAAAGATAAGCAACAAAGTCTACATTAAGAAGGAAGTAAGAAGTGGTATTAGTTATAAGTTGGCCACTAATTCACAGGTCTATACAAGGTCGAAGATGTACAAGAGACAAGATAAAAGTGAAAAGGACGAATGATCGAATACCTTTCGCATATGTTAAATCATTTGAAGAAGAAGGCCTTCAGGCAGATAAAGATAAAAGATAAGGTCAAGAAAAGACAAAGTTGTTGAAATCCTGAAGCGACTGCAGTCGGAAGAAAAGTCGGAAGAAATTTCAGAAGAAAGGCCTAAGCAAAGCCTAAGGTAAAGAAGAATCACGTTTCAGTGAAGGACAAGAACCTAAAACCCAGTACCAGGGTAAAGTCAGAAGAATTAAAAAGAAGATGAAGAACTCCATGTGACTGGAGAAGCCAGAAGAAGGACTAGGTATAATCTAAGAATTAGAAGATTCACTTTTAGTGAAAAAAAAAAAGGACAAACACATTGATTCATCTTATTATTCCCATGTATTCATTTACTTTCTTATTGCTAAGTTTACCTTCACGGGTCGGCTTAGGAATAATTTTTTATTTGTTGCATTTCTTACTTTAAATAGTTGGTTAAAGGGTACGGAATTAACAGTTCATTGCGTAGTATAAGAATTTCAAGAAGTTTATTGAGTTTAATTGTTCCATAAGAACACCTTTAGAATTGAAAGAATAAAGAGGAAATGGTTAAGATAGATATTAAGTGATTTTAAGATAAGGGTATTCGTTTCAGAAATGATTAAGATTTTGAAGGGGTAATTAATACACTTACTTTGCTCAATCCTTAAGATGTTGATTGATGAGAACTTACTAACAAGATATTAGTTGATGAGAACTCAATTAACAAGGTATTAATTTATGAGAACTTACTAACAAGATATTGATTGGTAAAAACTTACTAAATGTTGTCACAGTAGAAGAAACCTACAAGTATTAACCACTAACCAGTTCCTTTAACAGAGTTGCCAATTTTGTTTTAGTATCAAGCAGTAAAGTTATAAGGTTTAATGTACAAGGTTACTCAAGATTACAGTAAAAAAGTTCAATGAAAATTTGCATAAACACAATACACGATCTCATTAGGAAGTCAAGGACACACTTGTTATTGCATACAAATACACAAGGATATTATCTCCCAGGATTTGTCTCCAAGTAGCAGATCGCAGCAAATAAGTCATCAAGTGTCGTCAATGAAGAACAAAATTTTTTTTTCCATAAAGAAAAGCGATATCCACCTAGATAGAATAGGACAGAGGACTGTACCAATCATATACTGTAAACTTGGATAGTTACCATTATTTTTTGCTTCTACCATGCATTTATATAACTTATGTGACTCAAGGGCTTATGTATGTTTAACTTTCAGTTTTCTTGTTTTTTGGTGATTTATTTTTGTTTGCATTCAGTTCATGTTTCTTAATGTGATTTACTCATATTTGAATTCATTGATGATTCTTTTAATATTACTTAATCAAGTATTTGTTCATATTTATATTCAGTTTTTTACGTTTCTCTGAATGTTACTTGCACAAGAATTTATTCATGTTTACATTCAATTTTGATTGTTGCCCTTAACATTACTTAATCAAGGATTTGCTCATGTTTACATTCAGTTTTGATATTTTTTAAGTTAAAGGTTCAATATGATTTCCAAGAAGCATAAGTTAGGAGTCCTCTTGTAGATATAATATTTGCTTCAGCTTAGTTAACGCTGTCGGAGACAGCTAGATAGTGGGCCGAGACTGTTATAGTGTGGCACAGCGTTGTTATTCCAAAAGGCAATAACTTATAACTTATAAAGAACTTAAAGAAAAAGGTACGAAACGGATAATGATTTTTCTTAGAGAACGGAGTATCGCGTTACCCGATCCCAGAACGATTAGGCGGTTAGCCCACAGGCATCTGGTCTGCATCTCCCAGGCATCTTCGAGAAATTGGAATCTAACCCATTACGCCTCATCTCCGAAGATTAAGTGACTCTCTGGCACGCCCGACATTTGTGACACTTCAAGCGTCGGAGAATTAATGTAAGGTGGACCTTCTCAAGAGCTTTCTGTTCAATATAACCAAGGGAAATTCAAGGCTCCCTTGTTTCAAAGGTGGATCGTGTGAAAACCTAAGCTCCACCCTTTCCAAAGATAGGCCTCTAGTATCGACGAATCAAAAGCCATGAGTGCTGGTCATAAGACAGCCCAAAAGGGGTATCAATGAATGACCTATGAGGTTACCAAAGGGATACACCCCCAAGAAGCCAGGACATCAAGCAGGAGGCGTTACCTTATTTAGAATCTACGAATCACTGTAGAAAATTTAACAGGAAGGCGGGTTTGTTTAATGTCCGTAGCCACTAAGACACAAGAAGTCTTTCAGAAGATGCCACACCCAAGTCAAAATCCCAAAATCCAAAGGCGGTGCTAAGAAGACATCATCCGAATAAAAAGGGCCAGACAGAGAGAGAGAGGAAGGAGAAAAAGGAGCAGAGAAGAAAACGACAGAGTGGAGAAAAGGGGGGAGAGCACGAGCAAGAACAGACGAGTGGTGCAGCAGTCGAACAGAGAAGAAGAAGACAGAGTCCAGCGAAGAAGAACAAGTGCAAAGTGTGGTGTGCGAATCAATCAAAGACAGTGAAGGTGACAACCAATACTCAGTGAAATTCCCTCGTGCCTATAGACTCGTAATTGCAACAAGTGCTTTTCAAAGAATTAAGTTTTATCAGTCCAAGAGCCCAGAAGGTGGAAACTTTTATAGAATCACAGAGCGAAGAATAAAACCTATATTAAGGACACACTAATTTAATTTCTCTTCCTAAACATCAACCCTTTTAGCTAATTACAGATTAAGAACACTTCAGCAAGGTAAGAAAAATTTATACAAGTCTAATTCCCCAAAGTACAGCCTCCAAGTCGGCGCACGTTACCTTAGAGCTGTTGTGCGAAGCGTCAGTACCCCCGCCACAACCACACACACCAGCACCACACAACAAACAACACACACACACACACACCACACACACACACACACACACACATATATATATATATATATATATATATATATTGTTCAAGATTTTAAGCAGAACCAAGGAAATTTTAGATTTCTTATAATAAGATTCATTTATACTTGTCTATATGCAAGTTGCCCCTTTGAAGTGAAAGCCTCCATTCTCTAGAAAGCTATCTCTGCTCCCATTGGCTGTCCGGAATTTACCCCCTACAGGGATTGGGTGGTGCTTACCGGGAGAAGTCTTAAAAGGGCAGGGACCCAGCAGTTCGTCCTCAGAAGCACAAGAGAGCTAGGAGAGCTCAGAACCTCCTCGGACATTGCCCTCCAGACACCACTTCACCCCTTCTCCTCCCCCTGCCTCCTCTGGGGAAGTCCCAAGTATTTTTATAATTCAATAGTGCACAGAAATATCAGCAGATAAGAATACCAAGCCCAGGATTTCCAGGTATTGTGAGAGTAAATTCCAGTTCAGTCAGGGAATTGTTTTGCCTTTTGTCTGTATTTCATTTCCATTCTTCTAAGGCAACTTCCCCTCTCCTTTGTTTAGCTTCTCATTGCCCCAATCTTGGTTCAATGCTGTGATTACTCCCCTTGTGATACTAGTAAACATCCCCTAGTTAATTCAAGCAACGAAATAGTTCTCTCTTTGTAAATGCCCAGTCATTTTCATTCCCCCCTGAGTGGCCTGTAAACTTTTGATTGAAAGAAATTAGTGTGTAACACTCGCCCACGTGTGCCCCCGCCTTATGCTAGGATACCATCTCTTTGCAGACAAACACTGTGCCTGATTGTGGGAGAACTTGGGAACCCTTTGGAGTAAGCCTTGCATTTTCAATAAGCCGTTTGCACAAAATTCTGAACGCCGTGTCTGGTTGCCTTCAGCCACGTGTTTCCGGTGGGTCGACAATCAACACCTTATTAGTTCCTGGACCTATGTAAATTAATGTAAATATAGCGCATTTAAAACTAAAGTCCAGCTTTTATGTAAATTCCTCCTTCCTCAGTACTATTGGCATTCTGCCATAGTTTTTTATTCTCTCTTTTCTTTGTTGTGATCTCTTGTTCCTCCATGCAAGGCCAATTTTTTCAGTGTTAAACTACATTTTTCAGGAGTGAACGAGCAGTTCAGAACAAAATGGTGACTAAATGCTAGAATCGTGTTTACTTCCAGTCATGTAGCAATCATTAAAACTGGTATCATGAAAGAAACTAATCTGAATTCCTTTAATATTTTTATGAGCAAGCGAAAGCAAGGTTTCTCAATTCTCCACAACAGGAAAAAGGTAAATTTTATTTTCTAGTTATTCGTGTAGAACTAGGTATTCTAGTTATGGGCATAAAATTTGACTGCCATTATAGCTATAGGAAATAGACCATGTGTGTATGCCGATAGACTAGAGAGAGGGAAAAATTTTAACCTTAGCTTCTTGTATGTGCCATTGCATAAAGCATAGAGGTATCTAGGGAGTAAAATTCAAAACGAAAATAAGTGCTATATTTCGTGAATTGCAAGTTAATCGTGAATTCTTTTTTTTATGTTAATCAAGTCGCTGGTCATTGTCCGAGCACTCTCTCTCTCTCTCTCTCTCTCTCTCTCTCTCTCTCTCTCTCTCTCTCTCTCTCTCTCTCTCTCTCTCTCTCAGTCGCTTGCAGGTCTAAATAGGATAGAATTTAAATCCCTGGCCACGTGTCTACTTGAACTCTATCCATTGCCCTGTTTATTAACAAAAGAATAGATGACTTAATAAGAAAAAAAAGGAAACACAGTGTTAGCATAAAATTCTTAATGTTAGGATAAATAAAATCAAAGGTAAACGTTTTTTTATTTTCTGTGCAGAGAGTAATAATAAGGGCAAATACTTTTGCTTTACAAACAAGGGCACATGTTACCCTTAACGTAACTCTCTCTACCATGGCCTTTAAATTCTTGTGATTTATCCCTTCTGTCTAGCCGACCCGTTTGCAGGCCTAATTCTTCGGGGTTTTAAATTGGCGGAATAGGAGGGTCTTAGGTTCGCGAGAGCTAGGGTGAAAAAGGGTACATGTTAAGGATTTGGGCGGAGGCGGTATATTATGCAGAGTAAGAGATCTTTATTCTGGTTCTTCCTCTTCCCTTTAATGTATACGAGCTAGCGTTTAAAATACAAATTCTGTGCATAGCTAGGTTGAAAGGGTATGATAGACCAGGGATTTGCATTGGTAGAAATAGGAAAAATAATTTTTATCCCCTTCTCGTCTTCGTCCTCGAGACAATATATATAAATAAAAGGAGAACCCATATAAATTTTATATTATCAACTGCATGGGCCACGTTTTTTCACGTTGAGTTTCCACAAAATTCGTGACCCAATCCTTTCTTTTTTATTTACAAAGCCGTATTTGCGTGAGTTTCCGAGTTTATGAGGTTCATTTGATACTTCACGACCTTTTTCACATTGAGTTTCCTTGAAATTCATGACCAGATTCTTTCTTTTTTATTTACAAAGCCGTATTTGCATGTTTCCACATTTATGAGGTTCATTTGATACTTAATGACCTTTTCGCGTTGAGTTTCAGTGAAATTCGTGATCAGATTCTTCTCTTTTTTATTTAGAAAGCCGTATTCGCATTGAGTTTCCGCCTTTATGACATTAATTTGCCACGTTTTCATGTTGAGTTTCCGTGTCTACGAAATTTATTCCCAAATCCATTATCGGCGTCGAGATTCCTCCTAACTTTAAATTACAGAGATTTTACGGCGTGAGTTTTCCACCGCGCTACACGCCAGTAGTAACTGTATTTGCAGGGATTTAACGGTCATCTTGCCAAGTATCTGCGTTGAGTGTTCCGCATACTGGTGACATTTGCAGTTTTGCAACTGCCTTCCATCCTATTATTCTCAGGCTAGACCACTAGCATTTTACTGCTGAGGAGATGGCCAGTAATGCAGCACTGGAGGAGGCCAGGGCCTTCACTGAAGCTGGAAGAGTCATGGGACTGGAGGGCGCACTACCGAAAAGGAGAAAGAAAGAGACGCCCAGGAGAGAAGAGAAGCTGCAGAAAGAGCCCATCAACTGGCTATGGCAGTCCAGATTGCCACTCTTGCACCCCCGAGTGCCACGCCCCCTGCGCACCCTCCTTCACACTCCCTCCACAGCATAGGCGCCCTCATGAGGACTTGGGATGATAATGAACCCGACACCTGGCTCGATCATGTTGAGCAGGTGTTCGAGAACTTCAATCCAACCCCTCAGGAAGTGGCCCTCTTCCTTGGCAAGCATCTCGCTAGCAAAGGGCAGACTGCATTTGAGGCCCTTCCCCTGAATGAGCGACAAGATCTCGCCCTCATCCGAGAGGCAATCCTTGGGGCTTCCGAGTTAACCCCAGACCCGTGGAGGCAGAAATAGAGGACTATGCCCAAGGAGGCTAACCAGACCTGGACAGAGTGGGTAGCCAAGAAGACCGGCATTCCATAGGTGGATGAAGGCCTCCAACGCAACATCTGTTGAGGAGGTCTTAGAACTCTTTCAGTTAGAGGACTTCCTGTCCTATGCTCCCCCTGATCTTGCCACCCACTTTGTGGACAAGGCCCCTAAAACTATTTTAGAGTGCTGTAAATGGGCAGACGCCTATGACACCCACCATCCACTGCAGAGTTCTTTAAAAAGGAAAATACGCCTTGCTCTCCCTCTCACCCCCGTTGCCACCTCTCAGCCTACCCAGCGCCTCAATATTCCTCCATGGAAACCTGTGTGGGCGTTGCAATAAGCCAGGTCACACCACGGAGCAGTGCCTCTCAAAGGTGGATTCTACTCAGCAAGCTGCCGCCACTCCTCTGAATGGACTACCCAATCATTCTAATAACAAGAACAACGGCCATCGGAACAGAAACAACAGGCCCAGGCCTGACTTTAGCAAGAGTTTCTGTGACTCATGCAAAGTGCATGGGCACACTGCTGCCAGGGCAGGATGCCCCAAGAAAGCTCCTGTTTCTGCCATTGCTATGGCTGTGACAAATCCGTCAGCTCTAGGCCCTTTTGCTCAGGGCCCCATATTTGTCGCACTTCCCAGAGATCGCTGTCCTGCCCACCAGGTCCGAGCTTTCGACGACACTGGTGCGCAAGTATCTATCATCCGAGAGGATAAAATTCCTTACGGACCTCAGGTTGATAGGCACCAATTCTTCACGATAAAGAGCCTCAACCACGTCAAGATGTTCTTACCTTCTGTCCGGTTGAGTCACACACGACCTCATCGTTCTAAGATATGTACCATGGCAGTAACAACCTATATATCAGGAGGTTATGATGTCCTGCTAGGACAAGATTTTAAGTCTCCTCCTACCTTTATACCATGTCAGGGGCCCCCACCCTCACATAGCTCTAGACCCGTGCCACAGGCCTCCAAGAACTACCTCTGCACAGCCAGTGCCACTTGAAGGTGCCAGGCAGTGCCAGGCTCCGTCCCTCATATGTTGAGACACATTAGAGTCCTTCTACTAAGCTAGGAACGGCCTCAGTGCTAGTGCCAAGGCAAGACTCGAGTCTCCCTCCCGGAGCTCCAAGTCCCAGTCACTTTCCCTCCACTGGCTTGGCCCCACTACCCATGCCAGCAGTTGAGGAAGAGCCAATTCCAATAGGAATCCTCCCGGACACCCTTGACTATAGTGGACACTCCATCAATGGTGCGGCCTTGCAGACCGCCCCAGAGTCGGTCCTCCCAACCGGTAAGCCCATCCCGAATACCATTACCTCATCCAATCCCCCTCTGTTAGCAGCTAACCGGTCCCGGAGTAAGGACCCTGCTGAATCCTATTTGGCCAAAGAACTCAGGGAACCGAGCCATGCAGCACTAGACCCCTGCGGAATCTTCAAAGAGCCTGAATCATTCAAGGCCCCAATGACATCATCAAACCGACCTCGAAGGAAGAAGGGACAAGGGTGTTGAGGTTTTCCGAAACCTTACGAAAGCCAATAGTCTCTCTGCACTAGTGCCAGGCACAGTGCCACCTTCTTATAGAGAATCCTGGCCCTCTCCTTCCAGAGGAGAGTGCCAGATTCTGCTACTTCTACTTCTTTCTTATCCTTTTGTAACTTTCTACTTTTTTGTACTGTCTATATCTTCTTTCCATAGTTTCCTTTCCTCTTCTTCACTGCCTTTAGGCATTTATTGTACAGTGTATGCTCTGCTTAGGCAGAGCCACACCTGCCAGCTATTCTGGCCTTATAAATTAGTACTTCATTATGAACTACTGTCATAAAAGTGCCACAATTGGCACAGTGCCATATCCTAGGCACTTAGCATCCCATTGGACTAGGGAAAATTTTAGCCAGCAAAAATTGCTATAGCTTTGGAGATATTTTCAAAGCCTGGCTCACTTATTCATTGTTTTGATTTGATTTCTGATTTAGTGTTACCCCCTTGTCTTTATATTTTGTGAAATTGCCATTGCCTCTGGTGAAATTTACATTTTGTGTACTCTTATTTAATCTCTGCGAAGAATTGCTTCATTAATTTTACCCTTGTTAGTTTGCACTAATGTTTACTAGGATGTAATTAATACTGTTAGGCGCCTCCTTGTTACAAGACAGTCACTTACCGAATCGTAGGGCTATTAACACACCTGAACACGTCATATCGCCTATCAGGGTATGCTAATAGTATGTGTTGCCTTAAACAATTTAAACTAGCAGCATTACATATGGTATAATTTAACCTGTAGGTTAAGTTTTATCTAATCATTATTTGCTATTCATTGTTATCCTCAGTGTGATGTTATATTTTAAGAGTACTATTCTTTATTGGAATATAGCAAGTTGTTAGTCTTTAGTCACGTCACACTTTATTTTTAATTAATCATTAATCCTCTGCATGAGTAAACATTCATGAATATTATCATCGGCAGAGTTTGCATAATGCTTATTTTATAAGTCCATTCAAGGAAGTATGGAAGGCTCAGTAATTTATATTTGTCATTTATCCTTGTTTCTGGCTTGTCTTGTCCGTTCCAACCCTAGACCCTCTAGAATGGGGAGGTGTTCAAGATTTTAAGCCAGAACCAAGGAAAGTTAAGATTTCTTATAACAACATTCATTCATCTTTGTCTATATGCAAGTTGCCCCTTTGAACTGAAAGCCTCCATTCTCTAGAGAGGTATCTCCACTCCCATTGGCTATCCGGAATTTAACCCCCACAGGGATTGGGCGGTGCTTACCGGGAGAAGTCTTAAAAGGGCAGGGACCCAGCAGTCGTCCTCAGCAGCACAAGAGCTAGCAGAGTTCAGAACCTCCTCAGACATTCCCCTTCAGACACCACTTCACCCTTTCTCCTCCCCCTGCCTCCTCTCGGGGAAGTCCCAGTATTTTTATACTTCAATAGTGCACGAAATTAGCAGGCAGGTAAGAGACTACCAGCCCAGGATTTCTAGTACTGTGAGAGTAAATTCCAGTTCAGTCAGGGAATTGTTTTGCCTTTTGTCTGTATTTCATTTCCATTTTTCCAAGGCGACTTCCCCCCTCCTTTGTTTAGCTTCTCATTCCCCCAATCTTGGTTCAATGCTGTGATTACTCCCCTTGTGATACTAGTACACATCCCCTAGTTAATTCAAGCAACGAAATAGTTCTCTCTGTGTAAATTCCCAGTCATTTTCATTTCCCCCTGAGTGCCCTGTAAACTTTTGATGAAAAGAAAGTAGTATGTAATGCTCGCCCACGTGTGCCCTCGCCTTATGCTAGGATACCATCTCTTTTCAGACAAACACTGTGCCTGATTGTGGGAGAACTTGGGAACCCTTTGGAGTAAGCCTTGCACTTTCAATAACCCGTTTGCGCAAAATTCTGAACACCGTATCTGGTTGCCCCCCAGCCACGTCTTTCCGGTGGATCGACAATCAACCACCTTATTAGTTCCTGGACCTATGTAAATATAGTGCATTTAAAACTAAAGTCCAGCTTTTATGTAAATTCCTCGTTCCTCAGTAATATCGGCCTTCTGCCATTAGTTTTTTTTTCTCTTTTCTTTGTTGTGATCTCTCGTTCCTCCATTCAAGGCCATTTTTTTTAGTGTTAAATTACATTTTTCAGGAGTGAACGAGCAATTTAACCATGTTTAACAATAGGATTTGGTACAGCTCAGGATTCAGACGTTCACAAATCCTGCAGATTGGTTTTAGGAATGTCTGGATAACCTTTGAATACCATGGAAGCCTTGGGAATTTCTGGTTCAAATCCCAGGGGTAAAAGGAATTACAGTTATACTCATAGT
>NC_087206.1:37528483-37541363 GCF_015104395.2 Macrobrachium nipponense
GAAAGAGTTTGGACTGGTGGCTTGATGACAAGAACCTCTTAATAGGAGTGGAGCTTCTCACTCCCCCTCCGGACATGCTCCCGTTCTCAGACACATTGGCCAGGGATGGGTGGGGTGCACATCTGGAGGAGTTGCTGACTGCAGGAGTGTGGAACCATCATGACAGGCACCTTCACATCAACATTATGGAACTAAAGGCAGCCTTCCTAACCCTCCAAGAGTTTCAAGATAGAGTGATTGGACATTGTGGTACTGACAAGTGACAATACGACTAGTGGTGCCAATATGTCAACAAGAAGGGGTGGGTGGGCCGGTTCCCACATCCCTCTCACTCCACCAGTTGACAATGCAGGTGCATGAGTGGGCTAGAGCTTTCAGCCAGGTTTATTCCAGATATCTCTTCCTCTCTAGAGATGTCTCTGCTCATGAGGAGGCTGTTTCTGGGCCACCAGAATCATCCGAAGATTCGAGGTGATCAACACTCTGTTGGTCACCATGCAAATCGTGCAAAAAGGGGGAGAGGTGTAAACCTCAAGATTGTCCCAAGGGTGTTGGAATGTGTCTCTGCAGTGGCCCAGGGTTCTGGTACAATGGACCAGAAAGTTTCAGGCCCCCTGCTTGGGATGTGACTTCTATTACAGAGCCTGACTCGTGCACATGAGCCCCTTAGAGAGTCGTCAGACAGGGACCTGACCCTCAAGACCGTTTTCTTGCTCGCCCTGGCATTGGGGAAGAGAGTTGGTGAATGGAATGGAATATAGAGTCTAGGCCAACAACAAAGCATTGTGGGAACCTATGAGGTTATTCAGTGCTGGAAAGTAAATTGAAGAGTAGGTAGTTTGAATTGAAAGGTGTAACAGGAGGAAACCCTTGCAGCTGCAATATGAAATAATTGTTAGGATAGGGAGGATAGCAAGAAGGAAGAAAGATACGAATGGAGGCACAATAAAAGCAATGGAAGGGGTTGCAGCTAGGGTCAGAAGGGACGCTGCAAAGAACCTTTAGTAATGCCTACAGTACACCCAATGAAATGCACTGATGGCACTACCCTACTACAGGGGAGAGTTGGTGAACTACATGGACTTCCTTCGATGTAAAACACTAATGGGGATGGGGATCGGTTTTGCTCGATTTCGTTCCGGACTTTGTAGCAAAGACTCAGAACCCATCAATCCCTGACACTAGGTTCAAGTCCTTTATGATCATCCTGAGTGACTTTGTTGGTGATGACCCTGACAAGATGCTACTTTGTCCAGTTAGAGTGCTAGGGCACTATCTGAAGAAGATTAGACATCTATGGCCTGATTGTCGACGACACTTCATTAGCACTGGAGGTTCCAAGAACGAAGTGTCCAAGGACACTACATATTTCATTCTGGTTTTGTGAGGCGATCAGGAAGGCGTTCTCTGCTACTGGCGAAGATGGCATTGGTACCCTTTGTCCGATAGCTCACAAAGTCAGGGGTATTGGGCCTTCCCTCGCATTCTGTAAGGACCTTTTGGTTCATCAGGTATTGAAAACAGGGGGGGGGGGGGGGGGGGGTGGTTGCACCAGACCACCTTCACTTCTCACTATCTTCAGGATGTTGCCCACAGTCCTTGGACACTTTTTATTTCCTTGGGACCATTGATGGCTACTCAACAAGTTGTGTAGCTTACCCAGCTCCTCTAACAGGTCAAAGATGCAGCTCGCCTTTGTTGTACAGTATGACTGTGTATGACTGTGGGAGTGACTGGCTTTCCTTTAGTCCACTTTCTTCCTTCTGGCAGAAAGTATGTGGACCGTTACATACTGGACCTGGCGGCTGATGCAGGTAAGACATGCCTAGTGACCAATCTATATTATTGGACTAGTTTATAAAAGCAAATATCCTCTCCTTCCCCTAGCAAGGAGGGGAAAGAAGAGACAGATATAAGACAAACCCAATAATTGTAATTGCCTTATTGTCTTTGACATTATGGTCCTTTGCTTTTCTCATAAACAGGATTCATACTCCTCTTCTATGAGATAACCCAGAAGACTGACTTCTGATCTTGCAGTTCTTAACTCTGAGCTGATGTCACTGGCTGGATTCCTCTCCTTGCTCTTATGACCAGGAAGAAAATCTCAGGTGTGCTGAACTCCAGTCGCTTCATAGAGGCTCACTCAGGTTCCTCCCACCAGTGTGTCTTCCTATTGTAAAGGACTGATTGTTTGTATATCGTATATGAGTAAATCACAATTTTTTAAAATAAATTATATTTTTCCTAACTATACACACCATAGGTCCTTTACACTAATTGTCCACCTTATGCCACCTCTCAGTCTGCTACCTGGGCCTAAAACAAATTGGTATGTTTATGTCCAGTCGGGAAGGACCCCTGACTGGTAATTTAACTACCAACTGTTCCATGTTGAAAGGTTTTAGTGGCCATTTTGTCCAGGCTTTGCCTTAAGTAATTCCTGTTGTAAAGGACCTGAGGTTTGTATAGTAGGGAAAAATACAATTTACTTTAAAAAAGTGATTTTTCACTAATTTTGACTTGTTTTCCAGGATTACTATTATGTTCATGTAGTAATCATTTGACGTCTCTCATATGGACCTTTGGTCAAATCAAAAGGCAGTGAATAATAAGTTTCTGTCATAGCCATTTAAATAGTATGTACCTGAAATGAAATAGACTGGCCATTTTTAACCTTAAGGTTTAGGGGAGAGCGGTCATGATTAAGACAATGGGATGGTCCGGACAGTACATTTCCTGGAAAGCATAAGGGCCCCTCAGCTCCAAAATATCACGTGAAATCACGAGTTTGTTTACCATTGACACATGGACTTTGGTTGAAAGATGACGCTTACTTTAGTAGGGGGCTTCAATTTTGTGGTTTTTCTCATTTCTTACATAATTTTTTGCATTTGAATCGTAAAAGGTGTGGTGTAGTGAATATGATAAGGGAGTCGATTGTTAGTTTGGGTGTGAATTTGTATTGTATAACGAAGATGTAGCTGTTACCTGCCTGTAATCTCAAAGGACATTGGGCTAAGAGTCATCAAATGGTTATGATATGTGGGGGATGGTTTGGACAGTCTAGGGTAGGGATGATTTAGACGTATCCAAATCATCCATTAGTAAATGCTTTACTAACTATGAATTCCAACAAAGAAACAAAAGATTTTCTTTTCACCAACAATATTTAAGTTATATTTTGTACATATGCATTCATTAGCCCCTCATTTCCTTATAAATACTTCATAAAGAACATCAAAAAGCAAGAAAAAATACTAAAAAGTTAGACACAGGACCAAACCAGATGAAAACCTTCATCGTCTTGATCTCTTGACAGCCAAGCTTAACAATAGTAGAGGAGGAGACACAGAAGTTGGTTTCATTGATAAATTCCCAGAAGATAACATTTATTCTCAGCAAACATCGAGGATTTGAGTTACATTTTCTGTCTACCAATTACCAAGGGAGAGAATAATGTTTTAAGTTGATTTTTATTATTTCAGTTAAACATTTTGTATGGTATTTATGTTTATCATCTGACTTGAAGGCAAATATCAATTCTAATAATTGTCTGAATCATCCCATCCTCTTGTCTGAATTATGACCATGGGTAGAGATGATTCAGACATTTTGGAAACTTTTATTTGAAGATAAGTAGCTTCAAGTATAGTAATGTATATGATTTACCACATTTCACTCATAAATGTAGGATGACAACACATTCACATGCCAACAACATCTCTGCTCCTTAAACTTCTAGATAGAAATTTTTTTAAAAAAAGTGTCCGAACCATCACCACTCTCCCCTACTATTTACACCAAACAAGATTATAGTTACTAATGAGGTTTTAATTATTACTCATTTAATATTTTTGAATAGGATGTTTTCAGATATTTGTAATCTAACCTAATTATGCACATTTAGTAGTATAATCTAGTGTAACAGCAAGCTCCACTAACATCTGCATCACCAAGGCTCCTTTTTATTAGCTCTTTTGCAGTAGTCTGCAGCACTATACTGAATCCTTAGACTCACGTAATAATCTTAATACTAACCTTATTTCACTTTCAATTTGTTAGGTGAGGGGTGTAACGTGTGTCCCAGTCTTCACTAACTAATATTTGGTTATTTGTTAGTTACTTGAATTTGAACTCCCTCGTAACTCTAGGAGAGGATTATTGAATTTCCACATCCATCATCCAACAGGTAAATTAAAATACTCATATCGTTTGTTCATTTAATGTAAAGCCACATACATTATAAAATATTACATAAATGTATTCTATTTTCAGAGCTACCAATCATCTTCATCACTGTCATTCTCATCATCACTGTCCTTGTTGTAGCCTCTCAGTGAACTCATCAAGACATCTTTGACCTTTGGGCCACGGGGGTCAGACTCCAGATCTGTTTTAATGCCTCCTGTACGTGAGAGTATCCATTCTAGCTCTGAAAAAAATTTAAGACATTTAGAGACAACCTATTTTTGACCAGACCCCTCAAACCCTACATTACATTTATAATTTGGGAAAATATATGTGTTCATAACCGAGTTTATCACTTGTCAAAGTTGCCGGATAGCATAATGTAGTCAAAGAACTTAAAATACCAAATTTGTAACTAATTTGTATTTTTCATAACTAACAAACCTGAGGTCTTAACATTAGGATTTTCTAGCGCCAAGCTGGAAACCGGTAGAATTAAAATTACACTTGTGAGATCCAGGGACTAATGGCATCTATACCAGGTCACGGGGCATGTATACCCAGAATGCCCACGGCTACCTGTGACCCATCAGTTATATTTCTAACCCAGTTTAGACTGCTAGAGGGGTGGTTCGAGGTGGGCCTTTAAACTGTTAAGAACCTCAGGTTTGTTAGTTTTGAAATCAAAAATACAAATTAGTTACAAATTTGGTATTTGTTTCCTATACACGAAACAAACCTTCGGTCTTAACATTAGGATAGACTTACTATTGGAGGGAGGTAAGTCTCTACAACTGACTGGGAGTTTGCCACCTTATCCATTTCCGAATATATAGGGAAATTCTAAGAGAATGGACAATGAACCTAGGACCAAAGATATAAGCGGATCTATTGGTTTCCTCCCACTGGGTGTAGATACCATTCTACTGTTTACTCTTGTCCCTTGCGACTGGATCCACCTTCACCCCTCTTTTTCCTTATTATCCAGAGGGGTGTGTTGTTGCTACTGAAAAGTATATCATCAGCTAAGATAGCTTCACAGTATGGCTGACCATCTCACCTGCATCTAGTCCGTTTCCAGCACATGACGGTACTCTCCTTCATATTGCCCGTAGTTAAAGGAGTAGGAAGAAAGTAGTAAAGAAAAGACCAGTCATCCCATTCATTCTACTTTCATACCTTCATCTTAGACTAGACGCAAACTGACCCGCCAGGGGCACTGGTGAACTATATCACTTGTTGGGCGCCACCACTGGACCCAAGGAAAAGGTGTCCAAGGATCTATGGGCAACATCTTTCAAATAAAATGAGGTGAAAGTTGTTTGGCGCTTCCACACGCCAGCTTTCAGAATTTTATCCACAGACATGTTGTTCTTAAATGCCAGGGAAGCACTCACACCCCTGATGTCATGAGCTCTAGCTCCCACCTGGCTATCTGACCCTCTGTCTTCTGCAGTATAAGCATCTCTGATCGTCTCCCTTAGCCAAAATGATATTGTATTCTTGGCACTTCCTTCTTGTTCCGTCCTGTACTTACGAACAACCTCTGGCACCCCGGCCTGAGGTGTCTTGTTCTCTTTAAGTACTCCCTTAGTGCCCTGACGGGGCACAGGAGCATCTCAGCTTTGTCGTTGTCTACAAAGTCTGCCAAGGAAGGTATGGTAAAGGAGTCGAATCTGCCGTCTACTATTGTTGGATTTTGGGTCTTTGCCACGAATTCTGGGACAAACTCACACACCATTGATCTCCAACCTCTCGAGTGCTTTATGAGATATGAGAGGCCATGTAGCTCCCCCACCCTTTTGGTTGAAGCCAGGGCCAATAAGAAGACTGTCTTCAGGGTCAGGCTCCTATCCGTGGACTGCCTTAGTGGTTCGTAGGGGGTTTTTGTCAGACTACTCAGTACCTTGGTAGATCCCAATCTGGGGCTTTTAGCTCCTTTGGTGGGCATGACTGTTCAAAGCTCCTCATCAGCATGGCCAACTCCATGAAGACGATATGTCCACTCCTTTCATTCGTAAGACTGAGGCTAGAGCAGCCCTGTACCCCTTCACTGCAGATACAGACATTATGTTTTTTTTCTGTTCTGAGATATATCAGAAAGTCTGCTAACTGCTGAATAGTGGTACCGAGTGGAGACACGTTCCCTCTACTGACACCAATCACAGTTACTGACCACTTTCCTTGGTATACTGTCGCAGATGATTTTCTGATATTACCTGCCATCTGAGTTGCTGCTTTTTCTGCGAAAACCCTCGCTCTCGGAGGAGATACTTGACAGTCTCCACCCGTGAAGCGATAGGGACTTCACTGACTGGTGGTACCTCTCCACGTGAGGCTGACACAGAAGGTTGCTCATGGAGGTAACTCTCTTGGCACATCGACTAGGAGTTCCAGTAGGTCTGGAAACCACTCTGCTTTCGCCATAACGGGGCTACCAGGGTCATCTTGAGGTTCTGAGACCGCATTACCCTGTCAGAACCTGACGGATTAGACAAAATGGAGGAAATGCATACACGTCCAGATTGTCCCAGGGGTGTTGTAGCGCATCTTCTGCTACTGCCTCTGCGTCCGGGACTACTGAACAATACACTTCCAACTTTTTTTGTTGTACCTGGTTGCGAATAGGTCTATGATCGGTCCTTCCCACAACATGAGCATCCTGTCCACTACCTGTTTGGTGCAGGGACCACTCCGTTCCCAGAATCTGATCCCTGCGGCTCAACTTGTCGGCCACTATGTTTCTTTTTCCCGGAATATACCTGGCCTTGATGTCTACCAGGTTCTCTATAAGCCCACTGGTGAAGTTGAACTGTCATCACATGTAACTGCCGACCGAAACTAGGCCTCCTTGCTTGTTTATTTATAAGCTACTACTTTGGTGTTGTCTGACATCAATACCACTGAGTGTCCCTTTACTCTCTCCCTGAATTCTTGTAGAGCCAGGAAAAGCTGCTTTCAACTCCAGCACGTTTATATGGAGGTTCTCTGCCCTTGCAACTCCATTTTGCTGACACCATCACTCCTCCATATGGGCTCCCCAGCCTCTAGTGACGCATCCGAACAGCAAGAGGTCTGGGGAGATTGTTGAAGGGGGACACCCACTGTCAGATTGTCGTCGTCCACCCACCACAGCAAGTCTTTCCTCACTTCTGCCTGACAAGGGAATTTGCGCGTACGGGTGATCTACTGTTGGTGACCAAAACTCCTTCATCCTCCATTTTGTAGGGACCGAAGGTGTAGCCTTCTTGTGTCTAGCTTCTCCAGGGAGGTTAGGATTCCCAGCACCACCTGCCACTGTCTTGCTGGCTGTGTCTGCTTTCCAGAAAGGCATTCACCACTTGTTTGCATTTCTCTACTCTTTGGTCTGTCGGGAATACTTTGGCTTGTGTTGTGTCTATCACCATTCCCAGATATTCCACAAACGTTGACTTGGATCCAGCTGCGACTTCTGCTGATTCACAACAATACCTAGGCTGTGACAAAAGCTGCAGAAGGGACCGCCCTGTCCCTGAGTTTAATTTCTCCCTGGACTTTTGCTATCACCAGCCAATCGTCCAGATATCTTATTAGCCTGATCCCCTGAAGCATGCGCCCACGCCGACACGAGGTGAACACTCTTGTAAAAAACTTGAGGAGACGTTGTCAATCCGAAGCACAGGACCTTGAATTCGAAAGCTTTCCCTGCAAGACTGAAGCGGGAGAAATTTCCTTGAAGACTGATGGACTGTATCTGAAAGTATGCGTCCTTTAAATCGACTGTCAGCATAAAGTCCTCCGATTCTGACTGCTTGTAGAACCGTTTTCGGAGTTTCCATCTTGAACTGGTTTTCCTTATAAACAGATTCAGCGTTGACAGGTCTATTACTGTCCTCCACTCCCCGTTGGCTTTGGGTACCAGGAAAATCCTGCTGTAGAAGCCTTTTGTCGGACTGCATACTTGTTGCACAGCTCCTTTTTCCATCATCTTCTTCACTTAAGATTCGTCCTGCAGAATAGTGGCCTTCTGAGATTTGGTGGGCATAAGTGATGTGGGGTAATGGTTGATCTGTCATGGGGCGGGGTTACCTCGAACGGAATCAAATACCCGATCCTGAGAACATCCACCACCCACTGCTCTGCCCCTAGTTCCTGCCACACCTTCCAGTGATTTGCCAGGCAACCCCCCACTGGTGTGGCCGAGTGATGGGAGGCGCCCATCCTATCTTCTTGAGCTCCCTCTTCCCCTATTGCCCCTTCCTCTGTTGTTTCTATTGTGAAAGGGCGATGAGTTATCCTCTTTGGGGAAGAGGGTCTTGTGACTCTATTAGCAGGGATTGCTATGTCTCACTGTCTTCTTTCGAGACATCTGCTGTTGTCTTCCCTCCAAAGGAGTAGTTTGACTGTTAGACGTTTTCCTAACTGCCTGTGCACCAACCTATCGTTAGTGTCCATCCTTCTTCTATCTATCGCCTCTTCCAGTATGACCTCTGGCAACAATAGTTGCGATTCCAAGATATCCCCATTCCTCATTGCTAACAGGGAATCCAAATCCACATTGCGGCTTAGTCTAGCCAATGCTGCATCTCTCCTCATTAGCAGGATATTTGCCCAAACATTGGCACTTACGTTTGTCAGGTACGCAATAGACTTGGACCCTGACTGTAGTAATCTAATGAACAATGGTTCATCCACTACTTTCCTTGTTGCTTCCGAGGATGCAATTTTTGCCACTGCTGTTGACCAAAGGTCTAACCAGGATGCAGCCTGAAAGACAGAAGAAGCTGTTGCTTCTAACGTAGCAGCCTCTTGGTACGTCATCGAAGGGCACTCCATTTTAACCTGATCCAAGGTTAATCCAGGCCTTAACCTTACAAACATTAGGGTTCATTTGTCTAGACAAGCAAAGGACCTTCGGGTGGTCGTATAATATTTCCTTTGCTTTATCATTGGAGGGGGGATAAATTTAAATGATCTATTAGATCTTAAGGAATTATCCCTCCCTGCAATCTTTGCGTTTACGTGTTGCAAGACCGATCCGCATGACTCCGAACAAGGCAATTCATACGACACCTTGGTTATCCCTCTTTAGTCCAAACGCCATGTCAATTCCAGGAGGAAGCATACTGGCGGTGTTTTCTGTCTTCTCCGAAAGGCTATTGAATTGACGAATCAAATCAATAACCTCTGGCATACGAGGCCAGAAACTCTTGGTTTTCTCCTTCCTCTGGCTCTAGTGTACCACTCTCCGTCACGAGGGATGTTGTCTCGCCTCTATCTTCTGACAGACGGCCCGGAATTCCACGGCCGCGGTCTCTTTGATCTTTGCTGGCCGCTGTTGGCTCGATCCCAGATAGTCAGCAGGGGAACGAGAACGTCTCACTCTTTCTCTGCTCACGGATCTAGAGCGCAGAATCTCGTCTAGATCTCCAAGATGAAGGCTCCTTAAGACAGAGGTAATTAAGTCGTCTCTATTAGCATTGGCATCGTTTTCGAGCGTCGGCGAGCCCGGCCTCGGCCTTCTATCCAGACGGACACTGCCTTCCACGAACGTATCCGCCGAGGTTGCCAACTCTCTATTTTTCGTATTTAATAGGCGCCTTATCGTCCTTCGTACGTTATTTTGAACGGCCTTACGGGCGACACTGGGACCTGCATTCCATCCTCTGCTGCACCTTTCGCCGCCAACGTCGATTTTACCAGAGGTATCGCAGTTTTTGCGATCCGAACTGGCAACTCCGCTTCGGCCGCTAGCTCGCCGGCCGTCACCTCTCTCGCTTGTTCGGACTCTTGCGAACGGCTTCGTCTGCCAACCTTGTGCTTAATAGCCACTGATTTTCGACCTTCTTGCTGACTTGGAAATGACAGTCTTGGTCCGAAGAAGAGGAAGAATTGATTCTTCTCCTCTTGGCCCGAGGATCCGCCAGGAACTCCCGAATCCTCCTCAACGCTTGACTGGCACTCGCCGTGACGTTATCGGACTTAGCGATGACGCCGAACTAGAGGAAGAAGACGAAGAAGGCGAATCACACTTTTTCTTTTTGTCTCTATTCATTCTCTCCTCTATATCCTGTAATAATAATTTCTGCATTACAGTTTGCATTGACGGGTCAGAAGGCGTATTAGCGGTCTGGGTGCAGCGAAAAATGGCCGAGAATCGGTCTGTGACGTCATCACGCCTGCCATCTCAGAGTGTGACATATGTTGTGACGTTCATCCTCTCGTAGGGAGAGACTGAGAGGTTCTGGCTGGCAAGGGGGCCGCACGTTTGCTGCCAAACTACCTCCCGCGTTCTGCATCGCTGTAAATACTGAGTGGGATGGTGAAGCCGCGGCTTAATTCCCATAAATTGCAAGCCCGGGGGATGAGGAACATTCAGCGCTGCCGGACCCTGCTGGAACCGTGACGTCATATAATGCGCAAGCAGACCATCCAAGGTTGATACGCCTGGTAGGCCTAGCGCTGACCACGTACCATCTAACCTATGCGCTTGAGTAGCAGGAGCCTGGAACAAAGATGGCGGATCTCCCCCCCCCTCTGCTTGCTGGGAACAAAGGAGAGTGCAAATTATTCATAAAATTACCCAAGGCCCTCCTGACGTTTCCGATACAGAACGCTAGGAGAAACCGAAGGGGTATGAGACAATTCAAAAGCAGGTGGAGAAACATATGGAGCAGCCTGGTTTATTACCGATACAAAAGAAGCCGGTAAGGTTTGGTCATCCAAAGATGGCGTCACACCCCCTTCCTTTTGTATTGGCTTTTCCCATAGAACTTTCTTCCACTGTTCCACCGACCAACCGCGACAAACAGAACACGGATTAGTAACCTGTACATACGTTTTCCCTGCACCTACTACACGTTGGATGAGGATCCGTCGACACCGAAGTTAGGAACCTAGAACATGGAAAGCCACTGACTCCTGGGCATTTCCTTTGTCTCCTCTTCGAAGCGGTAAACGATCCGATGTTGAGGCAAAATTCTCCATCATACCACGTATGCACTCTTACCACACAACTGATCACACTTGGAGAAAAAAGAAAGGAATGAAAAATAAAAAATGAAATGGATAAAGAACGGGCAAACTGACAAAAACCGGCTTTAAATGAGATAGACAGTAACACGTCTTATCTTAAAGGCGGTAGGAAAATAACTGATGGGTCACAGGTAGCCGTGGGCATTCTGGGTATACATGCCCCGTGACCTGGTATAGATGCCATTAGTCCCTGGATCTCACAAGTGTAATTTTAATTCTACCGGTTTCCAGCTTGGCGCTAGAAAATCCTAATGTTAAGACCGAAGGTTTGTTTCGTGTATGAACAATGCTGTTTTTCTCAATTGTGCAAGTATGTTAAAATATTATGAAATGTATCCTGCACAAAGAAAATAATCAAGCACTTCTAAGCGCTAAACTGAGTACAGTTTTATTTAATAATGTCAAAATACTGTTTTGTAATAGAAGCTAATTGTGAGAGGTGTAGATGATGTCTGCTGCCCTGAAGATGGTCTGGACCTCTTTGGCAGAACTATCCTCATGGGATGGGAACCTCTTTAGCAGAACTATCCTCATGGGATGGCTCATTCGAATCCATGGTTCACAGCATAAAAGAATGCCTTAAATCTCACTGCTTCACTGTAGAACATGTATATTCTACTATGAACCAGTGTGACAGGAGAGAGGGGATCTCAATTCCCCTCACCCTTCAAATGTAAATAAAACACCTCCCATATTCTATTCTCTTCATAATGTGTTTTATTCTCTGTATAATCTAAACGCAGTTTGTCAGGTCACTCCCATTTTGGTGTCCAACCCCTCTTAAAGAGTGCTACTGTGAGGTTTTCCCCATTTCACCTTTACATCCTGCTCTTCATCCCACTTTCTGAATCTTTTATCTTGCTGTCCAACCACTCCAGTTCCCTCTTTTCCTTTTTACAATATATTATTTAGAAGGAATACCGCTGCTGTGATTGTAGCTTATATTTGAAGGCAAAATTTTTACCATCTTTATGCTTTATGATTTAGAAGGGCTACCATTGCTGGGATTGTAGTTCATGAACCAAACAAAAACTCTTTCAGTTTTCTTCTAAAGATTGAAAAAGAAACCCACAAAATTACTGTGCATAACATGTTTATATACAAGTGTTTACATTTTATTTTACTCAACACTACTACTTTCAGGCCTTATCTGTGGCTCCTTTTCAAGAGATGCGTAGGTTGTCAGCCTGGGTCAAGGCCCAGCAGTCTTCTGGAACTTCTTGTTGAGCCATCATTTATATGATGGCTGTTCTGGCTTCCTTGAGAGATGCTAGTCCCCTCTTGTTGCACTGATATCCTGTGATTAACTCTTGTGGTAAGTGAGTGGTCACCAACAGTCTGTTGGGCAGAAAACCTAATCTCCAGGTCAGAAGGGTCCATCTTAGCTTCTTTTAATATCAAAGCTCGGCTTATGGGATCCTCTGAGGTAAAACCTTTGTTTCCTTCTATTACTTTAATCTCTCTAATGAGTGCTCCTTATACTACCCTCCTATGACTGATTTTATTGCTTTTGTATATAAACCTACTGTTTTTAAAATCCATCCTATGGTCATTTTCCCAGCAATGCCTAGCTATAGCACTCCCCTGAGAGTTCAGTTGTACTGCCTTTCTGTGTTCTTGGATTCTAGTCCTTTTTCCCCCACATATTTGTTTCCACAATCGCTGCAATTGATTA
>NC_087206.1:37541863-37551863 GCF_015104395.2 Macrobrachium nipponense
TAATCAATTGCAGCAATAAACACTTATAAATAAACATGTTATGCACAGTAATTTTGTGGGTTTATTTTTCAATCTGTAGAAGAAAACTGAAGGAGCTTTTGTTTGGTTCATGAACTACAATCCCAGCAATGGTAGCCCTTCTAAATCATAAAGCATAAAGATGGTAAAAATTTTGCCTTCAAATATAAGCTACAATCATAGCAGCGGTATTCCTTCTAAATAATATATAGTAAAAAGGAAAAGAGGGAACTGGAGTGGTTGGACAGCAAGATAAAAGATTCAGAAAGTGGGATGAAGAGCAGGATGTAAAGGTGAAATGGGGAAAACCTCACAGTAGCACTCTTTAAGAGGGGTTGGACACCAAAATGGGAGTGACCTGATAAACTGCGTTTAGATTATACAGAATAAAACACATTATAAAGAGAATAGAATATGGGAGGTGTTTTATTTACATTTGAAGGGTGAGGGGAATTGAGATCCCCTCTCTCCTGTCACACTGGTTCATAGAATATACATGTTCTACAGTGAAGCAGTGAGATTTAAGGCATTCTTTTATGCTGTGAACCATGGATTCGAATGAGCCATCCCATGAGGATAGTTCTGCCAAAGAGGTCCAGAGCAGACATCACCTACACCTCTCACAATTAGCTTCTATTACAAAGCAGTATTTTGACATTATTAAATAAAACTGTACTCAGTTCAGCGCTTTCAAGTGCTTGATTATTTTCTTTGTTGCAGGATACATTTCATAATATTTTAACATACTTGCACAATTGAGAAAAACAGCATTTAAGTTCTTTGACTACATTATGCTGTTCTGGCAACTTTGACAAGTGATAAACTCTGTTATGAACACATATTTTCCCAAATTATAAATGTAATGTAGGGTTTGAGGGATCTGGTCAAAAAAAGGTTGTCTCTAAATGTCTTAAATTTTTTTCAGAGCTAGAATGGATACTCTCACGTACAGGAGGCATCAAAACAGATCTGGAGTCTGACCCCCGTGGCCCAAAGGTCAAAGATGTCTTGATGAGTTCACTGAGAGGCTACAACAAGGACAGTGATGATGAGAATGACAGTGATGAAGATGATTGGTAGCTCTGAAAATAGAATACATTTATGTAATATTTTATAATGTATGTGGCTTTACATTAAATGAACAAACGATATGAGTATTTTTATTTACCTGTTGGATGATGGATGTGGAAATTCAATAATCCTCTCCTAGAGTTACGAGCGAGTTCAAATTAAAGTAACTAACAAATAACCAAATACTAGTTAGTGAAGACTGGGACACACGTTACACCCCTCACCTAAAAAATTGAAAGTGAAATAAGGTTAGTATTAGATTATTACGTGAGTTAAGGATTCAAGTATATGTGCTCTGCAAATGAGCTAATAAGGAGCCTTGGTGATGCAGATGTTAGTGGAGCTTGCTGTTACACTAGATTATACTACTAAATGTGCATAATTAGGTTAGATTACAAATATCTGAAAACATCCTGTTCAAAAATATTAAATGAGTAATAATTAAAACCTCATTAGTAACTATAATCTTGTTTGGTGTAATTAGTAGGGGAGAGTGGTGATGGTTCGGACACTTTTTTTTTTTTTTTTTAATTTCTATCTAGAAGTTTAAGGAGCAGAGATGTTGTTGGCATGTGAATGTGTCATCATCCTACATTTATGAGTGAATGTGGTAAATCATATTCTTTACTATACTTGAAGCTACTTATCTTCAAATAAAAGTTTCCAAAATGTCTGAATCATCTCTACCCATGGTCATAATTCAGACAAGAGGATGGGATGATTCAGACAATTATTAGAATTTATATTTGCCTTCAAGTCAGATGATAAACATAAATACCATATAAAATGTTTAACTGAAATAATAAAAATAAACTTAAAACATTATTCTCTCCCTTGGTAATTGGTAGACAGAAAATGTAACTCAAATCCTCGATGTTTGCTGAGAATAAATGTTATCTTCTCGGAATTTATCAATGAAACCAACTTCTGTGTCTCCTCCTCTAAGTCAAAACAATTACTATTGTTAAGCTTGGCTGTCAAGAGATCAAGACGATGATGGTTTTCATCACTGGTTTGGTCCTATGTGTCTAACTTTTTAGTATTTTTCTTGCTTTTTGATGTTCTTTATGAAGTATTTATAAGGAAATGAGGGGCTAATGAATGCATATGTACAAAATATAACTTAAATATTGTTGGTGGAAAGAAAATCTTTTGTTTTTTTGTTGGAATTCATAGTTAGTAAAGCATTTACTAACGGATGATTTGGATACGTCCAAATCATCCCTACCCTAGACTGTCCAAACCATCCCCCACATATCATAACCATTTGATAACTCTTAGCCCAATGTCCTTTGAGATTACAGGCAGGTAACAGCAAATACATCTTCGTTATACAATACAAATTCACACCCAATCTAACAATCGACTCCCTTATCATATTCACTACACCACACCTTTTACGATTCAAATGCAAAAAATTATGTAAGAAATGAGAAAAACCACAAAATTGAAGCCCCCTACTAAAGTAAGCGTCATCTTTCAACAAAAGTCCATGTGTCAATGGTAAACAAACTCGCGATTTCACGTGATATTTTGGAGCTGAGGGGCCCTTATGCTTTCTAGGAAATGTACTGTCCGGACCATCCCACTGTCTGAATCATGACCGCTCTCCCCTAAACCTTAAGGTTAAAAATGGCCAGACTATTTCATTTCAGGTACATACTATTTAAATGGCTATGACAGAAACTTATTATTCACTGCCTTTCCATTTGACCAAAGGTCCATATGAGAGACGTCAAATGATTACTACATGAACATAATAGTAATCCTGGAAAACAAGTCAAAATTAGTGAAAAATCGCACTTTTTTAAAGTAAATTGTATTTTTCCCTACTATACAAACCTCAGGTCCTTTACAACAGGAATTACTTAAGGCAAAGCCTGGACATGGCCACTAAAACTTTCAAACATGGCAGTTTGGTAGTTAATTACCAGTCAGGGGTCCTTCCCGACTGGACATAAACATACCAATTTGGTTTAGGCCCAGGTAGCAGACTGAGAGGTGGCATAAGGTGGACAATTAGTGTAAAGGACCTATGGTGTGTATAGTTAGGAGAAATACAATTTATTTTAAAAAATTGTGATTTACTCCTATACGATATACAAACTATCAGTCCTTTACAATAGGAAGACACATTGGTGGGAGGAACCTGAGTGAGCCTCTATGAAGCGACTGGAGTTCAGCACACCTGAGATTTTCTTCCTGGTCATAAGAGCGAGGAGAGGAATCCAGCCAGTGACATCAGCTCAGAGTTAAGAACTGCAAGATCAGAAGTCAGTCTTCTGGGTTATCTCATAGAAGAGGAGTATGAATCCTGTTTATGAGAAAAGCAAAGGACCATAATGTCAGAAACAATAAGGCAATTACAATTATTGGGTTTGTCTTATATCTGTCTCTCCTTTCCCCTCCTTGCTAGGGGAAGGAGAGGATATTTGCTTTTATAATCTAGTCCAATAATATAGATTGGTCACTAGGCGTGTCTTACCTGCATCGGCTGCCAGGTCCGGCATGTAACGGTCCACGTACTTTCTGCCAGAAGGAAGAAAGTGGACTAAAGGAAAGCCAGTCACTCCCACAGTCATACACAGTCATACTGTACAACAAAGGCGAGCTGCATCTTTGACCTGTTAGAGGAGCTGGGTAAGCTACACAACTTGTTGAGTAGCCGTCAATGGTCCCAAGGAAATAAAAAGTGTCCAAGGACCTGTGGGCAACATCCCGAAGATAGTGAGAAGTGAAGGTGGTCTGGTGCAACCCCCCCCCCCCTTTTCAACACCTGATGAACCAAAAGGTCCTTACAGAATGCGAGGGAAGGCCCAATACCCCGACTTTGTGAGCTATTGTACGAAGGGTACCAATGCCATCTTCGCCAGTAGCAGAGAACGCCTTCCTGATCGCCTCACAAAACCAGAAAGAAATATGTAGTGTCCTTGGACACTTCGTTCTTGGAACCTCCAGTGCTAATGAAGTGTCGTCGACAATCAGGCCGGAGATGTCTAATCTTCTTCAGATAGTGCCCTAGCACTCTAACTGGACAAAGTAGTATCTTGTCAGGGTCATCACCAACAAAGTCACTCAGGATGAAGATCATAAAGGACTTGAACCTAGTGTCAGGGATCGATGGGTTCTGAGTCTTTGCTACAAAGTCCGGAATGAAATCGAGCAAAACCCATCCCCATTAGTGTTTTACATCGAAGGAAGTCCATGTAGTTCACCAACTCTCCCCTGTAGTAGGGTAGTGCCATCAGTGCATTTCATTGGGTGTACTGTAGGCATTACTAAAGGTTCTTTGCAGCGTCCCTTCTGACCCTAGCTGCAACCCCTTCCATTGCTTTTATTGTGCCTCCATTCGTATCTTTCTTCCTTCTTGCTATCCACCCTATCCTAACAATTATTTCATATTGCAACTGCAAGGGTTTCCTCCTGTTACACCTTTCAATCAAACCTACCTACTCTTCAATTTCCTTTCCAGCACTGAATAACCTCATAGGTCCCAGTGCTTGGTCTTTGGCCTAGACTCTATATTCCATTCCATTCACCAACTCTCTTCCCCAATGCCAGGGCGAGCAAGAAAACGGTCTTGAGGGTCAGGTCCCTGTCTGACGACTCTCTAAGGGGCTCATGTGCACGAGTCAGGCTCTGTAATAGAAGTCACATCCCAAGCAGGGGGCCTGAAACTTTCTGGTCCATTGTACCAGAACCCTGGGCCACTGCAGAGACACGTTCCAACACCCTTGGGACAATCTTGAGGTTTACGCCTTTCCCCCGTTTTGCACGATTTGCATGGTGACCAACCGAGTGTTGATCACCTCGAATCTTCGGATGATTCTGGTGGCCCAGAAACAGCCTCCTCATGACCAGAGACATCTCTAGAGAGGAAGAGATATCTGGAATAAACCTGGCTGAAAGCTCTAGCCCACTCATGCACCTGCATTGTCAACTGGTGGAGTGAGAGGGATGTGGGAACTGGCCCCCCCACCCCTTCTTGTTGACATATTGGCGCCACCAGTCGTATTGTCACTTGTCAGTACCACAATGTCCAATCACTCTATCTTGAAACTCTTGGAGGGTTAGGAAGGCTGCCTTTAGTTCCATAATGTTGATGTGAAGGTGCCTGTCATGATGGTTCCACACTCCTGCAGTCAGCAACTCCTCCAGATGTGCACCCCACCCATCCCTGGTCAATGTGTCTGAGAACGGGAGCATGTCCGGAGGGGGGTGAGAAGCCCCTTCCACTCCTATTAAAAGAGGTTTCTTGTCATCAAAGCCACCAGTCCAAACCCTTTCTCACCTCCTGTGAGAAGAGGATGGGCGGATAGTGGGTTGTGGGACTGACCTAAACTCCCTCAGTCTCCACTGAAGAGACCGAAGGTGAAGCTGCCCATGAGGGACCAGCTACTCCAGAGACGTCAGGTGACCAATCACAACTTGCCAATGCCGAGCTGACTGTTCCTGTCAAGACAGGAACTGTTGCACTGCCTTTCTGAGCCTGCTGATACAAGAATCTGAGTAGAAGACTCTTGCTGCTACCGTATCTATCAGCATGCCAAGATACTTCATCCTCTGCTTGGGCTCGAGATCAGACTTCTCAAGATTTATCAGATCTCTGGATCGAGACAAAACTTGAGAAGTTGATCCGTCCTGTAGCAACTGCAAGCGAGAGTTTACCAGGACCAGCCAATCATCAAGATACTTCAACAGACGTATCCCTTGCAAATGTGCCCAAGCTGACACAAGGGTGAACACTGTTGTGAACACCTGGGGAGTGGTCGAGAGCCCGAAGAAGAGTGCCCTGAACTGCTACACCCCCGAGGACAAAGAGAAGGTATTTGGGGGAAGACATAGATGGGTATTTGGAAATACGCATCCTTCAAGTCCACTGTAAGTATGAAGTCCTTCTACCTGATAAGAGGCGAGCAAAGTTCATGCCCTCTGCATCTTGAACCAAGTCTGGCGAATGAATTAGTTCTGGGGAGAGGTCTATAACTGGTCTCCAGCCCCCCAAAGTTTTCTCTACGAGAAAGACAGCTTTAATACCCCGGAGACTGGCCTGACACAACTTCCACGGCACCCTTACTCAGCATCTCCACTTATTGCAACAGTGCTTGGTGGTTCTGCAAATTATTGAAGTATGACTGGATATAGACCAGTCAGTTGGCAAGAGGTGGAGGAGACTCAAAGGGTAGTAGATATCCCACCTGAAGAACATTTACTACCCAGGTCTCTGCTCCATATTACTGCCAAGTTGCCCAATAGCTCGATAGGAACCCCCTACCAATGGCAGCAACTGGAAGGGAATGCCATCCCTAGCATTTCCCCTTCTTTCCCTTGCCCCCTTCCCTGACAAAAAGGAGGCCTGAAAGGGCCACAACTGTATACCCCTTCGACAGGATTGAAGAAGACTGGGTGTTCCCCCAGGCACCCTTCAAAGAACTAGACTTCTTAGGGGGCTGAGAAAGAGCTAGCTAGACTTGAAGGTCTAGCCATAGTGGAACGCGAAGACCCAGAAGCCTTTGCCACTGCCCGGCGGACAAGGCAGTTGTTGCCTTTCACCCGATGCTTATCCACCACAGTATTTACAGTACTTATTCCCTGGAGAAGAAAGAGGTAGAACCCATCAAAGGTCAACACCAACTCAGGTCCTACAGACCTGATGATCCAAGAAAGAACAATGTCCCTTCTCATAAGTACTGGATTTGACCACAGGTTCGCAGTTTGGTGGACCAAGTAGGAAATTGCCCTACCTCCAGACTGGCACAGTCTCCCAAAGGTTGAGTCCTCCCTTGGAACAATTCACACTAGTCCACTCTCGTGTTTAGACACGGTTGAGTGAGCAACTGGCTGGCAAGAACTTGCGCTGTATTCATGACGCATCCCAGTCCTCTTGAGGTCGAAACCTCAAACGAAGAGGACTGGACAGGGCTCCTTTTAACCTCTTCAGATTTTTTGTCTTGTGAGACAGCGACATCCCTCTCTTCCCCTTCTGCTTAGCTGCTCTCCCGTGAGAGGAGGAGGGTTGGGTTTTTCCTCTCGCTGCCCTCGACGGTGCTTGCGTCTTGGGAGCGGAGAAAGCGCTAGCCAAACTGCGAGGCTTGGTCGCAGTTAATCGAGACTGCCCAGAAGTCTTCGAAACTTCCTGGTGTACTAGGCGGTCACTGTCCTCAGTTCTCCGCTTTTCCACTGCGGCGTCCACCATCTCCTGGGAGAAGAGAGAGGAGGAACCCAGCAAAAGTCTGTTTTGTAGACCCAACATTACCCCTTGACTGGGGTAATATATGAAATTCCTTGCAAAAAGTGTGATAAAGTCTATTACGGACAGACCGGTAAATCTCTTTCACAACGTCTCAAACAACATCAATATTCTGTGGGAACTGGGCAAATTTCGAATGGATTATTCGTACATATGAGAGATTTAGACCATCCTATTAACTGGAGTCAAGCAAGAGCCTTAATCCCATGTAATGACACAGTTAAAAGGAATATCATTGAATCTTGTTTCATCAAGTCAAATAATAGAAATGTTCTAAATTAAGTCTTGGTTTATTTAAACTTGATGCTTTCATAATGAGAAAAGTTGTAGATAAATATAAGCAACAAAATTAATATATTCAGTTTTTACATGTTTTGGACTGTAAAGAAACTTTATAATTTCGGTTAGGGTCAATCTGTTTAGGTTTGTGACCATGTGATATCCGATAATCCTGGATTATCTCTTTTAATTTTTACCCTTTTGACAATTAACCATCTGGTATTCTTGGTCTTGTTTTGTACCTGAGACCTTTCTCTCCAATTGTACTTCATTAACTCCTTGACAATGTCTGAGTAAAGATGAAAGCGCTTGGATTTCTGACTATCATTTTCCTGTGGGATTCGCTTATATATATATTATATATATATATATATATATATATATATATATATATATATATATATATATATTAATATATATATATATATGTATGTATATATGTGTATATATGTGTATATATATATATATATGTATATATGTTGTATATATACTATATATTATATATATATATATATATATATATATATATATATATATATATATATATATATATATATATATATATAATATATATATAATATATATATATATATATATATATATATATATATTTTATATATATATATATATATACATATATATACGTATATATATCCGATATTATATATATATATATATATATATATATATATATATATGTCTTTGTGTGTGTGTATACTATTTATATATATTATTAAATATTATTATAATATATATATATATATTATACTTATTATGATATATATATATGTTATATAATATAATTATAATATATATATTATAATATAATGTATTATTATATGATATATATATATATATATTATTATATATTATTTATGGTATATTACTATGTATATAGGTATATATATATAATATATATAATATAATATTATATATATATATATCTAATATATATAATATATAATCTCTACTACAATATATATATATATATGTATACTGTATCTAAGATATGTTATACTTTATATACTATATTCTAATATATATATACTAATATAATATATATATTAGATTAATTATATTTTCTAATATATCTATATCCATAGTATATTATTAACTCTTATTATCCTATAATATCTTAATATATATCCCTAATTATATATCTTATCATATCATCGGTATACTAATATATCCAGTCGGTCCCCAGGTTACGACGGCTCCGGCTTACGACATTCCGAGGTTACGACGCTTTTTCTTAAATATTCATTGAAAAATCCGCCCTGGGTTACAACGCTTGTTCCGGGTTACGACGCTGACGCTTCCGACACTCCAAGTTAACGACGCTTTTAAAAAACGCATACTATGATGAGAATCCTTTATAGTTTAGCACAGTATATTAATAAAAATAAGTTTTTGGTTAGATTACAACAAAAATTTTGAGGTTATGATGATTTTCGACACTTTTTATGTCGTATTTTTTAAATTTTTTTAGTGACGCCTCATATGCGGAACTAGTTTCCGAGTGAATAAATACACTAGCTTGGGATGTGCAGTTTATAACAGTCCAAAAGCGCAAATAATGAAAAAATCAGTGCTTGCTTCCAGTATACATAATTAACAAAACTAAGTTTCTGGTTAGATTACAACACAAATTCCAAGGTTACGACGGTTTTTATTGCTTTTTAACAATACCTCATACGCAGAACTAATTTCTGAGCGGAGGGCGCATAAATTAATTTATGCTATTAAACTGTATGGTAACCATAGTCAAGAATATGGAATGCATTCTCAAACAGTATACATATCCTTTAATACAAAACAGCAAAATATCATTGAAACATTATTTCACTTAAAGAATCCATTTACAGTGGTCCCCCGTATTCGCGGGGGATGCGTACCAGACCCCCCCCTTGAATAGTTAGAACCCGCGAATGTTTGGAACCCCTATAAAAAGGCTAAAAACAGCCTATTTTGTTAGTTAAAACCACTAAAAATTTTCATTCTTGGTTTTTTTAATAGTTTTATCACAAAAAGTGCATTTTATGATGAAATTGATCAAAAAAACCAGGAATTTGTGGATATTTCTCATAGAAAAATACCGCGAATGCGCGAATTTTCCGCGAATAATGCGGGGAAACGTTCCCGAGAGAAATCCGCGAATGTGTGAGTCCGCGAACCCGGAGAACGCGAATACGGGGGTCCACTGTATACTCTACTTAGACTTGGATATAAAAACCATAGTTTCTCTCTCTCTCTCTCTCTCTCTCTCTCTTTGTATTTTCCGACAAAAATAATCACTAATTAGTGTATTTTGATGTTTATTTTCATGACTAAATACATTTTTATAATACAAAAATGATTTACTAATTTTCAAATATTAATTTT
>NC_087206.1:37556863-37565178 GCF_015104395.2 Macrobrachium nipponense
GAATAGCTGGCAGGTGTGGCTCTGCCTAAGCAGAGCATACATTGTACAATAAATGCCTAAAGGCAGTAAAGAAGAGGAAAGGAAACTATGGAAAGAAGATATAGACAGTACAAAAAAGTAGAAAGTTACAAAAGGATAAGAAAGAAGTAGAAGTAGCAGAATCTGGCACTCTCCTCTGGAAGGAGAGGGTCAGGATTCTCTATAAGAAGGTGGCACTGTGCCCGGCACTAGTGCAGAGAGACTATTGGCTCTCGTAAGGTTTCGGAAAACCTCAACACCCTTGTCCCTTCTCCCTTCGAGGTTGGTTTGATGATGCGATTGGGGGCCTTGAATGATTCAGGCTCTTTGAAGATTCCACAGCGGTCTAGTGCTGCATGGCTCGGTTCCCTGAGTTCTTTGGCCAAATAGGATTCGGCAGGGTCATTACTCCGGGACCGGTTAGCTGCTAACGGAGGGGGATTGGATGAGGTAATGGTATTCGGGATGGGCTTACCGGTTGGGAGGACCGACTCTGGGGCGGTCTGCAAGGCCGCACCATTGATGGAGTGTCCACTATAGTCAAGGGTGTCCTGGAGGATTCCTATTGGAATTGGCTCTTCCTCGACTGCTGGCATGGGTAGTGGGGCCAAGCCAGTGGAGGGAAAGTGACTGGGACTTGGAGCTCTGGGAGGGAGACTCGATTCTTGCTTTGGCACTAGCACTGAGGCCGTTCCTAGCTTAGTAGAAGGACTCTAATGTGCCTCAACATATGAGGGACAGAGCCTGGCACTGCCTGGCACCTTCAAGTGGCACTGGCTGTGCAGAGGTAGTTCTTGAAGGCCTGTGGCACGGGTCTGGAGCTATGTGAGGGTGGGGGCCCCTGACACGGTATAAAGGTAGGAGACTTAAAATCTTGTCCTAGCAGGACATCATAACCTCCTGGTATATAGGTTGCTACTGCCATGGTACATATCTTGGAATGATGAGGTCGTGTGACTCTCAACCGGACAGTAGGTAAGAACATCTTGACGTGGTTGAGGCTCTTTATCGTGAAGAATTGGTGCCTATCAACCTGAGGTCCGTAAGGAATTTTATCCTCTCAGATGATGGATACTTGCACACCAGTGTCGTCCAAAGCTCGGACCTGGTAGGCAGGATAGCGATCTCTGGGAGGTGAGACAAATATGGGGCCCTGAGCAGGAGGGCCTAGAGCTGACGGATTTGTCACAGCCATAGCAATGGCAGAAACAGGAGCTTTCTTGGGGCATCCTGCCCAGGCAGCAGTGTGCCCATGCACTTTGCACGACTCACAGAAACTCTTGCTAAAGTCAGGCCTAGGCCTGTTGTTTCTGTTCTGATGGCCGTTGTTCTTGCTATTAGAATGATTGGGTAGTCCATTCAGAGGAGTGGCGGCAGCTTGCTGAGTAGAATCCGCCTTTGAGAGGCACTGCTCCGTGGTGTGACCTGGCTTATTGCAACGCCCACACAGGTTTCCATGGAGGAATATTGAGGCCCTGGGTAGGCTGAGAGGTGGTAGCAGGGGTGAGAGGGAGAGCAGGGCGTATTTTCCTTTTTAAAGAACTCTGCAGTGGATGGTGGGTGTCATAGGCGTCTGCCCATTTACAGCCCTCTAAAATAGTTTTAGGGGCCCTGTCCACAAAGTGGGTGGCAAGATCAGGGGGAGCATAGGACAGGAAGTCCTCTAACTGAAAGAGTTCTAAGACCTCCTCAACAGATGTTATGTTGGAGGCCTTCATCCACCTATGGAGTGCCAGTCCTTTTGGCTACCCACTCTGTCCAGGTCTGGTTAGCCTCCTTGGGCATAGTCCTCTATTCCTGCCTCCACGGGTCTGGGGTTAACTCGTAAGCCCCAAGGATTGCCTCTCGGACAAGGGCGAGATCTTGTCGCTCATTCAGGGGAAGGGCCTCAAATGCAGTCTGCCCTTGCCAGCGAGATGCTTGCCAAGGAAGAGGGCCACTTCCTGAGGGGTTGGATTGAAGTTCTCGAACACCTGCTCAACATGATCAAGCCAGGTGTCGGGTTCGTTATCATCCCAAGTCCTCATGAGGGCGCCCATGCTGTGGAGGTGAGTGTGAAGGAGGGTGCACAGGGGGCGTGGCACTCGGGGGTGCAAGAGTGGCAATCTGGACTGCCATAGCCAGTTGATGGGCTCTTTCTGCAGCTTCTCTTCTCTCCTGGGCTTCTCTTTCTTTCTCCTTTTCAGCTGCTTGGAATGCTCTTTCGCTGCTTCTCTTCTCCCTTGTGCCTCTCTCTCCTTCTCCCTTTCGGCTGCCAGGTAGGCTCTCTCTGCAGCTTCCTTCCTTTTATCATTCACCCAATTGATCATTTTTGCACCCTCCAGCCCCATGACTCTTCCAGCTTCGGTGAAGGCCCTGGCCTCCTCCAGTGCTGCATTACTGGCCATCTCCTCAGCAGTAAAATGCTAGTAGTCTAGTCTGAGAATAATAGGATGGAAGGCAGTTGCAAAACTGCAAATGTCACCAGTATGCGGAAAACTCAACGCAGATACTCGGCAAGATGACCGTTAAATCCCTGCAAATACAGTTACTACTGGCGTGTAGCGCGGCGGAAAACTCACGCCGTAAAATCTCTGAAATTTACAGTTCGGAGGAAACTCGACACCGATTTGGAAATGAATTTTGTAGACACGGAAACTCAACGTGAAAACGTGGCAAATTAATGTCATAAAGGCGGAAACTCAATGTGAATATGGCTTTCTAAATAAAAGAGAAAGAATCTGATCACGAATTTCACAGAAACTCAACGTGAAAAGGTCATGAAGTATCAAATAAACCTCATCAATGCGGAAACACGCGGATACGGCTTTGTAAATAAAAAAGAAAGAATCTGGGCATGAATTTCCAGGAAACTCAATGTGAAAAAGTCATGAAGTATCAAATGAACCTCATAAACCCGGAAACTCACGCAAATACGGCTTTTTAAATAAAAAAAAAAAAAAAGGATCTGGTCACGAATTTTGTGGAAACTCAACGTGAAAAAACGTGGCCCATGCAGTTGATAATATAAAATTTATATGGGGGTCTCCTTTTATTTATATATATTGTCTCGAGGACGAAGACGAGAAGGAGATAAAAATTATTTTTCCTTTTTCTACCAATGCAAATCCCTGGTCTATCATACCCTTTCAACCTAGCTATGCTCAGAATTTGTATTTTAAACGCTAGCTCGTATACATTAAAGGGAAGAGGAAGAACCAGAATAAAGATCTCTTACCCTGCATAATATACCGCCTCCGCCCAAAACCCTAACACGTACCCTTTTTCACCCTAGCTCTCGCGAACCCAAGACCCTCCTATTCCGCCAATTTAAAACCCCGAAGAATTAGGCCTGCACATGGGCCGGCTAGACTGAAGGGATAAATCACAAGAATTTAAAAGCCATGGTAGAGAAACAGGGCAATGGATAGAGTTCAAGTACACACGTGGCCAGGGATTTAAATTCTATCCTGTTTAGACCTGCAAGCGACTGCGAGAGAGAGAGAGAGAGAGAGAGAGTGCTCAGACAATGACCAGCAAGTTGATTCACATAAAAAATATCTTTGCAACGCGAGATTCACGATCAACTTGCAATTCACAAAATATGGCACTTATTTTCGTTTTGAATTTTACTCCCTAGATACCTCTATCCTTTATGCAATGGCACATAAAAGAAGCTAAGGTTGAAATTTCTCTCTCTCTCTAGTCTATCGGCATACACGTGATCTATTTCCTATAGCTATAATGGCAGTCAGATTTTATGCCCACAACTAGAATACCTAGTTCTACACAAATAACTAGAAAATAAAATTTACCTTTTTCCTGTTGTGGAGAATTGGGAAACCTTGCTTTCGCTTGCTCATACAAATATTAAAGGAATTCAGATTAGTTTCTTTTGTGATACCAGTTTTAATGATTGCTACACGACTGGAAGTAAACACGATTCTAGCATTAGGTCACCATTTTATTCTGAACTGTTCGTTCACTCCTGAAAAATGTAGTTTAACACTGAAAAAATTGCCCTTGAATGGAGGAACGAGAGATCACAACAAAGAAAAGATATTAAAAAACTATGGCATAATGCCAATAGTACTGAGGAAGGAGGAATCTACATAAAAGCTGGACTTTAGTTATAAATGCACTATATTTACATTAATGTGCATAGGTCCAGGAACTAATAAGGTGTTGATTGTTGACCCACTGGAAATTTTAGGGCTGTTGCCTTGTATAATAAGGTGCCCTATGAGGTAATGTTAGACTTGCGATAATCTTATGCTAAGTCGGTTGGTATTGCACTTCTATATTCAATGGAGTGTCTTGGGGTTTGTAGATCACTTACGAAGTCGGGATTATCTTCTTGGTTATTATGACAATGTGTTAAACTCATGATGATTCGGTGATTAGGTGAGGATCTAGTAGAAACCACGAAGTACAAAAATACTTATATTCTCTGAATTTACATGGTGAAGATCAGGTATGTTTGTACAAGCCTTCTAATGACGATATCTTGATCGCTTCTGCCAATGATGATGGCTAATTCTATTCTCTCTACATGATAAAGCTTAGGTAAAGAGGTACAGGTCTTCTAATGACGATAGCTAACTCTATTCTGCTCATCTACCATCTCTGTTACAAGTTATGAAGGAAGCAGATAGTAGCTCGAACATATGAACATACAATCAGATGACATAGTTACATACGAACACACAATCAAAATGAGACACGCTACAGATCACGTAGGCGTTTGACTTATAGGTCGCGGTGTAGTTATCTCAAGCAGGGAGCTTGGACTAGAGTTTATAAACAAATGAATGACTACAGGTGACGGCATGTTATCTTAGCCTACTTTTATTGTATACGTCATCTTTAGCGTCTCTAGTCTGATCACATTCCTGCAAGCAATCTGGTTGACCTCTTTAGTTTTAGTCTTTTATATATATGGACTAACATTCCATATTTTTATTATGTAAACACTTACATTAGCTCGGTCAGCTACCAAAACCAACTACTGAATATTACTCAAACTTGACTTGCATTTGACTTATAGGAGTGTGATACAGACACTATGTGATATATATATATATATATATATATATCTATATATATATATATATATATATATATATATATATATCTTATATATATATATATATAAGTAAATAAAAATTCATGGTGTACATGAATTTATTCAAGTAATAAAATATAAAACAATGATATTGATAAATAATAGTGATCACGTGATAATAATAATGATACAGTTTTTTCACTTCATCTCATTAAGATACATATGCTACAGAAAATACTAATGTACTCTGACAATTGCATAGAATGAAGATTAACATGATAAAAATCATATTTTAACTGATAAAAAATTATATATGAATTGATAAAATTATTAATGTTTATGCTGATTGATTCGTTGATTTTTATGCTAAATGTTATATATCTGATTCATTAATCCATATACTAACTCATATATAACTGCAGATATTGGTAAGACAAAAGGTAACAGATTGATTATAGGCTACCTGATTTGTTTATACATATGTATATGGATTCATATAATTATGATTAATATATGTGCACTTTAAATAGATTCCTATTGCGTACACGCAAACCAGATATTTATTTCGATTCGTTATTTATGATCATTTATATATAGATTCCTAGTGCGTACACGCAAAAAATATATTTTTCGAATTCTGTTATTTATGATCATTTATATATATAGGATACATGACCGAGGTTATACTACTTCACTCTTTACTAGCTTTCGAACAACTTTTCGTCCATTACACAGTTCCAGCCAGGACAACCACCTATAGCCAAATGAAACGGCCAATTTCAATGGTTAAAACAAGGGGAAAATTTGCCTAGGCGGGTCCAACGTTCTATTTTGCGCTCATACTTATTCTCTGCATCCTAAGCTACACGATTACGTTCGTGATGAATAAAATCATCCCCAGCACAAGTCCTTCGCCAGCAAAGTAGAGTTGAATATCCTTCGGGTCGTAATTGTCGGAATATGTCCCTTTTGTAGTCGATTTCCGACAGCCGCCGGAGCGTTCCGCATTAAAACAAGATTAACGACGGGATACGGTGTCGGTCGAAGAAGTCCATGATGGTGCTTATTCCTTTCACATTGTAGGCGGTTGTTACTCGACTGCCGTCATCCGCAGCGACGAACGATTTTTTTAAGTTGCGATGTGAAACTCTCGTACTGCAGGATACTGTAACAGGTTCCATTAATCAGCCTGCAAGTGAAATTATACTTGTCACAAGGGCAAAGTAAATTCAGACGACATCCAAATACAGGGGAGGGGAGAGAGCCATTTAGACCAGACTTAACCCAAATGAATTCGCTGATATTTGGAATTCAAAAAAGAGTCAGCTGTACAAACTTTTTATCCATGGCGTTAACAATGAGTGAACCTATCCAGGTCTATGAGGACTGTAAAAATATCCATAATTATAAAAAATAAACAGATATCAATACGAATCCCAAAGAAAATTCGATATTACTGGTAGTAAGTTACTAGACAAAGAAGTGGAAAACGTAGCTATTTGTAAGATTGCCAGGCAACATAAGAGTCAAAGAGAATATTAATCATGATTCTGTATTTCTCTATGCTAACTGAAATTAAGTTGTGAAAAAATCTGATCCTATGTGCCCCTAACAAAAGTTTCATATTCAATTTTCTCGCGCGCATCCTCTGAGGTTAATTTTAAAAACTTTATTAATAGGTAGGAGATGCAACGAAAAAACCCACTATGTAACTAATTTCTATATAAACTTAGGGTTTTGCAAGAAAATGTGACATTTTCCCATGAATGTTTTACTTGAATTGTAATAGGCTAATGTTGCAAGTAAATATTTCATATACATATCTTGATACTTCTAAATGTCTATGAGGTTCAGAAAAAAATTAATCATTTTGTTGTTATAGAAATTATATTTGCTTATTTTGTTCATTAATTTTAAAATGATTGCAAGTCCTTAACTAAAGTTGCATTGCACACACGGATAAGAATAGGTTATGTGGTATGTCATGTGACCTATGAACCACATGTGAAGTTCATGAGCTAAGCATTCCTTTCTCCAGTCAATCTGCTTCACAAGTGGAGACGACACACAGATGAAGCCTGTGTAAGCAGATTATTGAGGTTAAAAGGAACAAATGCTGATACGGCAATGATGACGTCGTCACTTGGCAGGAGATTGCTCTCAGCCAGCTAAGAGTTACGTGACTTGCTGTAATTAAATACGACTTTAGTATTTTCGAATGATATTTTTTTGTTTTTTAATACTCGACCCACACGAGAAGAATGTCTGAAAAAAAAACAGTACCAAAATTGAACAATATAATATTAGTTTCATGTTGGAAATCTGCATGATTGTAAATGAATGTAATTATGTTAAATTAAATATTCCTTATTCAAACTAATGAAAAAGGTTTCCAAACAAATTCTATATATATTATTAGCCTGTATAAGATCATATAGGATTATTCCATATGATAACATTTTCACTTCTAGACTTCCTGACTTTAAAATCTCTTTTATTTATTTATTTATTTATTTATTTATTATTATTATTTTTTTTTTTTCATGACTACGAATATAAATCACCGGGACAGACAATATGTCAGTAGGTTTTGATATGTGTTTTGAACTTTTAGCTTATTTGTCATTACTAAAGCGTTAAGTTAGAGTTCAAACTCTTTACGCATATATATTTGGATATTTAATTAACCTATGGTTACGTTTTGCTTATTGATTTTATCGTGATTCCTTTTTTATTATAATTGTAACCCTTCCGACTTCTTACGGAGTGTATTATATTGACTCCATGTATCCATATTTATTTTATTTTTTATATTTATTTATTTATATATTTTTTTTATATATATTTGATAAATTAATGGTTGGCTTGAATATGTGGAAAAGTGTTCTAGCGGCCGTACCGATATAGGCTACTTGCGGTATCAAGATCATGAATGATAAGGTATGCAAAACCGCCGAGAAACGCTATAATCCAGTTTCGGATCCAATATCACGAGTTGTAACTCGTAAGACATTGACATTTCTTTATTTATCTCTTATTCTACCAAACCGATTGACTGGAGTGATAAAATATTATTGGTTTCTTAATGGATAGGAATTCACACAACGCGTTATGGAGATTATTATTGATTACACCGAGCACAGATTATTGTGTTGAATTCCATATTTACTGATTTAGCACTCATAAATATTCCTAACGCACTCAAATTGCGGTGTTTGTTTTTTGGTGCTATTAATTCTATATAACATGTCAA
>NC_087206.1:37565678-37656826 GCF_015104395.2 Macrobrachium nipponense
CTGCAATTGATTATGTATACCCCCTACATCATCTATATTACTGTCTTCTCCTTCCAATGTATTTTTACATACTTTGTTTTTTACAGTATTATCAAAGGTATACACATATTTATATTTACTTTCTTTTATTTTTGAAGTGATTTGTTTCATTTTAGGCATAAAAGGGAGGGCAACTATTTTCTTGTTTTCTTTATTCCATGTACTCTCTACATTTGCTCTGTAAAATATCTTCCTAGCTTTGTTGAGTGCCCTTGTTCTGAACCATTCTGGGTATGCTAATGAACCAAAGCTTTTATCGATGTAATTTATTTCTTGTTCTATCTTACAAGGGTCACACATTCTCATTGCCCTAAGAAATAAACCTGTTAGAACACCTATTTTTATATCATGACCATGAAAAAAGAAGAAATGAATATATGAATTTGTGTGTTTGGGCTTTCTATATGTACATATAGAAAGCCCAAACACACAGACTTATATATTCATTTCTTTTCTTTTCACAGTCATGATATAAAGATACGTGTTCTAACAGGTTTATTTCTTAGGACAATGAGAACGTGTGACCCTTGTAAGATAGATCAAGAAATAAATTACATCGATAAATGCTTTGGTTCATTAGCATACCCAGAATGGTTCAGAACAAGGGCACTCAACAAAGCTAGGAAGATATTTTACAGAGCAAATGTAGAGAGTACATGGAATAAAGAAAACAAGAAAATAGTTGCCCTCCCTTTTATGCCTAAAATGAAACAATCACTTCAAAAATGAAAGAAAGTAAATATAAATTTGTGTATACCTTTGATAATACGTACCGTAAAAAACAAAGTATGTAAAAATAAATTGGAAGGAGAAGACAGTAATATAATGAAGGGGGGTATACATAATCAATTGCAGCAATTGTGGAAACAAATATGTGGGGGAATCAGGTACGGGAATAAGGACTAGAATCCAAGAACACAGAAGGGCAGTAGAGCTGAACTCACAGGGGAGTGCTATAGCTAGGCATTGCTGGGAAAATGACCATAGGATGGAGTTTAAAAACAGTAGGTTTATATATCAAAAGCAATAAAATCAAAATGATTCAAAGTAGAAAGAGCTATGGAATTTCGGACTTCTAAGTCCACCTGATATAATTATTCCCATCCGGATTCCCCTAAAGTTCCTGATGATCTAGTAAATTCATATGTGCTCTTTTTCTTAAATGGAGAAAGCTCGTCTTCAAGGACATAGTGTTTCTAATTTTTAGGCTTTTGTTTTCTTTGGGAGAAGTTGGGCATGCACTTTCATTTCACTCAGGTTTACAAAAACCATCTTCACTGACTAATGGAATGAGGTTTTTGAGTCTGAATTGCACTCGAGGATGAATTACTTGAAGATTATAGGAAAAATGCTTCTCTGTAGTCCTACTCTCCTTGTTTGTATTGAGGTGGCATTCTTAATTCCTTGCTAGTGTATGAATCTCCTGTCTGTTGTTTCTTTCCTTCTGATTTCTTCAGAAGGAAACTTCATTCTCCTTCAAGCTTGTTTTTGTGTCAGGGAGTCTCTGTTCCTAGAAGCAGATATAGATAGCTTTGTAAATCTTCCTTTTATTTTCTTACTTTATCAGAATAATCATGAGGTGAAAGACGATTTTACTAGAGCAGTAGCTTCATAATTCTGGTTATTTTTGTAATACTTTGCAGTGGGTTTGGGACCTCCTTAGTCCTTAAATCAGTTTTCATATTTGATACATACTACATAAGAATAGTTGGTATAATTGGATTTTTATTGGCCTCCACCATCTGTCTTCTGGCATTTTCTGTACTGATGTGCTCTACTTTTCTATCTTTCTTTATTGGAAAGTGTTGGATTTTGGAGAATGATTACCATTGTAGATGAAAAAATGGTCAGAATGCTCACAATCCTTTTCTTTGTGAATCCAAGAGAAGATAGAACATCTTTTCTACCTGAACATAAAAATTTCACGTCCATATTCAAGACAACAACAGCACTGAATTGGGGTAGGTCTGTATCGTTTTATCCTCATATGCTCATGATCTCTAAATGAGATATAATTTGAAGTGTTAACTGCTCTTAAACTGGAGGAGAATACAACCAATTCTTACTTGTTAATTTTTTTTACTTCATACACATTTGATGCACATTTATTTCTAAATTACTCTGTGAGTCATGTTAAATGATCTAAGAGGGGACACTATCAAGATTACAGCTTTGCCTGAGTTCCATTTCCTGCTTTGATAAAGATGTTTTACCAATACCTTTAAACATTACTTTTTGGGATGGAACCAATCTTTATTTCTAAAAGTTCAGTGACCTTTATGTAGTCTGTTGCCCCTTCCTTATAGGTAGAAACATACCACACAGGGGGTGCTGCTTTCCCCTTCACTGACATCACATTTGCATCTTGAGGAAAAAAGTCATAAGGGTCCTCCTTAAGATTTACTATTTTGAAAATTCTTGTTCTTAAAGTGTATAATCTAATTGTTCCATAATATTGTAATACACAGTAATCCTTCAAATATCCAAATTAACAAAGCAGAGGGACCATTGGATAATGGCAAAATCCGGATCCCTGTAGGGGGTTAGTGCCATCAGTGCACCCCATGTGGTGCACTGTAGACATTACTTAAGGTTCTTTCCAGTGTGCCTTCGGCCCCTAGCTGCAACCCCTTTCATTCCTTTTCCTGTATCTCCTTTCATATTCTCTTCTTCCATCTGACTTTCCACCCTCTCCTAACACTTGATTCATAGTGCAACTGCGAGGTTTTCCTCCTGTTACACCTTTGTAACCTTATACTATCAATTTCTGTTTAAGCACTGAATGATCTCATAGGTCCCAGTGCTTGGCCTTTGGCCTAAATATTATATTCAATCAATTATACTCAAGCAAAATCCTGATAATGGCGAGTAAAAAAAAAAATCTAGGGATTTTCAAGGGCAACCTCATACCCTTCCTCACCTAAACTTGTCAATACCATAAAACTAAACACCCAGTATACTTATAAATAACCAACATCACACTTTAAGCTGAAAAATGCATGCAAAAGGCAATATATACTATGTTTTCCCATATTTTGAAATAAAATTTCCCATATTTTGTAATAAAATATACTACATAAATAAACTTTGTAAAATGCAACCCCACATTTTTCTCTCTCTAGTAAATGACAATTCAGTAGGCAGGTAATACCTGTCTTTTACCCACAGTCTACCACCCTCCTTTCTTTTTTCAGTCAGTCTGAGTATAGGCAGTGTTGCCAACATCTTGAGGCTGTGCAGCATTAACACCCATTGGAGGGTGGGTTCTCAAATTTTGAAAAATTTAATTTTAATCATATATATCTTTGGGGCCTTGATCCCTGGTCCAGGGTTGTTGGATAATGTGGAGTTCTGGATAACAGGGATTACTGTATAACTTTCATAGTTTGCAAATTTTGTGGGTTTGATTCTGCTCTAGTTTTCATTGTACAAAAAATGTTTTAGTTTCTTGTTGTTGCTTATGTCTACTAAATTTTCTCCTAATATGTTGCTTCTATCTTGGAGGTAAAAAGTAATTTCCATTTTTGAATATAGTCTCTTGGCAATTTAATATATATTCAGTTCATTCTTCTGAGCAACATTGATTCTTGTAATGTCGTGATTTCTTTATTTTGTCAAACCTTTTATTTAGACAATCTAATCTTCTTTCAACTGAATGTTTGTTTTATTAATTATGACAATTATGTTTGTTGGGAAGTGGATTAGAATGGGCTAGGGCTTTCTCAGCACAATTTCATTTTGATGTACATGTATCAGGAATACGTAGGCACCCCTTTCTCTCATTTATACTACATATATAGGCATATATGTACTTTGTAAATTAGCAATAATTCAGAAAATACTTTTAAAAGAATAATTTATTTCTGTTGCTTTTAGGTAGGTACATTTGAACAACCAATGAGTAAGTAAGAGTCCTTTCTCTTTTGTTTATGTTGTTTTCATTCAGCTGGTCTTGCCACTTCCTGCTATTGTGAACACGCACACGATACCTCTCATACAGTGTTTAGAGATTTTTTCTTTGTAAATTGACATCTTTCTTGTAAATTGGCAAGATGTCAGATGAAAATGTTTTCACATGTATTTTTTTATTGATTTTAAGTACATTTTAATAACTAACACTTGCTCTAATCTCCCTTTTAACTTTATTTTAAACTGTGATGGCCTGGCACATCTTAGCCTTAGCAGCTTCATCACCTCTGCTCTTATGCTTTACACAATAGGTTTTAATGTTATTTTGATTTATTTTTTTTTTTTTGGTTGGGAGAATCCAGAGGGAATATCAAGGGTGTACCAGAGGCCTAAGGTTGGGATTAATGTTCATGTTATGAGTATTTAGAATTCATTCAGGATTGGTTCCCCCTCCTCCATCCAAGGGAGCCCTACAAGGGTAGGAACAATATTGCTGCCTCTAAAAGATAACTGACCTTGGAGACCCATCTGAAAGCCCAACTTAGCCTCAGTGCATCAATATCAGACTCAAAACTATGGGTTAGGTTTGATCGGTATGTACTCCATATTTACAAGTAAAGAGGCTTTTCACCCCCCCAAAATAAGTTTCAAGAGAAAAATTTTCCACAATCCAAAAACACTTTAAGGTATTTATCTGAAAGTCTGTCTTGATTAAAAACTGTAAAAAAAACTATTTGTTTAGTCAAACACATGTTTGCAAGGCTTCCGGGCTCTTGATATCCGATGTCATCAAAGCACTGCCATCCTCCAAGCCTCCCAGTGACAGCAAGAGGTCAAGGATCTTAATTTTAGTTTCCTAAAATATCTACTGCCAAATATGCTTCACTATACAAGTTGTGACATAATTAATTCAATAGCAGTATCCTGTAAAAAAAAAAAAAGACAACATTTTCTAAGCCTCAAAAAATGACAGTGTAAACCTTGTGTGTATTGGAATAATGTTATGCATTCACTTGTGTTTATATGCCAGAATTGGTTTTCACAAGATTCCCTAAATCAAGTTCAATGAAATTTTTTGGTGGATAGGCCAAGGACCAAGAAATATGTAATACATTTTTTTTACACATGGCTATATAGATGCATATCCATGTTTTTGATACTGTCACTGGCACAATTATGGAATATGTAAGATGAAAAACCACTGATTTCATATAATTTATATTATGCCTAATGTAAATTACTCTTGAAGAGATCTGGTGGTGAAGACACAAAAATTTTGTTTTAAAGTATTACAATGCTCCTCATTAATTAAATCCAAAATAATGAAAAATATGCTGCCATCCTCATTATTAATTTATGATAAGGGAATGGATAATAATGACATGTTTTCAAACGCTTAACTCTTTAATTTGTGTTAATCACAATAGTTCTAAGTTTGGAGGAATAACCAATACATACCCATACTCCATTTTATGGATGCGGAACATACATGGATTGCTGCTACCTACATAAGTTGAAAACTTCTATCTATAAAATAACTGGAGGCATAGTGTAATCAACAATACAGTAGTATATGATAAATGATGCAACTTACCTTCCAGCTTAAGCTTCTCTCCACCTAACTCAGCAGGACCAATGAATTGACGCTTCATCTGACCCTCAAAGTATACAAATATGGCTGGCAAGTTGCGATCAGGAAAGTTGGGGATACAAGTTGTTGATATTGATTTCAGGAACTTTGCCTACAGAGTATATACAAATTTTAATATGCATAACAACAGATACTAAGTAAAATGCACATAAATTTAAAGAACTTAAACTACTTTCATAAGTACTTTATACATAATTCTAATGTTAAAACTTTCAATACAGTATAACCAAGTTCACTGATACAGTATGCATTAACATATGATTCGCAGCATAATTTTTTGGGTTAAATAAAATAACTCATACATACGTTACTGTCTTAAACTTGTTTTTACTCGCTTACTGAAATGAAGTCATTATTGTAGATTTTCACAAATGTACAATGAAGTGTATCAAAACATGAACAGAACTCTTTACTCAAATAATCACTACCTGGCAGCTCAATACAACCATCAAGCAGGCATTAAGTTACTTAAGGTTCTTTGCAGCGTCCCTTCAGCCCCTAGCTGCGACTGCTTTCATTCCTTTTTCTCTCTTCGATCTTACTGTCCACCCTCCTCTAACAATTGATACATAGTACAACTGCAATGTTTTCATCCTGTTACACCTTCCAAACCTTTTTCATTTTCAATTTCTGTTTCAGTGCTGAATGGCCTTTGTTGCCCTAAAATCTATACAACAGTTAATAACCCAAAACCAAATGCCCAGTATATCACTGGGTTTTACTAATATTAATAATGCAAGTAGTGGGCATCATTCATATGATTATCAATAAAAAAATTGTGTAAGGAACTTTTTGTAATAGTACACATTGTAAAGTAGTTATTTTCCATGTTGTTGCATAACATACTAATTGGAAGTGACATTTCAACTTTTATGCCCCACATTTCCAATTTTTTCAGCCTTTTTTCCAGGAACCACCTTGTTAGAATTTAATTATTATCTAATGCACAGAAAATCTTAAGACCTTCTGAATAAAATTTCTCTGACCATAGGGAGAGGGAAGAAAAGAGGAGGAAGAGGAGCCAGTCACACACTCATTCACTCTCCATTCATGTGATACCACAAGGACGAGATGCTACCTTCTCCTGTAAAGGAGCTTGTAAACTACACAACTTGTTGAGCAGCCACCACGGGTCCCAAGGATAGTGTCCAAGGACCTATGGGCAATATCCCAAAGGTAGAAGGAGTGAGGGTGGTCTGGTTGGGCCACACCCCTGCCTTCAGCACCTGTGCAATGGACAAATTCTTGCGGAATGCAAGGGTTGGACCAATGCCTCTGACTTCGTGGGCTCTCGGACGAAAGGTACTGGTGTCGGCACTCCTGTTGTCGTACGCTTTCCGGATTACCTCACGAAGCCAGAAAGAAAGTGTTCTTGGACACTTCTTTCTTGGTCACACTGGTGCTAATGAAGAGGCGTTGATACTCAGGCCTGAGGTGTCAAGTTTCCTTAAGACAGCGCAGTAGCACCCTCACAGGACAAAGCAGCATCTTTTCCGTATCATTACCGGTGAAGTCCTCTAGAGAGGGGATTGTGAAGGACTCGAACCTGGTGTCAAGGACTGAAGGGTTCTGAATCTTAGCTACGAAATCCGGGACACAATCGAGCGTAACTGATCCCCATCCCCTCGAGTGTTTAACATCGAAGGAAATACTGTGAAGTTCTCCTACTCTCTTCACCGATGCCAGGGCCAGCAAAAAGACGGTCTTGAGGGTTAGATCCCTGTCTGACGACTCCCAGAGAGGCTTGTAGGGTCTACGAGTCAAACTCCTCAAGACAAGAGTCACATCCCACCCCGGGTGCCAGAGTTCCCTGGGTGGGCAAGACCTCTCGAAGCTCCTCATGAGGAGAGAGATTTCCATGGAGGAGGAAATATCAACTCCTTGCAACTTAAGGACTAGGGCCAGGTCGGCTCTGTGTCCTGTGACTGCCACAGGAGACGGACCACTCTCCCTGGTATATTGCTGCAGAGGACTGTCCGAGGTATCCAGCCATCTCTGCTGTTGCCGCTCGGCAAGAAAAGCTTCTCGCTCGAAAGAAATGGTGGATAACTGCCAGCCATGAAGACAGGGAATGTACTGCCTGGATATACTGTGCTACATGCGGTTGACAAAGCAGGTTGTGCCAAGAGGAATCTCTCGTGGTGCCTCTGCTATTCGCCAGCAGGTCCAGATACCAAATGACTTGAGGCCATTTGGGTGCCACCAGAATCATCCGAATATTGCTGGTGACCAGCACCCCGCTGATCACCTTGCAAATCAGGCAGAATTGGGGAAAGGCGTAGACTACGAGGTTGTCCCACGGGTGTTGGAACGCGTCCTCTGCAGCTGCCCATGGGTCCGGCACAACTGAGAAGAAAACCTGAAGTTTTCTGTTGTGCCGGGTGGTGAACAGATCCACTACTGGACGCCCACACAAGTCCGAGAGCCTTTCCGCCACGTCTGGTTGAAGAGACCATTTGGTCCCAATCACCTGATTCTGGCGACTGAGCTTGTCTGCTGTTACATTCCTCTTGCCTGGAATGTATCTGGGTGACAGCTCTACCAAGTGAGCTATGGCCCACATGTGCACCTGCATCGTCAACTGGTGCAACAGGAGGGACACTAGGCCCCCTGTTTGTTGACGTATGCCACTACCGTGGTGTTGTCGCTCATCAATACCACCGAGTGTCCCATAAGTCGTTCCTGGAACTCTTGGAGCATGAGAAATGCAGCCTCAAGTTTCAGGAAGTTGATGTGAAGGTGCCTGTCATGATGGTTCCACACTCCTGCAACCAGCAACTCTTCCAGGTGTCCGCCCCAACCCTCAGTCGATGCGTCTGAGAACAGAAGCATCTCCGGAGGGGGAGTGGGCAGGGGCACTCCTATTAAGAGGTTCCTGTCGTCTAGCCACCAGGCCAGGTTCTCCCTTACTTCCTCCGTGGGAGGAACCAGGAAAGATTGTGGATCCCGTGCCTGTGACCAGCACTCCTTTAGCCTCCATTGAAGAGACCGCAGGTGAAGACGCCCGTGAAGGACTAACTTCTCTAGTGACAACAGGTGACCGATCATGACTTGCCACTGCAGAGCTGACTGTTCCTGTCGTGACAGGAACCGTCTGGCTGCCTCCCTGAACCTGCTGATCCGCGAGTCTGCTAGGAAGACTCGTGCTGCTACTGTATCGATCAGCATGCCCAGGTACTTTATCCTCTGCTTGGGTTGGAGATCTGACTTCTCGACATTTACCATGATCCCCAGATTGCAGCTTCTCTGTCCTGTAGCAACTGCGAGTGGGCGCTCGCCAGGACCAGCCAATCGTCGAGATACCTCATTAGATGTATCCTGACAGAATGGCCTGAAGCCAACACCAGAGAGAACACTCGTGTGAACACCTGTGGGGCGGTTGAGAGACCAAAACAAAGTGCCCTGAATTGGTACACCGTCCTGTCGAGGATAAAGCGTAGGTACTTCCTGGAGGACTGGTTGAGTGGATGGGTATTTGAAAATATGTATCCTTCATGTCCACCGAAAGCAGGAAATCGTTCTCCCTAATGGAGTCGAGCACTGAGCGTGCCGTTTCCATCGTGAACCAAGTCTGGCAAATGAAACGGTTCAAGGGAGGGAGATCTATCACTGGTCTCCAGCCCCCTGTAGCCTTCTCCACCAGGAAAAGTCGGCTCTAGAAACCCGGTGACTGATCTCGCACGATCTCCACAGCTCCTTTGCTCAGCATGGTCTTTACTTTTTGTGTCAGTGCTACGTCCCTGGCAGAACCGGGGACCAACGTTTGAAGGAGGACCGGGTGTGAGGTGAGGGGTGACCTTGATTCGAAGGGTAGTAGGTATCCCATCCAAAGAACATCCACTACCCAAGTCTCGGCTCCGTAGCGCTGCCAAGTTGCCCAATGGCTCGCCAGGCACCCCTCAACTTCCGGCAGCAGTTGAGGGGGAACGCCGTCCCTAGCGTTTCCCTCTCTTCTCCTTCTGCTTAGCCCCTTTCCCTTGAGAGGAGGGCTGATGCTTGCTTCTCGAAGCGAAAGAGGAAGGCTGGGTCTTTCCTTGCGCTACCCTCGATGGTGCTGACGTCATGGGAGCGGAGGAAGCACTAGTTAAACTCCGAGGCTTAGCTGCAGTTGAATAAGACTGCCCAGAAGTCTTCATAACTGCCTGGTGTACTAGGCAGTCACTGTCCTCAGCTCTCCGCTTTTCCACCGCAGTGTCCACCATCTCTCTGTGGAGGAGAGAGGAGGAACCCAGCAACGGTCCGTTGCGTAGGCTAAACGTCACCTCTCAACCGGCCGCTCTGGTTATGCGAGTAAAAACCAGGTTGGCCATCTGGTGGGCGAAGTAGGAGATGGCCCTACCTCCAGACTGGCAGAGTCTCCCGAACGCTGAGTCTTCCTCAGGAACGATAGCTCCCGAGGAGGCTGCAACTCTGGAGAGGGGTCTCCTCCAACCACTTGAGCGTATGATCTGCTCGGTCCTAGGATTGAACCAGGCTCATAGGCTCTCGTGGCCGGACTGTAGGGAGCGCACTCCTCACGGTTACTCCTGTGTCTCCTACTGCCCCGTGTTATGTTTACATCCCACCGCCATCTTGTCTATGACATCACAACACAACACAAATACATCAACAGACACCTTCTGTCCATATATAGGACACCCACCATATTTCAACAAAGCATAAAATACCAATAACAATTATACAATATATAATCACACTTATCTCTTTCTCTCTCCGACTGTTTCCGAACCTAGTCCCCTCTTACTTTCCTTCATCCTCCAACTCTTTACCCTCTACATAATTTCTAATACATTCCCCTGAAACTCCTGCTTTAGTTAATGCATCAGCCACTTGCTCCTTTCCTTTTATCCATTTCACTTCCTTTATTTCCCCAGATTCTATGGTTTCCCTTAATGCTGCAATATCTATTTAATAATCTCTTGCTACTTACACCAGTGCTCGATTTGATGGTCATTAGTGTTTTACTATCAGTGTTAACCAAAGCTTCTTAATTTCTCCCTCCTACTACCTCTTCCCATAAATGCTTGAATTATATCAATCCTTCTATAGCTTCCCCAACACTCAGGGCTTCGGCCTCAATGGTGGATTTTGCCACTCCTGGATTTCCTAGACTTCCACCATATGGGACTTCTCCTCTTCCCATCTGTCAAGAAATAATATAACCCAGTTGAGTATGGCCATCTTCTATGTTTCCAAATGAAGCATCTGCATAAGCTTCCCAATAAATCCTTTCTTCTTCAATCTCACTTATTGTAACTTCACCCATCATGCTCTTAGTTTTTCTCACAATTTTAATAAGCTTCTTCATATCCTGAGTTGTTCCTTCTTTAAATGCTTTACTTAATTCGCCAACATCATATGATATTTCTGGCATCGTATGTAGTGATACCCAATTCAGCTGTCCTACCACTGATCTATAATCAGTTAACTCCTTTTGTTCTAGCACTTTATTACCTGTATATCTTCTAGCCTCTGGTTCTCTTACAGAATTTATATACTGCCACTGATTAAGGGAAAATCTATTCTCCTTCTGCTCTATTACTACTCCTATATACTTGAACCTTTTACTCTTTTGTTCTCCTACTTGCAATTTTCCTTTCAATTTCCCAATTGTTTCCTTTAAGAATCCTTCAGTTCCTCCGTAGCAAAAATCATCTATGGGTGTACACAATATGCCATTCAATTTATTGTCCTTTATCCAAAAGAATATATTATGTTCTAGTCTACTTCTCTCACCTTGAAGCTCCTTCACTACTTTCACCACTTTACAATACCATACTTTTGCTGTGTCCTTGAGCCCATAGACAGTTTTCTTCAACTTCCATAATCCCCTCCCACCATCTTCTCTAGGTGGCTTTAAATACACTTCTCTTTGTATCTCGTCACCTTGTAAATATGCTGTTTTGACATCCAATGTATAACGATTCCAATTTTTCACCTTTATTATGGTTAGACAGAATTTCAAAATTTCAGCATTGCATGTGGGAGCGTCCTTTTGCCACTCTATCATCTCTTCTTCAAACCCTCTAGCTACCAATCTTGCTTTACATATCCTTTCCTCCCCTTTTATCTTTTCAGTAACTATCCATCTTGTAGATATAGCTTTTTGTCCAACATCATTTACCTCCTCATATACCTGGTTATCTCTCCAACTTTGAAGTTCATTTTCTTTAGCTTCCATTATGCTTCTATTTTTAAATCCCAGCAACACCTCCTCTTCATCTTCAATTTTTTTCTACCTGACTATAATCCCTGAAGTTAACCCACCCTTTGTCACCTGACTGTGAGTCTTGTACATTGTACGAATCAGCCCATGCTTGGCTTGATCTTTTTCCTGCAAGACCTAATATAGTCCATTCTTCTACTTGTCCTGTATCATTGTTTATAGCTCTTACTCTATTTCCCTTTTTTAATTTTGGTATCTCTTCCATTAACTCGCCTTCTATTGACCCACTTTCCCCAGTATCTTCCACTGTTTCCTCTACCACCTCTCTTTCTACAGTCTCTTCTGTGTCTGCATTCCTTCTCCCACCTACTAGTATCTCCTCTCCTTCTTGCCAATCTACATTCCCTAGATTTGGACCATCTGATCTACCTTTCACACCATGGGATTTATCTATTCTAGCAGATATGTCTTCTGTATCTGGTGATCGTTGTTGAATCCTAGTCACATATATCCTAGCTACTTCTCTTAAAGAATCCCCATGTTTGACTATTATTGTTTTCCCCGATACTCCAACTACCTGAGCAGGTCCTCTCCATTCATTTTCAATTTCCCTCTTATAGAATACCTCATCTACTACCACTGCTTCTTCAAATTTATGTTCTCTGATGTTTTTGTTTAAAACTATTCTTATTTTATTACATGACTCATTTTTTATAAACGCTTCTCTGTCCTTGTGCATTGCATTCAGTGCATCCCTTACCATACCCTCTTCCATCCCTTTTTCTCTGCTTGCAGGACTTTAACTTTCTTCTCCCATTAGGTTAGGCAGTGAAGGGTTTTTTCCAAATACTAATTGGTTGGGAGAGAAACCTCCATTATTCATTAAGCAGTTCCTAGCACTCACTACCCATTTCAATGCTATGGACCAATCTACTTCCTCCTCCTCCATCATCTTTCTTACACTTCCCTTGATCATGCCTACAGTCTTTTCACATAATCCGTTGCTCCACGGAGATTCTGATGCTGTGGATAATACTTTAATATTCCATCTTTCTGCCACCCTCCTCCTCACTTTTTCATTTTGAAATTCTCCCCCCATTGTCTGAATATATTTTGGAGGGTGCTCCAAATATAGCAAACCAGCACTCAAAAAGTGTCTTTATTATAGTTTCTGGTTTCTTATCTTTTATCCAACAGGCTTGACAATACCTCGTTGCCATATCCACTATTACCAAGAACTTTCTCTCTTCTATCTCTCCCACATCCATCGCTACAACTTTATTAAACGTTTTACTCCAAGAAAAGCCTACTACTGGTTTGGCGGGGTTTCTTTTGTATCTTTCACAAACCTCACAATTTTCAATCAGTTCCGTTAGTAACTTTCTTATTTCCTCTCTTTCTTTTTCGATTAACCCATTACTCCATGTGCTTCCTCTGTTAGCTTTCATATTTTATCTCCACTTCCGTGACCAAACTGTAAATGTAATTTCTTCATTGTGTTCTTAATTTCCCTCAGATTTTTTCCCTTCCAACCCTCCAGTAATAATTCTTCTACCTTCCTCCTCCTTATAGGTACTCTCAAATGACCCTGTTCGTCTTCTCTTAACTCACTTTCATTCCCCCTAATACTTCTATTATGACAATTTTCTTTCAAATTTAAGGTCCTACCCATTTTACTCATGGTTTGCTTACCTATCAGCCAGGGTATATCACCCTGCAGAATTTCTGTCTTCAAATAGAAACTTTCTGTTTTTTAGTATCACAGGTATTTCTATTATTCCTTTGGACTTATAAGATGTCTCACCAAAATTAAACACTTTATTAGACTCTGTCTTAGTGTCCCTCATTCTCCTCAACTCTTTCTGACTCAAATCCAAGACAATACGTGCTAGTCACAATTCCCCGCAAACTGATTTACACCGTGTCCAAAATTGCATCAACCACCTCCCACGACTCTTCCACTATTTTATTAACTTCTACATAAACCTCTTCTTCTTCTGTCCCAGTTTCCGTTTTCAGCATATTTTCTCCTAGCCTTGTTTCAGTTTTCTTCCTATTATGAAAATTCTGAGGACAATCCCTAGCCCAATGCCATTCCAAGCTGCATATTGCACATACTGTTACCTTCCCTTCTTTGTTTATAGGATTTCTTCCAACCCTACCTCGGTTCCATCTAACCCAATATCTCTGGATTTCCCTCCCTCTCCCAGAACTGGCATTGCCTTCTGACAACCCCCACCATTCCCATTCCTCTTTAGTCCCCAAGGCGCATGATTCAAAAGTTTTTGCCTAGTAGGCCTATAACTATTTTTCCGCGAATTTAAAAAAAACTTTTTTATATCGACGTACCATACGTCCAATCGGCACCCAACAGACAATTTATATCAATGCTTAATATGTCCAATCGGCATTAAAGGGTTAAGAAGTAGCGTAAGAAGATTACTGAGTTACACTTTTGCTTTTAAATGGCTTGCAAATTGAAAGAGGACAAAGGTGTAGTTCAAGAAGTTAAACTGTTAAGTGGGAAGAGAAAATGGGGATGTTAAGACACTTAAAAGGGCAAGAGTAATGTAGATACAGCCAAAGGAACACTGCAGAGAACCTTCTGTACAGTCTGAATTCTGCTTTGCAATGCAAACTAACTGGTACCACCTACGGGGACAAAGAATTGATAAAATCTCATATTTCGGTATAAAACAGCTCTTGGAAACTTACCTGTGGAAATTTGACAGCTAATCTTGTAAAATGTTGATTGATTAAGGCACACTGTGGAATACCCTGTTTGTACAAATGGAGGAACACCCAAATTCCAGGTCCAGCATTGTTAACTTTTTCCACATAATCTTGAGCGCTTATTTCTAAGACCTGAAAAAGTAATAGTTAAAAGTTACATATCTTTGTTATACTAACATTGCAAATGCATGGATTCTCTAGAAATTTTTTTTCATATGATAAGTAACATGCACAAGACAGATAACATTACTTTCATGACTAACAATTCTTTGTATGATTGATATTTACTATGTATTTTTGTGCAAAAAGCTGTCCCCTGATAGACATAAGCTTAAATGAAAAGTTAGAGTAATTGTTTCTCTGTTCATTCTCTCTCTAACAGCTGAATCATTGAAGAAAAGCACGTTAAGCTTGCAGAGCACTTCATCCTTAATATACAAACCTGTTCTTCTGTTTTCAATTTGATCTTGAATGCACGGTTGTCCTTCTTGAGCATCAAAATATACTCACTTTCTAATACTTTTGCAAACCCATTTATTTTGTATTCCTGTTTCCTAATGTACTTCAACTTAAAATATCTCTCTCTCTCTCTCTCTCTCTCTCTCTCTCTCTCTCTCTCTCTCGCTCTCTCTCTATCTCTCTCTCTCTCTCTCTCTCTCTCTCTCTCTCTCTCTCTCTCTCTCTCTCTCTTCTTACATTTATGTACAAACATAAAAATAATAATTCCAGTAGTAAATCATTTCTTTTAGCAACAAAAAAATTATACCCTTCATTCTTTCGCTAGTAGGATCAATCAGCTGCAATAACAAGAACTACCGAACTAAAACAGACACAAGTGGTGGAAGACTTGAGAAATGTGGAGTATTTTGTAGGTATTACATTTTGTTTTCTGTTTCTCATTATTATGAAAAATAAAATCTCTTTAGTTTAGGAAAATTAATAAATTTACATTTGCGAAGTGTAGGCCTGAACTAGCCTAGGGTAGACCTAGCCTACACTTTGCAAATGTGAATTTATTAACTTTCCTACACCATAGAGGTTTTATTTTTTATTGTTTCATTTGTAAAGCCAAACACTTCTGAGGTTCTCTTTCAGGGAGCAAGTGGCCACTGCCAGTAATCAGAATGAGACTGTACGAAGTAACCACAAATAAAACAACGAAGGGCTTCATTCAGCGTATCCTTTCCCACGTCCATTAGAAATTCATATTACTGATAGTCTCTCCCTCTCTCTCTCATATACATAGTATTTTAGTTGGTGTTTTCAGAATATCATAATTGACTGAAATGAATGAATCAGGTTATGTTATTATATGAAATCCAAAAGTATGTATGTACTTTTAAATATTTCTTTAATTAACACTACTACAGTATTTTATTTGCTATCTGCATAAATTTACTGTATTTTCATTTAAAACCATAAGTTTTTTTTTTTAATTAAAAATGATGTGTGCATAACTTAATTTTTTATATGTAAAATTTTATACTAAAACAGTCTATGATAACTGATTTTCATTTTTTACAAAGCATGAAAAATGTAGACAAGAAAGGGTTGAGTATAGTTGGTTTAAGAAATGTGACTAAAGATGAATGTAAAAGTTACAGTACGTATATCTATACACTACATGATTGTATATTTTAAAAATAATAATTTCTTATATTTGTATAGTATATTGGAATACTGTAGTACAGAAAGTGTACCCTGAGGCCCCCCCAAAAAATGATATTGTTATGATACAATAAAGTTTCATACATACTTACCTGGCAGATATATACTTAGCTATCGACTCCATCGTCCCCGACAGACATTCAAATTTCGCGGCACTCGCTACAGGTAGGTCAGGTGATCTACCGCCCTGCTCTGGGTGGCAGGACTAGGAACCATTCCCGTTTTCTATCAGATTTTCTCTTCCACCTGTCTCCTGCGGGGAGGCTGGGTGGGCCATCAATCGTATATATCTGCCAGGTAAGTATGTATGAAACTTTATTGTATCATAACAATATCATTTTCATACAATCAACTTACCTGTCAGATATATACTTAGCTGATTGACACCCTTTGGTGGAGGGCAAGAGACAGCTAACTACAGAATAGACAGGTAAACAACATATGTTGTAGGTATTTATAGACCTTGGTTCCTACCTGATTAGGTGGAAGACTTCGTGGCTATTGCCTGGGAGTCTGCTTCACCTCAAGAGCCTTAGCGAGATAGTGATCTGCGGCCAAGAGTTCTTGTGGGTCTGTCGATGGGGTCTTATCCACTTACTTGGCAGAGCCTGACTGGCATTTGTCAATGGGTTCTAATCCGCTTATATGACAACACGCCTTCTTTAAGGAGCACACAACCGATCCCGATCACCCGATCCTAACACCCGTGTTAGTTCTAAGATTGCCAAGAGCTATCCCCAAACTCTTAGCAAACAACCAAAAACTCGATAAACACGCACACTAAAGTACAAAAAAAAAAATTTTTTGTACCCCTCTAAAAGTCAGATACCACTCGTTTATCTTACTGAAGTGAAGCGACGGCCGGCTGTGCGACATCTGACACTTCTTTCAGCAGGAAGCCAAGAACGTATCCGACAAGAGGGTTACGTACACAAAATTTAAGGATCGGCGCTTGCTCCAGTACCCAGAACCGTCTGCGCTGACACAAACGGATCTAGAGAAAAACATTTCTCATATGTTATGCGCACATCCTTCAAGTAATGAGATGCAAACACCGAGTTGCACCTCCAATAAGTTGCATCCAAAATATTCTTGAGAGACATATTTCTTTGGAATGCAATAGACGTCGCAATTGCCCTTACTCATGAGCTCTTATTCTTAACAGTTTAAAAGTGTCATCTGGGCAGTTCTTATGCGCCTCGGTAATAACGCTTCTTACAAAGAAGGCTAAGGCATTCTTCGACATCGGTCTTTTGGGGTCCTTTACCGAGCACCATAGACCGTGTTGCGAACCCCCCAACTGCTTCTTTCTGTCCAGATAGAATTTAAGCGCTCTGACCGGGCAAAGAGACCTCTCTGCCTCTCTGCCTACTAGACTAGCCAGGCCTTTTACCTCGAAGCTCCTGGGCCAGGGTTTCGAGGGATTCTCATTTTTAGCAGGAAAGAGAGTCTGGAACGAACAAAGTGCAGAGTCTCCCTTGAAGCCCACTCGTGACTCAAGGGCGTGTAGCTCGCTGACTCTTTTCGCCGTAGCGAGAGACAGCAGAAACAGACACTTCCTTGTAATATCTCGAAAGGAAACCGTGTGAGGTGGTTCGAACCTTTCAGAAGATAGAAACTTTAGGACCACGTCCAGATTCCAGCTCGGAACTCTGGGTTCTTTTGATTTGGATGTTTCGAAGGAACGAATGAGGTCATGTAAATCCTTATTATTGGCCAAATCTAATCCTCTGTTCCTGAATACAGCCGAGAGCATACTCCTGTATCCCTTAATAGTTGGTACAGAAAGAAGCGATTTCTCCTTCAGGAAAAGAAGGAAATCTGCAATTTCGGTCACAGAGGTATTGGAGGAGGACAGCTTCTTCGACCTACACTAACTTCTGAACACCTCCCACTTCGATTGGTATACTCGCATAGTGGATGATCTGCGGGCTCTGGCAATTGCGCTTGCCGCCTTGCGAGAAAACCCTCTCGCTCTGACAAGTCTTTCGATAGTCGAAAGGCAGTCAGAGCAAGAGCGGGTAGGTTTTGATGGTACCTCTCGAAGTGGGGTTGTTTGAGCAGATCTGTCCTGTTTGGAAGAGATCTGGGGAAGTCCACCATCCACTCCATTACCTCTGTGAACCAATTTCGAGATGGCCAATATGGGGCTATCAGAGTCATCCTTGTCCCCTTCGAGGCCACGAACTTTCTGACCACTTCCCCCAGGATCTTGAATGGGGGAAAAGTTACACATCCAGTCCTGACCAGTTCAGGAGCAAGGCGTCTACTGCATAAGCTCTGGGATTGTCTACCAGAGCGCAAAATGTGTCTATCCTCTTGGAGAGGAACGTGGCGAACAGGTCTATTTGAGGCTTCCCCCAAAGAGACCAAAAAGACTGACACACTTCTGAGTGGAGGGTCCATTCTGTGGGAAGGACCTGGAACCTCCTGCTCAGCCTGTCCGCCCTCACGTTCCTCTCCCCTTGGACAGACCTTGTTAGCAGAGTTACATTCCTTTGATTCGCCCAAATCAGAAGATCTCTTGCCAGTTCGTATAGAGCGAGAGAGTGAGTTCCTCCTTGTTTCCTCACATAAGCCAGAGCGGTGGTATTGTCGGAGTTTATCTGCACTACCCCGTCTCTGACTATGTGATCGAAGCTCTTTAACGCCAGATGAATTGCTAAGAGCTCCTTGCAATTTATGTGCCATGACACCTGCTCTTCCGACCAGGTGCCTGACACTTCCCTGGATCCTAAGGTTGCACCCCAACCTGTCTCCGACGCGTCTGAAAATAATATCAGGTTCGGGTTCCGCACTTCCAGGGACACACCTGTGTTCTCCTCTAGAGGGGGTAACCACCACCTTAAGTGATTTTTCACTTCTGTTGGGATTGGAAAAGTATCGGAGAGCTGTCCTGTCTTCCAATTCCAACTCCTTCTCAGGAAGAACTGTAGAGGACGGAGATGCAGTCTTCCTAGAGGAAAGAACTGTTCCAGCGAGGAAAGGGTCCCCAGAAGGCTCAACCATTCCCTCGCTGAACTGCGCTCCTTCCCTAAGAAGCTGGATACTGTGGTGCAACCTTTCGTTATTCTCTCTTGAGATGGAAATACTCGAAAACCCCGAGAATCCATCCGAATCCCCAGATAAACCATGTTCTGGCTGGGGATCACCTAAGATTTCTCAAGGTTTACGATCAATCCTAATGACTTTGTCAGTTCTAAAGTCGTTGAAAGGTCCTCCAAACACTGTTTTTGAGACCTGGCCCTGATGAGCCAGTTGTCCAGGTATAGGGAGACGTTTATTCCCATCAAATGTAGATGTCTTGCTACATTCTTCATCATGTTTGTGAAGACTTGAGGAGCTGTGGACAGGCCGAAACACAGGGCCCTGAACTGATAGATCCTTCCCTCCATCATGAAACGAAGGTACTTCCTCGACGAATGATGAATCGGGATGTGGAAATAGGCGTCTTGAAGATCTAGGGACACCATCCAATCTCCTTGGCGAAGGGCTGCAAGGACTGAAGCAGACGTTTCCATGCTGAACTTTTGTTTTTCCACAAATCTGTTCAGCGCCCTTACATCCAGTACTGGTCTCCACCCCCCCGAAGCTTTCGCCACTAGAAACAAGCGATTGTAAAACCCCGGGGAGTTGTGATCCAGTACCAGCTCGATTGCTCTTTTGTCCCACATCTGTTCTACCATTTGACGAAGAGTATCCATCAGTACAGGGTCCTTGTATCTGGCGGACAGTTCCCTCGGTGTTGATGTCAGGGGAGGGCTGTCCTTGAATGGGATATAATATCCCTTCTTGATGATCGACATGGACCAAGTGTCGGTTCCTATGTTTGCCCAGGCTTCCGCAAAATCTTGCAACCTGGCCCCTACAGGTGTTTGGAGGATCGTTCCCTCATTTCCCCTTCTTAAAGGGTCGGAAGGAAGATCTTCCTCTTCTTTCTGTGGTCTTTCTTCTGGAAATCGATCTAGCTGGAGGGCCTCCTCGAAAGGGCTGCTGCTGCGTTGGACGAGCCCCTTTCTTTTCCTCATTGGCCACAGGCCTATTCTTCCTTGAAGACTGCCTGAGGAGATCTTGAATCGCCTTCTCAGTTAGTGAATGTGCAATGTCCTTCACCAACTGAGAAGGGAATAAATGCTCTGAGAGAGGAGCGAACAACAAGGTGGACCTCTGCAAAGGAGAGATGGCCTTAGTGAGGTAAGCACTATAAACCGCCCTCTTTTTTAGCATTCCCGCACCAAAGAGGGAGGAGACCTCTGCTGACCCTTCCTGAACAGCTTTGTCTATGCATGTCAGGATACTATGCAAAGCTTCGGGTTTAGATCTTCCGTTTCCTGGGACTTTTTAGCCAAAACCCCAAGGGACCAATCCAGGAAATTAAATACTTCCAAGATGTGGAAAAGTCCCTTGAGGAGATGGTCCATCTCCGAAAGACCCCATGTTGCTCTGGCCGAGTTCAAGGCGTGTCTCCTTGAGGAGTCTACGAGACTCGAGAAGTCCGATTCGGCCGAAGTGGGCAGAGACAATCCCATATTCTCTCCCGTCTCATACCATATGCCTCTTCTACCAGTTAGTTTGGCAGGAGGCATACAAAAGACTGTCCTTCCTAGTTCCTTTTTTGTCTTCGATCCAGGAATCTAGCGACTGTAGGGCCCTCTTCATGGATATGGCCGGTTTCATTTTAAGGAAGGACGAAGACTTGTGTGATTTCGTGCTCGAAAAAAGAGCGCGCGGAGAAGGAGGAGCAGCTGGAGTCAACGAATCTCCATACTCTTCTAGAAGGAGAGAAGAAAGAACTTTATAGTTCGAAAGTCCTTCTTTATTCGTTACCTCGTCTTCCGAAAGGTCTAAGTTGAGAGGATCGGAAGGAGAAAGCTCCCTTCTTTCGTCTGTCTCCTCCTTTGACTTCTTCCTTTCCGTAGAAGAACAACTTCTAACAGGCGAGGGACTAAGGGCTATTTCCTCCCTACGCCTATCCTTAGGAGAGTCTTGGATAATTTGTGCCTGGCGCCTGATTGACTCCTGGCGCTTAGCAGGCGCATCTCGCTCGGAATACTCCTGGCAGGCGCATCGCGCTCGGAATACTCCTGGCGCCTGGTAGGTGCATCGCGCCTGGCAGGCGCTTCGCTCCTAGCAGAGGCACTTCCTCTACTCTAGCTGGCGCCTGGCGCTTGGTTGGCGTTCTGGGCCTCGAACAATCTTGAGAATAATCAGGCTCTTTGCGCCTGGAAGACTCCTCTCTTTCTGTGAGTACTTCAAAGTCATCCTCACTATCAGGTGTTCTCTGGCGCCTACTTGGTGCCTGGCTTCTGGCTGGCGCCAGGCGCTTGGCAGGAGTTTCTTCCTTTTCCACATCTCACCTGCCTGGTGCTTCGCTCCCCCCAGAGATGGCCGCCTGTGCGACAACTCCCCTGGAAGGCTCGTTGCGCCTGACAGGTGATCGGTGTCTAGATCTTTTTACAGGAAGCTTATTGTCCTTTCTGTGAGAAGGCTCCTTGGAAAGGACTCCTACCAATGATGCTAGTTGTTCCTGCATATTTATTAAAATCTTCCTGGTAGAGGACTCTTCTTCATCCAAAGCAGGAGAGGGAGATCTGGAAGGCGCCAGAGACTCCCTTACTGCCCAGGGAGTTGACTCCTTTCTAGCTTTCTTTACTACCGAAGGCGCTTCTTCTTCAGAAAAGCGCTCAGGGCTAGAGTTCAATTCAGGCTCTTTCCAGTTTCTCTTCAGCGGACGGGAAAGCTTCGTATCTTTCCATCCTCTTTTCGGTGAAGGCGATCCTGATGACGAAAAGCACTCTCGTAGGACGCTTTTTCTGTAGCGATCCCTGGCAGTCTGAGATGTAACAGATTCTGCCGAAGGGACGCCTGATCGTTGGGGATTCTCCACAACCTCCGTACGGCTTTCGACTTTCCTTCTCCTCTGGGCCGGGAGCTTGGAAGCGGTTTAGGCCTGGGAGCGTCGCAGAGACGACCAGACGCCCCCTCCACTACACTGGGGACACTTATATCACTCGAAAAATCACCTTCACTTTGCTTACCTTCCAATGCTGCCATTTTTTCCTGCATTTTTTGAAGGGAAGCTTTGAGTTCTGCAATTTCAGAAGCCGAATCAGAGGGATTAGCAACCTGTGATCGGCCTGATAAAGAAGGAGAATAATTATGAGAAGAAGAAGCTACAGAACTTGACAGGGGTTCATGAGATCTAGATCTACTACGGCTTTTGTAAGCCGCCTTCCTCTCTCTATCTTTCTCTAACTTCTTCAAGTAAGAAGTTAGAGTCTTCCATTCCTGAGCACTCAATCTTTCACACTCATTACATGTGTTCTCTAAAGAACACTCAACAACTCTACATCTACGGCATGCAGTGTGAGGGTCTACCGAAGCCTTCGGAATCCTCACCTTACAGCCCTCATTCACACACACTCTGAAACCAACACTAGAGTCAGACATATTCAAGAAAAATCCAAAGCCAAATCCAAAAACAGTTCCACAATAGCGAATGCCAAACAACGATCCAAGTACGTCACCAAAAATCGGTCGAAAGAAGATCAAAAGCGTTGAAAAAAGAATTCCAGTCAGGAGGTAGTAACAACAATGTTGACACCACCGGCGACAGAGAAAATCTGATAGAAAACGGGAATGGTTCCTTGTCCTGCCACCCAGAGCAGGGCAGTAGATCATCTGACCTACCTGTAGCGAGTGCCGCGAAATTTGAATTTCTGTCGGGGATGACGGAGTCGATAGCTAAGTATATATCTGACGGGGAAGTTGAATGTATGAAATCTAAGTGTAAATTATATATCTGAAAATATTTCTAAGCCTATGAACTAATAAGAAATTCAATTTTGAGTAGAAATAAAGGGAACAATGTGTGTGATTCAAAAGCTCTTGTACATTTTAGGGTAAATTAGCAGTTGTCTGAGTTTGTTGAAGGACCAACAGAAACTAATAGTATAAAAAATGGAAAAGAAGTGCCTGTAAATGTAACTTGCCGATTCTTTAAGTATTTGTTCCCCAGGCCCAAGTTATTGGAGGGAAAATACAGTGGTACCTTGGTTCATGAACTTAATTTGTTCGAGGACACTGTTTGTGACTCAAAAAATTTGTAACCTGAATCAACTTTCCCCATTTAAAATAATGTAAAAACAAATAATTTGTTCAAACCATAGAAACAATTTATTTTCTTTCCATTTTTTTATTGTTCTGACACAAAGTTATGCCTTACTTCACTGCATCCAATAATATTGTATGTATTTTCATATTACTATCATTGTATTATAAAATACAAACAATGCTCAAATCAGAACGATTCTCTTGCTTCTGGTTAGCGTAAATGAATCTCTAGATAAGTTATACAGCGTAAATGAATCTCTAGATAAGTTATACGAAGTGTTTTCAAGTCAATATATCACTTGAACGTGTATCATTGTGAACGAAATTTAGTTTCTGTTGTTGTTAGTAGACAGTGCTAAGGGCATGTTTATTGTGTACAAAAAAAATCAACAGATTGCATTCAATGTTTTCACTTGATTTCATCGGAATACTATGAGCTTTACATATTTATCTTTTATCGGAGTGAAAATAGTAAAAATATGTTATTGTTATAATACAATTAAGTTTGTTCATACTTACCTGGCAGATATATATATAGCTGTATTTTCTGAAGTCCGACAGAATTTAAAAATTCGCGGCACACGCAGTGGGCGGCCAGGTGGTAGTACCCATTCCCGCCGTGGGAGGCGGATATCAGGAACTATTCCCATTTTCTATTCATATTTTATCAGTGCCACTGTCTCCTGAGGGGAGGTGGGTGGGCACTTTAATTATATATATCTGCCAGGTAAGTATGAACAAACTTAATTGTATTATAACAATAATATTTTGTTCATGAAACTTACCTGACAGATATATATAGCTGAATCCCACCTTCGGATGGGTGGAAGAGACTAGAATAGGATTTTTTTGGGAAACTAAATTAAGTAGATGATATACATCTTGGTTCCTCACCTGTTAGCATAGCCGACTTCGTGATTACTGTCACCAAAGTCTGCTTCTGCGTTACTAGAGTTGCCAGCGAGGTAGAGACCTGTAATGCTGGTGCGCTCTAGATGATCTGTCAATGTGACTAGACCATATGACCATACTTCTGAGGGCACCGAAGCTAAAACCACCACCTGACCTAACCTATCAAAGTTAGTTCCATAACTTCTAGGCTAAAGAAAAGGAACGCGCCTCAAGCGACCAACCCTTCAAAGTTAAAAGCACACCTATCCCTTTTCTATAGGATAGGATTCGTGTTGCTTCCTGCCCCCAATAATATATCTACGGAAATGTATGGTCCTAGCGACTTACAGATCTCAAATGTCGTCTTCACATCCCGTCGGGAGTGTGAAGCGAACACAGAGTTGCTTCGCTAAAGCGTGGCACTCAGGAGTGTTTACTGAGTGTCATGCTCTGTTGAAATGCTTCCGAGGCCGCGCCCTCACCTCTTGAGCATTCATATTAAGAAAAAAAATCTCAAATCTTTATGCAAACATAATGAATGAGATCTCTTAAAAGAACTCCTTGGCTATAATGCCAGGGTGTTCTTGGACATGAACCAGTCTGGTTCTTTTACGGAACACCGCAGATTGTCGGGAGTGTGAAGCGAACACAGAGTTGCTTCGCTAAAGCGTGGCACTCAGATGTTACTGAGTGTCATGTTCTGTTGAAATGCTTCCAAGGCCGCGCCCTCACCTCTTGAGCATTCATATTAAGAAAAAATCTCAAATCTTTATGCCAACATAATGAATGAGACCTCTTAAAAGAACTCCTTGGCTATAATGCCAGGGTGTTCTTGGACATGAACCAGTCTGGTCTTTTTACGGAGCACCGCAGATTGTCCGTTGACCTTGACTTTCTATAGTTTTATCAAGATAAAACTTGAGAGACCCTACAGGGCACAGGACTCTAATGCCCTTGCCCAATAATTTGTGCCATACCCTTGGTCTCCAAGCCTTCGGGTCAAGGGTTAGACAGGTTTTCGTTCTTATCAAGAACGGAAGGCTTAGAGGACAGACCGCATTATGTCCTTTAAAGCCAAAACCTCTGATGATGGCTAAAACCTCACTAACCCTCTTTGCCGTGGCTAGAGCGGTTAGAATATTAGCCTTTCTGGTCACGTGTATTAAGTTCGCAGAAAGGATAGGTTCGAAATGCTTTGGCATCAGAAACTCAGACTACGTCTAAGTTCCATGCCGGAACCTTTGATCCAGAGAATTTCAAGATCTCCACAGACCTCAAAGATCGTGAAGCTTTGTTGTTTTGACAGAACCGAATCTCTGAGCCTAGAGGCCGTCAACAACATATTTGCATATTCTACAATAGTTAGGACTTCTAGCTTATCTCCATACTTCAGACGGAAAGATAGAACATAAGGAAATTCACAGAGGTCGAGTTGGAGGAATAGTCATTTCCCTTCACTTACTCCAGAAACGGCCTCCTCCGATTGAACACTGAAAATAGGCAGCACTGCTTTGCCTTGGCCAAGATACTGCCATCTCTTGAAGATCTTATCGCTATGTAGTACCGTTGAAGACGAAGGTAGATATTGAATGCAACCTACGTCTTCACAGACGAATCGAGAGAAGGATTCTCAAGATTCTGAACCTGTGCTTACAAATGACTGAAAACGCTAACCGCTATTTCATTGCTGTCCGGTGAGAAGTCGTAGTTGCAATGAAAGCGGGGCGTTCTTCAGTAATGAAAACACAGGGGAAAGCCGCCTGAAGAACTGCTTCTCATGGGCTGAACATTTGGCAGTAGAGCTGTCAGGTCGGAGAGTAGGCGATGTCTTTATGACATATCTGTTAATTCGGGATGAACAATGAACAATTGGTACAAACCTTACGAATTATGAGATATTTTAAAGACAAATCAGATGTCTGCAAAATCATTAGCATTATCGCAGTGCGATGCAGCGGGAGACTGTACAGACTTCTGTTACCGTGCGGTAAACAGTAAAATGAATAAGTCTAAGAGATATCTCTGTTGAAAATTCTCGCAATATCGAAGGCGATGGAATCTATCGTCACAGCAGTAGATGGTCCTTCATAATTGCGAGAATCCCCTTTAATCAGAGACCTAAGTCCAAGATTGTTGGGCAGAGATACGGTTCGGTAGTCAATCAAAGCAGGGGAGAGAGAGAGACATAAACAACCGTGCATCTCGGAGGCCCAGCTGATACTGAGCTGCTATCAGGCACAGGCAGTTCAATACGCAGTAGCAGAGCCTGAGCTCCCGCTGACTCGTCATCCTGAGTTGCCAGGTAATCCATATTCCACAAAGGAATGCGTTCGGCTAGAACCACCGAGCATAAAAGATATGCTCGAGCAATTATATTTAGGCGAAACGAATTTCGGTAAATATAAAAGTTGAAATGGTGTTGTCGTGACAAACCATAAGTATATAAAATTGAAACAAACTCCTGGGAGGTTGCAGGCAACCCCGAGTTGCAGTTCAATTAGAATACTTCTCGTCTAAGTCGCAATCCGTAGAAAAACTAGGATATGCGCCTACCCCTCGGACAATTCAACTGCTTAGTAGAATCATGTTGCGAGGTTAATATACGTAGTATATTTATAGGATTCTGAACAACGATCTCCATCCTAAATTCTTTCCTTCAAGAAAACAAAATAAGGATTGGAGATCGACCACCTTCGATCTCTATCAAAGAGAGTGAAGGAGAAGTCTTCCTCGAAGGAAACTTCAATGGTGAACAGAATACTAACTGCCTGAGTTGCCAGCTACTCCCTTTACGAAGGAATAGGTATGATATTATCGAGCAAAAGGAAACTCTCAAGCAGGCCTATTTAAACGAAACAGAATTCGCTAAATACAGAAGCTGAGTTGGTGTTGTCGTAACAATACCTGAAGAGTTGTTCTTACTCCGAAAACTCTTGGAAGGTTGAAGGGAGTGTCAAATAAATACATTAGAACAACAGTTCTTTCGGCTTCTATCCGCAGAGGTAAATCGATATGCGTAAATGACTTTACCCATGCGTTAGCAAAATGACGCAAAGATAAACTACATAAGTATTGTAGTAATTTGAACATCAAATTCTCTACTACATCTTTCCTCGACGAGGAAGAGAGAAAGAAAGGGAAAACGACTGTCCACGTTCTAATGAATGAGACTTTTTAAAAGAACTCCTTGACTCTTTGCCAAGACTCTTTGCCAAGAAAAGGGAGTAATATTCGAATAGAGATCATCAAGAGAACCGAGGATCGAAAAGGACCGTTCAATGTTCTTATGATATTGGACATAAGACTTCCTGGATCTAGTCTACAAGTCTTTTTCTTACTCCCCGGATGAGCCTCTGAAAATGAATGAGAGCTCTTCCGAAATTTGTTAATGAGTTTATCCGCTTAAACGATAAAAACGTTAAAATCTATGTCAATGAGAACTACCCCATTTATGAGGGGTCCCCCACTTAAATGACAATGGGGAAAACGTCCTGACTTGACAAAACTATTAGCACTTTGCTAATAGGGGAAAACCCTTTAACATGACCGAAAGTCACCCAGGAATCCGAGTATATAATCTTCCCGATTCTCAAAGAAATCGATGAAGAGAAGAGGGATCGAAGAAAAAATTCGGGTATGTCTCTCCGCTAACTCCGAATCCTTTTTAAAAATTTCTGTAAAGAAATGTCCTCAACAGCAAATAAGACGCCTTCAACAAGTCTTTTCTCTCGCAAAGCGTCCTGCCGAGCTTCCACCGAAGCGTCCTGGCGAATGTCCACAAAAGCGTCCTCATAAGCGTCCTGCTGAGCGTCCTCAAAAGCGTCCTGGAAAGCGTCCTGCTGAGCGTCCTGCCGAGCGTCCTCAAAAGCGTCCTGCTTAGTGTCCTGGAAGCGTCCTGCTGAGCGTCCTCAAAAAAACGTCCTGCTTAGCTACGAGCGTGTCTGAGCAGAGAACACCAAGTCTTTCTGAACGACGTTTCAGAGAGGAACTCGTTGAGCGCCTTGATGCATGCAAGGCCCGCCAAGAGGCGTCCTGGCGAGCGACCTTGCCAACATCTCAATGTTATGACGAACCGCGTTTTGCGTATGACGTTGAATATTTTTAAGGGACGTCCTCATGCGAGTCTCCATGGAGAGCCGCACGCTGCTCCTGAAGAGTGGAAACAATAAAGGAAGACGTATGGCTTTCGTCTTCCACAAGGTGCTTGCCAAGCGTCCTGGAGAATGTCTCTACTTATAGGACGTCGAGCACCTCCAAAAGCTTCCTCACGTCTAAATTGCCCTTCTTATGCCGACCAGAGACATAAGTTGTTTGACTGTGCAAAGCAGCTTGCCGGCCGTCAAACTTATCAGCTTGCTTTTTCGAAGTAAAGCGAACGTTACATAACGTATACGGAGCGCCATGAGGAGAGGAGACGAATACTGAGTTGCTCCTCCAAAAGGTGGAATCAAGAATGTCCTTGATTACCAAATTCTTTTGGAATGCTAGCGAGGTTGAAACAGCTCTAACTTCATGAGCGTTCACCTCGCAGGAGGCTCAAAATCACTCTTCTGGCAAGATGAATGAGCCTCCTTAATAATGTATAAATGATGTATACATGAGCGTTCACTCGCAGGAGGCTCAAATCACTCTTCTGGCAAGATGAATGAGCCTCCTTAAATGTCCCTTAGGAAAAGAGCCAGTGCATTCTTCTAAAAGGGAAAATGTGGTCTCTTTACTCTTTCATCCTCTCGTGACGAGAGAGTAGGACGTGGAAGAGTCCCTCCTTCTTCTAAAGCTTCTTTAGGGGGCGCGAGTCCTTCCGAGAACTCCAACCCCTGTGTGGGGAGGACGCCTCGGAGGACGAGAAGCAATCCTTCAAGATTCGTGCACGTGCTCGATCTTCGGCAGCCTGGGAAGCGACAACAGGACCTGCCGAAAGGAAGCCAGATCAGCATGAAAAACCCGTAACCCTCCTTCGGCTTTTGACATGCCCTCTCCCTGGTTTCCTGGGAGTCCGACAGAGGTCTAGCCTAGAGGCGTTATGGGGCCGATCTGACGTTCCCTCCTGACGAGAGAGAGAGGACGTGAAGCGTCCTCTTCTCTAAAGCTTCTTAGAGGGCGCGAGTCCTTCCGAGAGCTCCAACCCTTGCGCGGGGAGGACGCCTCGGAGGACGAGAAGCAATCCTTCAAGATTCGTGCACGTGCACGATCTTTAGCAGCCTGGGAAGCGTCAACAGGTTCTGCCGAAGGGACGCCAGATCGGTGGGGAGCCCCCGTAACCCTCTTGCGGCTTTCGACATGCCCTCTCCCTGAGTCCTGGGAGTCCGACAGAGGTCCAGGCCTAGAGGCATTATGGGGCCGATCTGACGCCCCCTCCACAACACAAGGGGCACTACACTTCACAACACTGATTGGAGAGCGAGCACTTTAGTCTAAGATTACTTGATGTAATCCTCTAGCAGACACTTCTTCTAGGCCCGTAAGCCATACCACAGGGTTAGGCAAAATAAATCTACAGGAGGTTAGAAGGTTCATTATTTCTAACTTCTGTTTACTGTGGAGGAAAACTCCTGATTCTAACACGCTCTAAAATGCGTACATGAATCCTCCTTCTTCCGTAATCAGTCACACATTACACTAATTACATTGAACTTATGCAAAGAAAACATGTAAACGTCATATATACTAAGCGAGTGTCTACCGAAAGTTCCGGTAGCCTCACCTTACCATGCAGACAACAAAGTCTGAAACTAGGCTAACTAGCTTCAGACATCAAATGCAATGAAAAAATTTACGATAGCGTATGCCTAGCCACAAATCCAAGTTAATAATCGAAAGAATAATTAGGATACTTAAGCGGCTAATGAAGTTTTCAAAATCCTAGGCGGAGGTCTGTAAACAGTTGTTTACCGACCGGCGACAGAAAAAATATGAATAGAAAATGGGAATAGTTCCTGATATCCGCCTCCCACGGCGGGAATGGGTACTACCACCTGGCCACCCACTGCGTGTGCCGCGAATTTTTAAATTCTGTCGGACTTCAGAAAATACAGCTATATATATATCTGTCAGGTAAGTTTCATGAACAAAATGTTCTTTCATACCAAATAATTTTGATTAAAACACGGGTCAGATAATATACTACTATACCGAAGTTTGCCGAGTTTCCATCCATGTTGCCAATACAGGATAATAGCCGTTAGCAGATGAACATTCTTTCCTCAGCTTCAGCTACAACTTGCAACTTAAATTTAGCAGTATATGCGCTTGCTGATCTTTTCTCCATCGCGAATAAGGATATAATAATGTAAAAATATATCAGTCCTATTCTACTTTTTTATTTATATATTTGATTTATACTATAGATTTTTGGCATTATGCCAAGCACTTGGGCAACTAAGGCCATGCAGCACTGAAATGGAAATAGACAGTTAAGGGTTTGAAATGTATTACGGGAGGAAAACCTTGCAGTTGTACTATGAAACAATTGTTAGGAGAGGGTGGCCAGTAAGATGGAAGAGAATATGAATAGCAGTACAGTAAAAGGAATTAAAGTAGTTGCAGCTAGGGGCCGGAGGGACGCTGCAAAGAACCTTAAGTAATGCCTACATTACACCGAATGAGGTGCACTGACGGCACTACCTCCCTACCTGGGTCCTATTCTACTAACGTCATTTGTAACACAACTAAGTTAATTTTTTACTATTGTACGACAGTTGAAATGGAAACAAACTACTGTTGCTATTGAATTCGGTTGTTCATAGCAAAATCACAATTTTTGGAAGTAAATTGTATTTTTCCTAACTATACAAACCTGAGGTCCTTTACATAAGGAATTACTATTCAGCGCCAGCTGGACCGGTTGTAAGATTTACTAACAAGGTGTTCGGCAGTAACTGCTTGTCCGATGGTTGGGAGTCCTGCCCGACTGGAGGTAAACATATCACTTTGCTTTAGGCCCAGGAACAGAGTGAGGGGGGGCATGAGGTGGGACTATATGTAAAGGACCTCAGGTTTGTATAGTTAGGAAAAATACAATTTACTTCCAAAAATTGTGATTTGTTCCTACACGTAATACAAACCCTCGGTCCTTTACATGAGGAAGACTCACTTATTGGTGGGTGGAATCTGAGTCTTATGAACAGACTGGTGTTCGCTCAACCTGGGTTCCCTCCCTGATCGTAAGAGCAAAGGGGGGGAACCTAGCCTCTGTCCAACTGATCGGAGTGTGAACTGCAAGATTAGTGGTCAGACCTCTGGACCAATTCAGCGTACCTCTTATGAATAGCAAGCAAGAACTAGGTCCTATGTAAGAGCCAAATAAAGTACTATTGGGTTCATCTCTTACTGGTGTCCGCTTCCCCCCTTGTTAGGGAAGGGACGGATAAACGCTTCTATCCTTAATGAACGGGATAGAATGGAGCTCGGTTACGTAGCTTACCTGCATCATCATTCTGTCCAGCGTGGTGACAACAGCTACCCTCTGCCCACAGGGAGAGGGAAGAAAAAGAGGAGGAAGAGAAGCCAGTCACACACTCATGCAGTCTCACAAGGATGAGATGCTACCTTGTCCAGTAAAGGAGCTGGATAAGCTACACAACTTGTTGAGTAGCCACCATGGGTCCCAAGGAAAATGTGTCCAAGGACCTGTGGGCAATATCCCGAAGGTAGGAGGAGGTGAAGGTGGTCTGGTTGGCCCAAACCCCTGCCTTCAGTTGCATTCTGCAAGGGTTGGACCAATGCCTGACTCCGTGGGCTCTCAGACGAAGGGTACTGGTGTCTGCACTCCTGTCCGAGTCATATGCGTTCCGGATTACCTCACGAAGCCAGAAAGAGTGTTCTTGGACACTTCTTTCTTGATCACCCCGGTACTAACGAAGAGGCATCAACACTCAGGCCTGAGGTGTCAAGTTTTCTTCAGATAGCGCTGTAGCACCCTCACAAGACAAAGCAGCATCTCATCCGCATCATTATCAGTGAAGTCTTCCAGGGAGGGGATCGTGAAGGACTCGAACCTGGCGTCAGGGACCGAAAGGTTCCGAGTCTTCGCTACGAAATCCGGGACGAAATTGAGCGTAACTGATCCCCATCCCCTCGAGTGTTTAACATCGAAGGAAAGACCGTGGAGTTCTACTCTCTTCGCCGATGCCAGGGCCAGCAGAAAGATGGTCTTGAGGGTCAGATCCCTGTCTGACGACTCTCAGAGCGGCTCGTAGGATCTGCGAGTCAAGCTCCTAAGGACGAGAGTCACATCCCACCCCAGGGGCCTGAGTTCCCTGAGTGGGCAAGACCTCTCGAAGCTCCTCATTAGGAGTGATGGAAATACCGACTCCTCGCAGTTTAAGGACTAGGGCCAGGGTGGCTCGTAGCCTTTAACTGCGGAGACAGAGAGGAGCTTCTCTCGGCGAATGAAGACGAGGAAATCCACTACCTGCTCAAGAGTGGCTCTGAGCAGAGAGAGACCCCGTCTACGACACACAAGACGGACCACTTTCCCTGGTATACTGCTGCAGAGGACTGTCTGAGGTAACCAGCACTCTCTGTTGCTGCTTGGCGAGAAAAACTTCTCGCTCGCAAGAGATGGTGGAGCACCACCAGCTGTAAAGACACAGGGAATGAACTGCCTGTTGGTACCGTTCTACATGCGGTTGGCACAGCAGGTTATGCCATGGGGGAATCTCTTGCGGTGCCTCCGAGAGAAGAGCCAGCAAGTCTGGATACCAAATGGCATGAGGCCATTTGGATGTCACCAGAATCATCCGAAGATTGCTGGTGATCAACACTGCTGATCACCTTGCTAATCAGGCAGAACGGGGGAAAGGCGTACACTACGAGGTTGTCCCACGGGTGTTGGAACCCGTCCTCTGCAGCTGCCCATGGGTCCGGCACAACTGAGAAGAAAACCTGAAGTTTTCTGTTGTGCCGGGTGGCAAACAGATCCACTACTGGACTCCCCCATAGGTCGAAGAGCCTTTCTGCCACGTCTGGGTGTAGAGACCATTCGGTCCCAACCACCTGATTCTGGCGTCTGAGCTAGTCTGCCACTACATACATTCCTCTTGCCTGGAATGTATCTGGCTGACAGCTCTACCAAGTGAACGGCCCACTCGTGCACCTGCATTGTCAACTGGTGCAACGGGAGGGACACTAGGCCCCCCTGTTTGTTGACGTATGCCACTGATTGTCCCATCAGTCATTCCCGGAACTCTCGGAGTGCGAGGAACGCAGCCTTGAGTTCCAGGAAGTTGATGTGAAGGTGCCTGTCGTGATGGTTCCACACTCCTGCAACCAGCAACTCTTCCAGGTGTGCGCCCCAACCCTCGGTCGATGCGTCTGAGAACAGCAGCATCTCTGGAGGGGGAGTGCGCAGGGGCACTCCTATTAAGAGGTTCCTGTCGTCTAGCCACCAGGCAAGGTCCTCCCATACTTCCTCTGTGAGAGGAACCAGGAGGGATTGTGGATCCTGCGCCTGTAACCAGCACTCCTTTAGTCTCCACTGAAGAGACCGCAGGTGAAGACGCCCATGAGGGACTAACTTCTCCAGTGACGACAGGTGACTGATCACGACTTGCCACTGTTGAGCTGGCTGTTCCTGTCGAGACAGGAACCGTCTGGCTGCCTCCCTGAACCTGCTGATCTGCGAGTCTGTGGGGAAGACTCGTGCTGGTACCGTATCGATCAGTATGCCCAGGTATTTATCCTCTGCTTGGGCTCAAGATCTGACTTCTCGACATTCACCACGATCCCTACATCGCGGCATAAGTCAAAGAGTTGATCTCTGTCCTGTAGCAACTGCAAGCAGGAGCTCGCCAGGACCAACCAATCATCGAGATACCTTATCAGACGTATCCCGAACGAATGGGCCCAAGCCAACACCAGAGTGAACACTCGCGTGAACACCTGTGGGGCGGTTGAGAGACCGAAACAAAGTGTCCTGAATTGGTACACCGTCCCGTCGAGGATGAAGCGGAGGTACTTCCTGGAGGACTGATGGATGGGTATTTGAAAATACGCATTCAGGTCCACAGAAAGCATGAAATAGTTCTCCCTGATGAAATCGAGCACTGAGCGTGCTGTTTCCATCGTGAACCGAGTCTGGCGAACGAATCGGTTCAAGGGAGAGAGATCTATCACTGGTCTCCAGCCCCCCGTAGACTTCTCCACTAGGAAGAGTTGGCTGTAGAAACCCGGCAACTGATCTCGCACGATCTCCACAGCTCGTTTGCTCTTCTTGTAGTGCTACGTCCCTGGCAGAACCGGGAACATACGTCTGAAGGTGGAGCGGGTGTGAAGTGAGGGGTGGCCGCGACTCGAAGGGTAGTAGGTATCCCTCCCAAAGGACATTCACTACCCAGGTCTTGGCTCCGTAGCGCTGCCAAATTGCCCAATGGCTCGCCAGGCATCCCCCCACTTCCGGTAACAGGTGAGGGGGAACGCCGTCCCTAGCGTTTCCCTCTCTTCGGTTTCCACTTAGCAGGTCTCCCACGGGAGAAGGAGGCTTGGGAGGAGGGCTGACGCTCACTCCTCAAAGTGAAAGACGAAGGCTGGGTCTTTCCTCGCGACCTCGACGGTGCTAGCGGAGAAAGAGCTAGCCAAGCTCCGAGGCTTGGCCGCAGTTGATCGAGACTGCCTGGTGTACTAGGCGGTCACTGTCCTCAGTTCTCCGCTTTTCCACCGCAGCATCCACCATCTCTCTTGGGAAGAGAGAGGAGGAACCCAGCAACGGTCCGTTCCGTAGACCCAGTGTCACCTCTCGACCAGCCGCTCTGGTGACCCGAGCCAGGACTGAGTCCCGACGTCTCAGGACCCGGTTGCCCCACACGTTGGCCGTCTGGTGGAAGAGGTAGGAGATGGTCCTACCTCCAGACTGGCAGAGTCTCCCAAACGCCAAGTCTTCCTTGGGAACGATAGCTCCCAAGGAGGCTGCAACTCTGGATACTGTGAGGAACCACAGATCCAGCCAGGAGACGGCCTGGAAGGCTGCCATGGCAGTTGCTTCCAGGGCTGATGCCTCTTGCTGTGAGGACCAGAGGTTCTCAGCCAGCAGGTGATGGAGAGGCACCCCCGGAGTTAGCCTAGTTATCTCCAGGTCAACCTGCTTGGTTGGCAATGGGTCCACTGATGGCACATAAAAACGCTGCAGGCGAGGCAGAGGAGGGGGAAGCAGCTTGTCCGACCTGCTAGACCCAAGCGAATCCTCTTGTCCGGAGACGAGAGCGTTCACCTGGCCCAGCACACCGTCAGCCAAGGTGGACCCGAGTAAACCCACCGTTGCTCTGGGTTCCTTCTTGGGTCCCCAGAACGACTCCAACCTCGATGGAGGGTTGGAGGGAGCAACCACCGATCCTTCCCCGAGGTCGTTGTGCTGATGAATCAGCACAATGACCTCTGCAAAGGACCTCTGTATTTTGGGGGTGATCATGTCCTGAGGCGACGAACCATCATATCCATCCAGGCCGATCACCTCTTGAGAGACTCTTCCTTCAGGAGGAAGAACCTTGCCAGACCCCTAGTGGTCTCCTCCAACCACTTGCGCGTACGACCTGCTAGGTCCAAGGACTGAGCCAGGATCGTAGGCTCTTGTGGCAGGACCGTGAGGAGCGCACTCCTCGCGGTCACTCCTGCTCACCTTGCTCCTCCCAGTGTAGCCCGAGGAGGTTGAAGGGACAGGTGAGGTAGACCTGATGCTCCTACCCTGCCTACCAGCAGAGCCGGTGGGCTAGGAGGACTGCAGGCAATCGCCAACCTGCTGTGGCGATCGAGCTGCAGGTCTGGACCAGCGGTCTCCGTGTGGAAGCGCTGGACCGAGGACGGTAGCGTCGGTCTCGTGAGTCAGGAAAGCTGCTACCAGTCGTGTGAACCATCCAGCTCCGGTAGGAGCGATGGTCGGGTGACTGGTAGTGTCCACTTGACACGGTGAGAGCGAGCACCATGCTCTCGACGCACCGCGGTGACTGGGGGGACCTCTTCCCAGCCTCGACACGTGAGAGCGATCGCTGGCCTAGCAAGAGGACTCTTGCCAGCCTTCCGCTCTGTGCCTGGGTCCTGACGGTGAGCATGCTCAATGGTCTGGACCCTGCTGCGCGGTCACTGGTAGGTGACTGTACACTCGGTGGTGAGACGGTTCCTGGTCTGGAGGTGGAACCTCTGGAGCAGAGAGCAGAGGTACCAGCAGTAGCCCTACAGTCCCCGTTTTCTTCTTCCCTGGGTAAAGAGAGACGGGCCCTGTTCCCGAAGGAACGGGAAGACCAGCGGAAGACCCACCTGTCCTGCCGGAGCGGGACAGACCCTTAGAAGTCTCTGTGTGAGACTTCTTAGGGGGGGGGGGGGGGGGCGAGGCCACCTTCTTCTTCCTCGGCTGGGGGGCCTTGGAAGTCGAAGGGGAAGAGGCGGCAGAAGACGACAATGGAGAAGATGATGATACCTTCCTCTTCTTCCTAAACTTTTTTTCACCAACTTCCTCAGGACAACTGACAGGTCCTCCATCCAGGATGGAGCTGGGGCAGTTGTGGTAGCAACACGGCCCAACTGCACCTGTCTGGAGGAACCTGCGGAAGGAGCAGCACTACCCCAGGCAGATACGGAGACAGCAGGCACAGCCACAGGTACCAGTGGGCGGTCAAGAAGGGAGCTCTTCAGGCACTCAAAGTCAGGGGGTGGGGCGAGGACAACAAACCCAGGCGGCGGAGGAACCATCTCTTTCCGCGGCACGTAAGTCAGTGGGGCTTGTACAGCGGCTGATGGGGGTCACATGCTGCGTATACACCAGGTGCGGCGGTGCGGTATACCCTGGTGTAGAGAGAGTGGTGGGTGTCATCGTCACCACACCGTGAGTCACTGGGGCCACAGCCAGGTGTTGTATCAGCCCCTGAATACTGGGAGTGCCCGGAAGACTCAGCGATTGCCACACCTGCTGAAGGTCTCCACCCCCGGAGGCAGACAAAGCTGGGGAAGCAACAGTTGCGTTAATAGAGGGGGTTCCTGTTCGCTCAGAGGGGGAAGGTCCCACCCTGAACAGACCGAAGACCCAGAGCACAACTCCAGGTCTGGGTGTCGCGCTCCCTCCTTTGCGCTCGTCAGATCGAGTGAAGAGGCGGAACGGGACACATCCCCCGAAGGGGAGAGAGCCATACACAGGAGCTGGCTATGAGGGAGGAAGGAAGATGATGTGTCTGTCACCAGAGGTGTCGAGGGAGAGCTTTCTGACGACACCTTGGTGACTTTATGTGGTTTCCCCCTCTTCTCATAGTCTCTCCTCCCTCCATCCCAGATGGCTGCATGCCATTTTCACCAAACAGTTTGTAAATCTTACACTGAAACAAAATTTTCTGAATATTTTTCCTTGTACTATAACATACTGTGTATTACATAATTCTTACTCCTCTTCATTTAATTTTTGAACTTATTAATAAAGAAATAAAAATTTGAAACGGGAGACTTTTTGGGTTTGCTGGAACAAATTATCCTTATTCCCTTTATTTCTTATGGGGATATTAGTTTCATATTTAGAACCAATTGCATTCTGGAACGGATTAAGTTTGAAGTCTGAGGTACTAATGTATTCAAAACACAAACAAGCAACAATCCCACCGGGAATGATGAGAAAACAAAGCGAAATGGCAGGAAGGGCAGAGTGTAGAAGAACAGCTCCCTACAGCACATCAGCCGAAAGCAAAGTGAATGCTTACCATCCGGGTGCACAGGATTTCAATCAGTCAGACAGTAGTGAACTACCTAACCATCTTGTTTAAAAGTTGAAAGGATCGTTTCCTGTTGCGCTGAAGCTTATTCCTTAAGTAAAGACCAATGTTTTGTACATTGTGTAGGAAAAATGGGAGTTAACTCAGCTCAGGTTACAGGTGACTCATTGGTTTACTAATAGGCTTTTGTTTTTCATTTAAGTCAGTAGACAGCTCCACTGTGCTTTGCCCCGAGTACTCTTCATCTTTAGAAGTGTAAGTTCGTATTCGTATTCCCATCAGAACCAAATCAAATTTTATTCAAATCAAAATATACAATAAAATGTTTTTACATTAGAATAAATTACACTGCTAACCATTTCACTTAGGATTTTTCATTTCATCCAATTTAGTCTGATAAAGGTCTTAATTCTTTCAATTTTTTCATTTGAATGCATGTCTAACTGGAGATTCTGAGCCTATATAACCCCTTTATTTCACTAGCAAATACAGTAGAATCCATGACCATATTACAACTCGACATAATTGGATTTTTATGTGAAATTTCAAGTAAATTTTGTATCAGAGCTCGAACAAAAAACTGGAATCTGACCTGATAATCCATATGATTTTTGTAAACAAAAGTGTTTCAGTCAGTCACTGGTAATTGGTGTTGTTTGTGGCGTTGTTGTTTAAAGCCAGCTCACTACTCTGCGGCTATTGTTTTGGGCAAGTACATGCATGTATACAGGAATATTTCCTTATTTTTTGTGGCTTTCTGTACTGTATATTTTTTCGATCATGGGTTCAAAGACAGCCATTACAGACAAGCAGAAGAGGAAAACTGTAAGAACCACAACTGAATTTAAGAAGATTACTGAAAATATTATGAAAGAGGCAGTTTTTAACTGATTTAGCATCTTTTTAGTATTTTATTAATTTACTGTAATTAGTCTTGTTTTAAATGTTTTATTATTAGCAACATGTTTTGTGCCTTCCCAGTACAGTGCATACCATACCTAGCCTAGCCTATGGCACTCAGTACCATCAGTAATAAGACTTCATTGGACATAGGCCAGTTTTTTTTATAAAGTATAGATTTAAAAAAAAGGACATTAATACAAAATGTTATTTAACTCTGAACTTATTTAATTGTAATTTAAGTGCAATATTTGGATAAAAAGGCAAGGTTATGGTAATAACTGGTGGTCAAGAATGGATTAATCCATTTTCAGTTATTTCTTATAGAAAAAATTTACTCGGATCTTGACGCTTCTTCTGGAACAGATTAGCGTTAAGGTCTGGGGTTCTACTGTATTAAAATATACTCCAGGTTGAATGACAAAGATAAGAACACTGGAAGCAGGTAGTAAGATAATGCAATTTGCTAAGTTTTTGTCAGCACGAAAATTGAAAATTTATTGGACATACTTCTTACCTCACCAAATTTATTAATTTTAGCTTGTGCTTTCATTTCCTCGATCCGCCTCTTTCGGAACTCAAGCAAGATAGCTTCATCCTCATCATCTTCAAGTTCATCTAACTGGTCCAAAGACAACTTTCCTAATCTGCCCTCTGCAAAGTTGAACTTTGGGTATTACTTTTTTAAGGTTGAATCAGTTTAGCCTCAAATGAAAAAAAATGTCATTAATTTTTGGAAACCTAATGGTGGATAAATGGGTAATACAAATGGATGTTACACAGAACTAAATGAATTAGCCCTGTGGTCTGGTTAAACAACATAATATTAATAATATAATACACAAAATCTATTACAGTATTTGTTTTTATATTATTCGTATTATTATTATGTTGTTTAACCAAACCAAAGAACTTGAGTAATTAACCTAGCTCTCACAGTACTGGCCCAAGGAATTTGTCTTTATTAACAGGAAGGTTTAGATTTCATTTATTAAATTAGTACAGCTCTTAAAAAAATTAAAATTTTTTTAAGTAATTTGTATTTTTTCCTAACATACAAACCTGAGGTCTTTACATACAAGATTTACTTTCAGTGCAAGCTGGATCCGGCTGTCTTACTTACAAGGTGGATATTGGTAGTTGGCTACCAACGGAAGGGGAGGATTCCCTCTCATCCAGATGGTACTCATTCACTTTACCTCTTGGCTCAGGAAGCAGAGTGAGGGGTGACTAGAGATGGGCCATTTATGTAAAGACCTCGGGTTTGTATGTTAGGAAAAATACAAATTAATTTAAAGATTTGTCATTTATTCCCACACTTTTAAAAACCCTTGGTCTTTAGGAATGGGAGACTTACTCCTTGTTGGGAAGATTCTGAGCAAATCTCTGAACTTTAGTTTGCTGCATCTGGGTTCTCTTTTCTGGTCATGTAAGATCAAAGAAAGGAGACCCATGCCTCTGTTCAGTTGGACACATGATGTTCAACCGACAGACTTCTGGCCCTTTGAATAAATGGAAGGTAACGTCATTGATTTAGAGATAGGCTTGGATGAACCCATATTATTGGGGACAATAAAAATGATATTGTTATTTTACAATAAAGTTTTGTACATACTTACCTGGCACATATACTTAGCTTCTACGTCTCTGACGTCACCGAACAGAATTCAAAACCTCGCGGCTAACGCGGACAGTAAAGGTCAGGTGATCTACCTTACCCGCCGCTGGGAAGCGGGTGTAGGAACCAACATACCTTTCTTGCCAGATTTTTTCTCTCTTATACCTGTCTCCTGAGGGGAGGCTGGGCGGGCCATCAATCGTATATGTCTGCCAGGTAAGTATGTACAAAACTTTATTGTAAAATAACAATATCATTTTTGTACATGAACTTTCCTGTCAGACATATACTAGCTGATTGACACCTTGGTGGAGGGTACAAGACAGAAAAAATAACAAGAAAAGGTAAACAACACCTGTTGTAGGATAAAAATAACCTTGGTTCTTACCTGTTTAGGCTGAAGACTTCATAGATACTGTCTATTAGTCTGCATAGCCATAAGACTCAGCGAGGGCGTGACCTACAGCTGAAAAGACTCTTTGGGTCTACTAACAACGGGACTTGATATCCGCTTACTTAGTAGAATCCAAGTCGGATCATGTCAATGGGGGTTCGCCCTCTTCTATGACAGAACCTGTCCACTACCAACGCAGGGAGCTTCAAACCAAATCCGATCACCTAACCAAACTAAAGTTATTAGTATTACGAAACGAAAAAAGATGCCTACCTGCATCATTTTTCATACAACCATATGAACTCAATTAACACAAAAAAACAAGAAAAAACTACTAAGGATATGTTCCAGCTCCCTGCCCCAGCACCGAATCCGCCGATACGTACGGGCCTAACGCGAAGCACTCGTCATACGTAATACTGACGTCTTTTAGGTAGTGGTTGGCGAATACTGAATTACATCTCCAGAATGTAGTTTCATCAGATTCTGAAGAGACATATTCTTTTCTTAAAGGCCAAGGAAGTGGGGCAATTGCTCTCACTTCATGAGCCTTGACTTTTAGGAGCTTGAAATGTTCTTCATTACAAGATCTATTGTGCTTCTTTCACAACACTTCTAATGAAGAAAGACAGCGCATTTTTCGACAATGGTCTGCTGGGGTCCTTTACAGAGGCCACCATAGTCTGTCCTCAATGCCCTTAAGGGTTTTCTTCTTCTGAAGGTAGTATTTTAAACTCCTAACAGGGCAAAGAGTTCTTTCAGGTTCTTCCCCTACTAGGGCAGATAAACCACGAACCTCAAAGTTCCTTGCCACGATTTGAGGGGTTCTCATTTTTGCTAAAAACGAAGGAAGGAAGGAACAAACCACGGAATCTCCTTTGAAACTACCCTTCCTTCTAGGGCATGAATCTCACTAACCCTTTTAGCTGATGCTAAAGCCCATGAGAAAAGAGAGCTTTCCTCGTGAGATCTTTGAAGGAGGCTAAATGTGGTGGTTCAAACCTAGCGGACCTCAGGAAACGAAAGAACCACATCCAGATTCCAACTTGGAACTTCGTTCGAAGTTAAGTTTTCTTGGAAGATTCAAAAGATCTTAATTAGATCATGAAAGATCTTTGTTATTCGAAAGATCTAAATTCCTATGTCTGAACACCGCAGCCAGCATGCTTCGGTATCCTTTGATAGTAGATACTGCCAAACCGCATTTTTCTCTGAGGAAAACTAGGGAAATCTGCTATCTGAGTCACAGAGGTACTGGAAGAGGAAAACTTCTGGTTCCTGCACCAACGGCGAAAGACGTCCTAACTTCGACTGGTAGACTTTAAGGGTCGAAGGTCTTCTAGCTGAGGCGATAGCCTTAGCAGCTTTTGTCGAAAACCCCTTCGCTCACAAGACTTTTGACAGTCGAAAGCCAGTCAGATTGAGAGCGGGGAGGTTTCTGTGATACCTGTCGAAGTGGGGTTGTTTGAGCAAATCTTGTCTTTGTGGAAGTGCTCTTGGAAAGTCCACCAACCATTCCAGTACCTCTGTGAACCAATCTGGGCGGGCCAGAACGGAGCTACTAGCGTCATTCTTGTCCTCTCCGAGATAGCAAATTTCTTGAGGGTTTGTCCAGTACTTTGAAGGGGGGAAAGGCGTAGACGTCTAGCCCTGTCCAATCTAGGAGAAACGCATCCCATGATACTGCTCCTGGGTCTGAGATCGGGTGGGAGCAGTAAAGTTCGATTCTTGCGTTCTTTGCTGTTGCAAAGAGATCGATGTGAGGTCTGCCCCATCTTCTCCACAGGTCTTGGCATACCTCTGAGTGGAGGGTCCACTCGGAAGGCAGGAGTTGATTCTTCCTGCTCAGGAGATCGGCCCTGACGTTCCTTTCTCCCTGTACGAATCTGGTGAGAAGACTGATCTTCCTTGTTTGAGACCACAGCAGAAGATCCCTTGCTGTTTCGTACAGGGAGAAGGAGTGCGTCCCCCCCTGTTTTTGATGTACGCCAAGGCTGTTGTGTTGTCCGAATTGACCTGCACTACTGCATTCGGACGTGGGGTTCGAAGGCTTTCAATGCCATCCAGACTGCCATCAACTCTTTCTTGTTGATGTGCCAGGACACCTGATCCCCCTTCCAGGAGCCTGACACTTTTCTCTTGTCCCGAGCGTCGCTCCCCAACCTGCCTCCGATGCGTCGGAAAACAACACATGGCCTGGGGTTCGGCATGTAAAGAGACATTCCTTCCACAAATCGAAGTGGGTTGTTCCACCACCGAAGGTCTCTCTTGATTTCCCTTGAGATCTTGAAGGAGAACTCCAGATCTAGGGAGAGACGCCTCCAGTTCTGGTATAGGAAGAACTTTAGAGGCCTGAGATGCAACCTTCCTAGAGAAAACGAATTGCTCCAGCGAGGAGAGTGTCCCCAGCAGACTCATCCACTCCCTCGCTGTGCATGCATCTTTCTCTAGGAAGGTCGTTATTTTCTCGTAGCAACGAGTTATCCTCTCTGGCGACGGAAAAGCCGAAAAGCCAGAGAAGCTATCCGAATCCCAGATATATCCTCTCTTGACTGGGGATAATTGCAGACTTCTGGAAGTTCACCAGAAGTCCCAGAGAACTTACCAATGGTAAGGGTCTTTTTGGAAGGTCCTCCCAGGAACATCTTTCTTGAGACTGCTCTGATTAGCCAGTCGTCGAGATAAAGCGACACCCTCACTCCCTCCAAATGTAGCCACTGCGCCACGTTTTTCATTAACCCCGTGAAAACTTGGGGTGCAGTTGATAGGCCGAAGCACAAGGCCTTGAATTGGAAGATGTTTCCTCCCATCATGAAATCGTAGATACTTCCGTGAAGAAGGATGGATCGGCACATGAAAGTAAGCGTCCTGAAGGTCTAGAGACACCATCCAGTCCCCTGGACGAAGAGACCGCTAACACTGAGGAAGTTGTCTCCATGGCGAACTTCCTCTTTTCCACAAAGACGTTCAGGCGCTTACATCCAACACCGGTCTCCATCTCCTGAGTTCTTCGGAACTAGGAATAGTCTGTTGTAAAAGCCCGCAGAGCGGGGATCTTTCACTATTCTATAGCCTCCTTCTCTAGCATGAGATCTACTGCTAGAGAAAGGGTTTTGATTCATGATGGGGTCCTTGTACTTGGCTACCAACTCCCTCGAGTTGTCGTCAATGGTGGTCTTGACGAGAAGGGAATGAGGTATCCTTTGCTGACAATCGATAGGGACAATTGTCTGCCCCTTTGTGGGCCCAGACGTCGGCAAATTTCAGTAGTCTGGCACCCACTGATGTCTGGAGTCCTTGATCGCTATTTCTTCCTCTGACTGACTTAGAGAAGGTTTTACCTCTCTTAAAAGGTCTAGTCCCTCTGGTTGCAGAACCTCTGACAGCGGGTCCTCCTCGAAAGGGCTCCTGTCTCAGAGGAGTCTCTTTCTTGGCCTTGGGTTGGAAGACAGAGCGAGGTTTCCTGGCCGCCTGGGCTAACATGTCCTGAGTAGCCTTAGCTGAAAGGGCACTCGAGACTCTTGAATAATAATTTTCTTGGGGAACAGAAGAGGAGAGAGTTGAGCATACATAAGCGAGGCCCTTTGCGCATGTGACACTGCCTTCGTGAGAAACGAACAGTAGACCGACCGTTTCTTAATCACTCCAGCTCCAAACAGTGAGGAGACTTCACTCGATCCGTCTCTCACTGCTTTATCCATGCAAGTGAGGACACAGTTAAGATCTTCAGGAGACAGAGCATCTGGGGTCTGGGTCTTATTAGCCAGAACACCTAAAGACCAATCCAGGAAGTTGAAAACTTCCAGGACTCGGAACATTCCCTTCAGTAGGTGGTCAAGTTCGTTCATTCCCCACGTAGTCTTGGCGGACAAGAGGGCGGAACGACGAGCAGAATCCACCAATGAAGAGGAAGTCCGAGTCGCAGACGAAGGGGAGAGCGAGGCCTAAGGTTCTCCCGATTCGTACCAGAATCCCAATCTGCCAGTCAGTTTAGACGGAGGGAAAGAAAAAAACCGTCTTCCCTTTCTCTTCCTTAGAAAGGAGCCATTCCCCAAAACCAAAATCTCAGCGCCTTCTTCATGGAAACAGTAGGTTTCATCCTACACAAGACGAAACCTTTGACGTCTTCGAAGTGGAGAATAACGAAAGAGGAGAAGGGGGAGCCACAGGAGAAAGGATATCTCCAAACTCTTGCAGGAGTAACTCTGTCAACCTCTTATAGGAGGAAACAGAGGAGTCTTTTGGTCCTTCTTCTTCTGAGGGGTCCTGTTCTTCTTGAGCTGAAGAGCCCTCATGATCCTTAGAGGCGCGACTATTCTTAAAAGAGTCTCTAGAGGAAGTAAGACGTATACGTCTTGGAGACAATGCTTCAGGAAAGTGTCTACTTGCAACATCCTTCTTGTCTGGAGGAGAGCGTTTCCCAGATTCTTGGAGCCTAACAGGAGTAAGGCGGCAGTCATGCGCAGAGCGCCTGTTAGAAGAAGAACTTCTATCAGGCTCTTGGCGCCTATCCAAAGGAGAGCGGCTACCAGGCGAACAGCGCCTGCCATACGAGAAGCGCCTACCAGGCTCTTGGCGCCTGAACCGAGGCGAGAGGATCTCTGGCGACGAGCGCTTCTACTTAGGTGAGCGCCTACAAGGGGAGAAGCGCCTGCTAGGCTCTCTGCGCCTGAACTCGAGGCGAGTGAAAGTCGGGAGGAAGAGCGCCTGCCAGGCGAAACGCGCCTAACAAGCTCTTGACGCCTGTCCAGCGAAGGGCGTCTGTCCGATTTAGGGCGCTTGTCAACCGGAGAGTGGAGGCGAGACGAGGAGCGGCTACGAGGCGAGTAGCGCCTACTAGGCTCTTGGCGCCTGTCAAGGGGAGCGATCCTGTCTCGAGAAGAGCGTCTGTAGGGTGAAGATCTCCTACGCGCAGTTTGCTCCTTGTCCGAGGAGAAACCTGTCTGTCAGGCGAATGTCGCTTAGACGCAGATGTGATCTTGTCCGAAGCAGAAAGCCTCCTGAGAAATTCCGAAACGCACAAAGTGGTGCGCGCGCCGCTTCCGTCGAATAGCGAGAGTCAGGAGAGGGGAGCCTGGACTTCTTTACAGGAAGCGAGACGTCCTTCCTACGACGAGAAGACACGCAAAGAGAGCCAGCCAGAGCCGAAATCTGCGCCTGAAGGTTAGCCAACACCCTTGCAGGAGAATTCACAAACTCGTGAACAGGTGACGAGGCTCGATCTCCGCTCGGGGAACGATACTCCTGAGATCTCTTACGCTTCTTCGCTTCCACCTCAGCTCTTCCGAAAAAACTTCAGGGCTGGAAGGGCGGGCGCAGGGAGCGTTCCAGGCTCTCTTGCGAAGGGCGCGAGGCTTCCGACAGCTCCATCCTCGTTTAGGAGAAGGCGAAGGCGAAGAAACGAGAAGCATTGGCGCAAAACTTCTCTCTTGGAGCGATCCAAGGTAGCCTGGGACGATCAACAGGAGCTACCGAGGGGACGCCTGGCCGTTGGGGATGCTCCCTAACCTTCCTGCGGCTTTCGACTTTCCTCCTCCACTGGGACTGGGAGTCTGGAAGAGTGGTCCTAGGCCTGGACAAAAAGCAATATTAGGGCAGTCCGATCAGACGCACCCTCCACTGCACTGGGTTCACTGCACAAATCACTATTGGAATCACTCTTACCTTCTAATTGTTTGATTTTCCTCTCCATACTGCGAATGGTGGCTTTCATGGAGGCCACTTCCGAAGGCGCATCTTCGGCTTCGGTGCCAGGGAGCAGGAGCTGAAAACTGACAAAGGAGCTAACTTCTAAAATAGGATTATCTACATCCAACTCGCTAATACGAGATCTACTACTGCTCTGGAAGAAGCTTTCCTAACTTTATCCTTTTCAAGCTTCCTCAAGTAGGAAGACAAAGACTTCCATTCATCCTCAATTCAGCTTTTCACATTCATTACAAGGGTTTATTAAAAGGTGCATTCATTCCCTCTACACTTCAAACATACCGTGTGAGGGTCTACCGCAGCTTTCGGTAGCCTCACCTTACACTCAGTCATACAACAAACTCTAAACATAGCAGTTTTCTTAGTATCAACATCAGACATCATGAATCCAAGAAAAATCCAAAGAAAAGTCCATTAACTGTCCACAAATCGCGAATGCCAGGCCAACAGATCGGGTACTTCACCAAAAGTCCGTAGAAACAATCCAGGGCGAAAACGAGAAAAGAATCCAACTGTCAAGAGGTACCGACAACAGGTGTGGTCGCCACCGACGACAGAAAAAATCTGGCAAGAAAGGTATGTTGGTTCTTACACCCGCTTCCCAGCGGCGGGTAAGGTAGATCACCTGACCTACCTGTAGCGTTAGCCGCGAGTTTTGAATTCTGTCGTGACGTCAGAGACGTAAGCTAAGTATATGTCTGACAGGAAAGTTCATGTACAAAACTGCAGATTACTGTGCTCATTGCCAGTCCCTCTCTCCCCTTGCTAGAGAGAGGGCAGGAGTTGCATCTATTAATCCAAAAAGGACAAATTTTTTTTCAGTAATTTGTATTTTTCCTAACTATACAAACCTGAGGTCCTTTACGAATTACTTTCAGCAAAGCTGGAATGGCTGTTTAACTTCCAAACAAGATGGTTAGGCAGTTAACTACCATCCAGTTGGTGGGAGTCCCACCTGCCCAGATGTAAACATTCCAACTTGCCTTTCTGCCTGGGTAACAGATTTAGGGGGGGTGGGGGGTGGCATGAGGTGGGCATAAAACTGTAAAGGACCTCAAGTTTGTATATGTAGTAGTTAAGAAAATTACAAATTTACCTTACAAATTTGTCATTTGATCCTACACGATATACAAAGCATCTGTCCTTCACATTAGGAAGACTTTCTTCTTGGAGGGAGGAATCTGAGTGAGTCCCTGAACTGACTGGAGTTCACCACACCTGGATTCTCTTCTTGAATAGAACGAGGAAGAATGCCGTGCCTCTGACATGTTGAATGGAGTGTAAGAACTGCATGTTCAATTGTCAGACTTCTGGGCCTTTTCAAATGAGTGGGAAAATGCAACATCATTCAAAAATGAGCTAGGATGAATCCATGAGTTAGAGACAACAAACAAATATAAATATGTACAGGCAGTCCCTGGTTACCGGTGATCCGGTTTTATGGGGCTTGTCTAGCAACGAACATCTGTAATTTTCATGGCCAAAACGGGCTGATTTCTGCTTTTGGTGCTAGTACATAACTAACAGAGGTGATGTCCAGTTATTGGCGATTTTTGCTTGTCGTCATGCTGTCAGAACGGAACCCACGCCGATAACTGGGGACTGCCAGTTTTGGGTTTGCTACATTGTCAGGGTCCCCTTTTTCCCCTTGCTAGAGAAAGGGGCAGGATTGCTTCTACAGTGGCCACCCAGGTTTTACATGTTTCACTTTTCCAAGGTCCACTTTGTTGTGGATTCCACAGGGGAACTTACACTAAATTGCCAATTTGTCTTTGGGCAGTATCTCTAAAATTATTGCTAATTTGCTTTTTCTGTAGAGTAACAGTGTATTCACTAATTGCTGTATTTTTTCATTAACATATAAAAGAGAGAGAGAGAGAGAGAGAAACTGTGATTTTTACAATGAAGTCTAAGCACAGTATAAATGGATTCTGTAAGTGAAATAGTAATGTTTCATTGATATTTCACTGTTTTTTTTATTAAAGGATACATTATATGTATATAGTATATATATACAGTCAACCCCCATATTCGCGGACTCACCTATTTGTAGATTTTTCTTATCTGTATCTTCCCATTATTTGTGAAAAACTTGCCTATTTGCGGGTTTTTCCTACTATAAATATTCACTAATTAGTATATTTTTATGTTACTTTCAGGATTAAATACATTTTTATGATACAAAAATTATTTACTAATTTTCAAATATTAATACTGATTAGTAAGTTTAAGAAGATTAAATGATATCACATAATAAAAATAACAATTCTCTCTCTCTCTCTCTCTCTCTTACAGAAATGTGTGATTTTTGTATAAATAAATGATTTACTACTTTTCAAATATTAATATTAAAGCAGACAGCAATAATATCAATTCAATAAAGAAAATACTATAGTGAAATAGTAAGAGTTTAGTTTATAAATAAAAAAATATGTAAGAATGAAAGAATTTCCATTCGTAAGCTGTCAAATATGTCAAGCAATGTGACAGGAGGGAGAGCAAGTTGTGTTGCCACAACATCGTCATCTCTCTCTCTTTTACTGAGATGAGAGAATTTTTATGGTACATGTTGTATATATTTATTAATATTTTCAAATAATAATAATAACTGTAATTACAAAATCATATGTCATAGTATTTTAAAGAAATACAATAATCTTTCCATTTCACTCTTTTAAATAACTCTCTCTCTCGCCCCAGAAGATTCATTTGTCATAGTGGTGACTTTCTCCCTCTGTTTTGGCTGGAAACGTTAGAAGTTTATGTACATAAATTAACATTTCTGAGAAAATAGAGAGATAAACTCTCTCTCTCTTTTACAGAGATGAAAGAATTCTTATGGTACATGTATGTATGTAATATGTTTATTGATATTTTCAGTTAATAATAATAACTGTAATTACAAAATTCATATGTGATAGTATTTTACCATTTGCCCTTTTGCAAATGGGTGCAGTCAAGTACATCTACATGATAGATGTTTGCACTGAGAAAGGTGCAGTCAAGGGCGTAGTATGGATAACAGAGATTACTGCAGAGATAATTAGTTTTGAACCAGATAAAAAGATTCCTCAGTTCAACATCCCTCATCCTTTACACAGCTTCAATACAGAATACAGACTTAAATGTTAAAGCCAAGTGATTTCAATTGAGCATTCTCTCACTGACAGGGTAAGAAGGGATGAAAAACAGCTGGTAAGACAAGCAGTAGACAAGAAAGTATGATGACCTGCAGGAGAGCTTGGAAAAGGGGTACAGATGAACATCTAGACTTGACTGGAGTGTAAGTAGAAAATGCAAGAGATTGAAGGGGAGAAAACTCGTTTCCTATCTAACCCCACGAAGAGCAAAGTAAACTGAAAAAATGTTTACTATTAGTATAACATACTGAAGAAGTGACGTCAAGCAATAATGCAGGTAGTATAACAAGAAACATTTCTAAAGCATCCTAATAATCAGCAGTACTATTTATTTTTTGTATAGAATACACTACTACTTCCACACTCTCTCAAATATAAAAATTGCAGAATTTCATACATTCAATACTGGATAAAAACACTTAAAGATTCTAAGTTTTTTGTCACAGACTTAAGGGGACCGTCCGCTATGGCGGATGACATGTCAACTTGAAAAAATAAAAAATCGAGTTATTACTTGTATCTATGCAGAAACATGCCGGGCATGCTTTCCAGAAGTTTCAGCCAATTATTTTTACAAATAATAAAGATATAGCGGTTTTTAAATGATGACGTCATTGTAACTGCGTCGTCTGTATGACTGAGATCGACAGAATCGTTTTTGTGTGTTTATTTTTGCATATATACAGCAATTTTTTCAGATTTTTTTTTGAAATTCTCATACATCTGGTAGCAATAAAAGGTAGTGTGACACTGTGTGAGAAGCGAGCTGCTCAGAGCGGTTATTTATAGGCGAGACTCAGAGAATGACTCAGTTACGCCACAGAGGTCAAAGGAGTTACATGCACTTAGGCACTTGCGTTTGGTTACTAGCTATTTACGTTGTTTTTATAACTTCTTAGTGAACTTATAGCAATGCTGAAGTTACCTAAGATCAAGAAGGCTACTCAGCAACTAAGGCTAGCAAAATTAGCGAAGGCCAGGAGTGTGCTGAAAGAAAAACACAAAAATTCATTGTTATCAGCTGCCCTCATTGTCTCATGTCTCGCCGTCAACATCATTGTCTGGTGTCACGCTGAGGGTATTAATACCACTTTTAGGGGTAGGACCAGGATCCTTGATGTAGAAACCAACAATAAAAGTACATACAAATAAAGTATAATTATAATAATGTTGTTTTGACTTTTATAAGAAAAAAGCAAAAATTTACATAGCAAATCTTTGGGAGCTCATAACTCAAAAACATACTTATGTGCATGTTGGTAGCCATTACTCGGGTATTTATTATCCAATTTCAGAGAGAAATATATCATTGGAAAGAGGAATAAAAATCCCATAATTCCTGAGAGCCATTATTTTTTTTTTTTTTTTTTTTAGATTTTTTTTTTGTAGACTAAAAAAAAAAAAAAAATCAAAATTCTGTCATACAAGTGATGTCATATTAGCGGAGAAATTGCTACCTATTTTTTTTTTAAATCATAATTTTTGCTAATAAAACAAAGTTTTTGCTCAAATGACTTGAAATTTTTATATGATGAAGGTATTATATATATCTAAAACATATATGAAAAATGATATTGTTATGATACAGTAAAGTTTGTTCATACTTACCTGGCAGATATATATATCGCTGTATTTTCTGAAGTCCGACAGAATTTCAAAACAAAACTTCCGGCACACGCAGTGGTCGGCCAGGTGGTTAGTACCCATTCCCCCGCCGCTGGGAGGCCGGGTATCAGGAACCATTCCCTTATTTTCTATTCATAATTTTTATTTCCACTGTCCCCTGAGGGGAGGTGGGTGGGATTTGATTATATATATCTGCCAGGTAAGTATGAACAAACTTTATTGTATCATAACAATATCATTTTGTTCATGAACAAACTTACCTGTCAGATATATATAGCTGAATTCCCACCATTGGAGGAAGGGAAGGGAACAGAATAGAAGGATTTTTGGGAAACAAATGCACGCAGATGATTTACATCTTGGATCCACCTGTTAGCATAGCTGACTTTGTGATTTACTGTCACCCAAGTCTGCTTCTGCTTTACTAGAGTTGCCAGCGAGGTAGAGACCTATATAGCTGGTGCACTCCAGATGATCTGTCAACGGGGGCGTGACCACAATGTGACTAGACCATATTGACCATACCATGAGGGCTAAGAAATATATATATATATATATATATAATATATATATATATATATATATATAGAGAAATATAATTATATATATATATATATCACCACCTGACCAACCTAGCCAAAGTTAAGGTGTTTTAACTAAGGCTTAAGAGTTAAGAAGTCGCCATTGGCGGCGACTCAACAACTAAATTAAGAGCTCTTCCTAACCATTTTCTACAGGATAGGATGAGTGGTACTTCTTGCCCCAAAAATTGTGTCTGCAGACACGTATGGCCCTAGCAAGCAGCAGATCTCATATGCCATCTTCACATCCCGCAGGAAGTGTTAAGTGAACACAGAGTTGCTTCGCTAAAACGTGGTACTCAGGATGTTGCTGAGTGCCATGCTTTGTTGCAATGCTTCCGAGGCCGCGCCCTCACCTCGTGAGCATTCAGATCAAAAGATTTCAAATCTTTGTGCAAACGCAATGAAGGAACCTTTTTGAAAGAACTCCTTAACACTAAAGCCAGGGTGATCTTTAATATGGGCAAGTCTGGTCTTTTTCTGAACACTGCAGATTGTCCGAAGGACTTCGACTTTGAGTTTTATGTAGATAAAACTAGAGAGACCCGACAGGGCACAGGACTCTCTCTGGCTCCTGCCCAATAACTTGTGCCATCCTTGATTCCAAGCTCCTGGCCCAAGGACAAGACGGGTTTCCATTCTTAGGCCACAACGGAAGGCTTAGAGAACACACCGCATTGTGTTCTCTAAAGCCAAAACTTCTGACGATGGCTTAAAACCTCGCTAACCCTCTTTGTCGTATCTAGGGTGGTTAGAAGATAGGCCTTTCTGATCATGTGCAAGAAGTTAACAGGCAGGTAGGAGAGGTTCGAATGCTTTGACATCAAGAACTTCAGACTACGTCTAAGTTCCATATTGAAAGCTTCGATCTGGACATGCACAGTCAGTCCGTCTGTACTAAAGTCAGGTGACCGACCAGTTGACCAGTCAGACGAATCAAGGACAGCAAGGCTGTACCCTGAAGACCATAAGGCACTATTCAACTCATGAGCAACTCCTGACTCGAGCTTCTGGTGCCAGGAGAAAGGAGCACGGAGCAAAAAGGCGATTCAGTCCCGAAGGATGAATGCCTGACAGTCCAACCTGGTCTCATGTTACACGATCGTCGGGGGTGTATAAACGCAACCGACTTCGTCAACAAGAAACTCAGGGCTACTATATGTCGCCTGATCTCGCACGAGTGTCTGACTCTGAGAAAACAGGTGAGACAAAAAGTAGATGGTGAGCGAGTTTCGAGATTCCACCAAACTCAAAGATCGTGAAGGGCTTTGTTGTTTGACAGAAGCAAATCTCTGAGCCCAAAGGCCGTCAACAATATATTTGCGTATTCTTTAATAGTTGTGACTGCCAGCTTATCCCATTCTTCAGACAGAAAGGGAAGACGGTAATCTTATTCCTGTCAACATCTCGATAGTCTGAACGTAGTCAGACTCAGAGTGGAGAGGTTATAGATACCTTTCGTGTTAGAAAAGACCGACTCTCTCGGAAAAGGTCCTTGGAAAGTGAACTAGGAAGGACGTGACCTCTGTGTATCCAGGATCTTGAAGGCCAACATGGGACGATCAGCGTCATTGTTGCTCCCTGTGACGTCATAAATCATCTTATTACATTTCCTAAACGTTTGAAAAAAGGGGAAAAGAGACTAAACATCCACCCCCGTTCAATACCATAGGATGGCGTGTAATGCTACCGCTCCCGGATCGAGAATAAGGGAGCAGAGAAGAAGAAGCCTCTTCGTCCTCAACATAGCGAAGAGATGAATGAAAGGACGTCCCTAGTCTCCACAACTCTCAACATACCTCTAAACAAAGATTCCACTCGGAAGTCAGTAGTTGCTGCCGTCGATCGAGAAGATTCGTACAGACTTTTGCAATCCTGTAACGAACCTCTAGAGGATCGTTACGTTCTATGCCTGTTGTCATATAGACTCTTTCTCGTAAACTCGAACAAGCCAAAAAAAAACAAAAATCGAAAAAACAGAGAAAAAACGCGAAAAAGAGACGAGGGAGATACTTCTTAAGATAGAGAGAGCTGTGGAATATCCGAGTTGATCTGGACTACTGGTTCCAAAAACTCGTTTCGAGGACTGGAGGGACGGCCGAATTGCTTCCACTTCTTTCAGATTATGTTCCAGGACATCTGAAACCCTCTCCAGATGTCCGGCACCTTCTCTCTATCACCTCAGGTGATACTTGACGCACTGAGAGATGTTCAGAATCATTCCTAGATCTTGGATAAAATTTCAGTTTCCCGGTAGGAAAAACTGTAGAGGTCTGAATTGCAGTCTATTCAGGGAAAACAAACTTCTTCAGGAAGGAAATGGTCCCCCACAGCTCATCCATTTCCCATTCCCTTCACCGAGTATGCTTACTTTCCTAATAAGGCTGCGCTTTGCCTAAGCAGGAGAGCATATAATAGTGCAATGTTGCGGTAGACTCGTAGTCCTATACCGTGCGGTAACGAGCACCGAAAGAAGTAAGAGATATCTCTGTTGAACATAGTAAGGCAAAACGAATGCATGTTTATTCATTAATGTAAGAAATCCCCTCAATCTTAGGCTAAAGTCCGTGATTGCAGAGAAAGTTAGTCAGTCAATCCCGCAGGAGAGAGAGACGTAACCGCCAGCACAGAGATACGGTTAGTCAGTCAATCCCGCAGGAGAGAGAGACGTAACTTACCGCGCATGACAGCGAACGAGCTGCTACTGGCTCGGTTGGACTGGAGGACAGTGACAGCAGCTTACATTCGTCGTCTCTTACCGTTATGCCTGGGTTGCCAGCTACTCTATTCTGCGAAGAAATAGGTCCGTTATTTTTTAGCAGAAAGAGACTCTCAAGCTGGTATATTTAAGCGAAACAGAAAACGCTAAATATAGAGGTGCGTTTGTGTCGTCATAACACTACCATACAACGGTAAAAGATAAATCGGAAACTCCTGGAAGGCTGCAGGGAGTAAGGATTAAATGCCCTTAAAATAATAGACAATAGACCTCTCGGTTGCCATCCGAAGAGGTAACTACAGCAAGCGTTTATGACTTGAACCAACCAGTAGTAAAATAACGCAAGGCAAAATATGATATTGTTATGATACAATAAAGTTTGTTCATACTTAACTGGCAGACATATCTATAGCTGAATTTGGAAATACAGCTACATATATATCTGACAGGCAAGTTTCATGAACAAATCTTAGAGAATCGAAGCGGACAGCTCAAGCTTCTTATGTTATTGGACATAAGCGTTCATTGACGTAGTCTACAAGTCTATTACTTGTACGAGTCTGCGATTGATGAATGAGAGCTCTTCTGAATCTTGTCAAAAAGAGCTTATCCGCTTACGCAATATAAAGTTATTGAGATGTTTGTCAATGCGAACTAACCCATTTACGGGACAAAACGATAGTAAATTGTCAATGGGGGAAAAGTCACTGAATTAACAAAACGTAATCCAGGAAGTCGAGCATGTTATTTTTACGATGCCCGTATCAATCGAGGAAGGGGCAAGAATCCTGTTAAGAGACTGGGCTTACAGCAGGTAGGACCCCAATGTTCAACTTTGGCAGCGTAGTCCCGAACTAGGAACTAACAAAATCTATCATCTGAAAAGCCCTTCAGATTGACTAAAAAGCTTGCAACCTAAATTTATTGGCAGTATGGCAAAGGAAGTCCTGTCTTGCGCTTTCCTGAAGAGCGTCCTCTTGATGAGTGCCTTTGCAAGAATCCTACCGAATGTTGTCGAGCGTCATGACGTGCAGGACGTCGAGCTTTTACATAACCCGTAACTGCCTTATCGCAAAGTCTTGACTGCGGTAGAGCAAACGAGATCTTCCCTTGAGCTTTCCTTAACTCCATCCACCTTTGCGAAAAGCAATATTAATTGACAGAGACCTCTTGAATTCATGAAACCCGAGGTCTTGCTGGGTTTCAAAGACTAAGTTGTCTGTTCACTTTAAGCTTCCTCCAAAGCACTGCTTACTTCACATTCTTTGCAGGTGAGGTAGAAGGTATCACCGAAGGTAGAGGTAAAAGTTCTTTAGGCCCAAATCGTAAATAAGAGCTTGAAGAGTTCAACAGAAACGTTCAGCCACTGGCGCGCGCGCTTGGCGTGCACTGGTGCGCGCTTAGCGTGCACCCGCGCGCGCCTGGCGTCCATCCGAGCGTCAAAAGAAGCGTGCAGAAAAGCGTCACGCTCCTGACAGGCGTCAAAACAAGCGAGAGAAACTGCCTTCAGGGAAGAGCGAGATACATCTCGGAGAGAAATCCGACTGCACAAAGCAGTCTCAGGAGAAGGGTTGATCGTGTGAGAATACGAGGGGTGAGGGAACGCCTTCTTATTCTCACAGTAACAAAGCTCGGACGTCCGCTCCCAAAAGCGCCCTGCTACTATGACTTCTTTTTTGTATTTCTCGGTGAAAAGACGTACACGTGTTCAGGCAACGTTCGCCTTCTTACTTCTCACTGAAACGCATAACGAGAGAGAGAGAGGACGTGAAGCGTCCTCTTCTATAAAGCTTCTATTTAGAGGGCGCAAGTCCTTCCGAAAGCTCCAACCCCTGTGCGGGGAGGACGCTTCGGAGGACGAGAAGCAATCCTTCAGGATTCGTGCACGTGCACGCACTTTGGCAGCCTGGGGAGTTTCATCAGATACTGCCGAACGCACGCCAGATCGGTGGGGGTTCCTCGTAACCCTCCTTCGGCTTTCGACATGCTCTCTCCCCGGGTCCTGGGAGTCAAGCAGAGGTCCCGGCCTAGAGGCGAAATAAGGCCGATCTGACGCACCCTCCACTACACAAGGGGCATTGTCACTGCACTTAGCCACTTCACTTTTGCTCTCTAAAGCAAGCACTTTCGATTCTAAGTTACGAATCAATAGAGTATCAGAGAAAGGGCAATACCCTCTACAGACACTGATTAGGGCCCGAAGGCAACACTACAGGGTTAGGAGTAACAATTACAGAAGTAGCACTCTTCACAACAATGAAGGAGAGCGAGCACCTCTTGCAGACATATTCATAGCCCGTAGGCCATACTACAGGGTTAGGCAAAATAAAGTCTACAGGAAGGTTAGCAGGTTCACTACCCTGACTTTTGTGTACTGATTAATTGCGTACATACGAATCATACGTCTTCCTTACGGAATTAGACAAAGTCTCACACTCCTTACATGACAAATCTCAACAAAGAAGCAAGACCCATACCCCTCGTGCATACCAAGTGCGGATCTACCGAAGCTTTCGGTAGCCACACCCTATCTTTGCAGACAACACCCTCTGAAACTAGCCTAACTAGATTCAGATATCTTATGCAAAAATGAATCAAATTCAAATCAATTTAAGATAGCGTATGCTCAGCCACAAATCCAAGTAAATAAATCAAAAGACAATTAGGATACTTAGCAGCAATGAAGTTTCCAAAATCCTAAGACGGAGGTACTGAAAACAGGTTGTTTCTAGCACCAGCGACAGAAAAATTATGAATAGAAAATGGGAATGGTTCCTGATACCTGCCTCCCAGCGGCGGGAATGGGTACTAACCACCTGGCTGACCACTGCGTGTGCCGGAAGTTTTTGAAATTCTGTCGGACTTCAGAAAATACAGCTATATATATATCTGACAGGTAAGTTTCATGAACAAATTATGTATTTTGCGTAATAAATAAAAAAAATAGACAACATAGCGGACGGTCCCCTTAAGCTAAACAATAGCTCATATGTGGATATTTAATTATTTCCACTGAAATTTACTGCTGGGTGAAATGCCACTCTAAGGTTTAATGTTAACCTTCTGTAATAATTTCAGCTAACAGAACTATCATGCTGACATTAATGATTTTACCTTCAGTTTCCTAATATGTATGTACTAACTGTATTTATGAATCTGAGAAGTCTTGTTTAATACTGAAGGTCTACTAGTTCAATTGTACCAAAATTTACATGATTAATGTTAATCGTGTTACTACAGTAATTTTGGAATCTATACCTAAAATTACTGTTTAAAGGCTTAAATATGTAAATATACTTAAGATGATCAGAGGTGCAGTTTGGATTTAAGTTATTGCATTAGATAATATTTCACTTGTTTGGTGATTTTAAGATACAACATCACAGTTAAATAGGACTCATTTTTACATGTAACTTCGGTATGATATTGCTATTCTCCCGAGATAATGTCATTTACATGTTTTGGCTGTCTTATGCATGATTAGCTATAATAATCACCTTGTGTAAGTGAGATTCTGTATAAGATAGCAATACATAAGCAAAATTCAGAGGTTTATTTTTTAGCTAAACTTTTACAGGTTGTCCATGATTATATTGAAGCACTGAAATCAATGTTAAATGGACATATTTTATGTACAGTGTGTACCAACTATGAATATATCACTGTCTCCCAGAGGTTATTGTGCATTTTCATGAGTATAATTGAAAATTAATAATACCTACAATTTCTCCCTAATCTGAGCATGCATACATAGCTTTCCAAAAGCAAACTGTAGGTACCTATATAATACATGACATGAAGTTACAGATACTACTGTTATCAGATTAAAATAAATACGTACCTGCACTTTGCTTCTCTTGGATGGTTTGTTCCATCATCTCTGTTATCATTTCCTCTGTTATTTCTGGTTCTTTCTGGGGCAATATGCCCTTTTTCCGGAGAATATCGTTCCATTCCGTATCTTCATCAGGATTCTGCAAACAGATCAGAAATTACTGAAATGTATGGATTACAAAGAATTAAATATCATGGCTGTTCTGCAGCATTTTAATTTATGTATGAGTTTTTTCTGTGTCATATATAACCTTTTTATCAGTCTGTAGCTGGTATATTAGGTTTCTACATACCATATAACCTTTTCATCAGTCTGCAGCTGGTATATTAGGTTTCAAAAGGTCATAAGTTAAGTATAGCTTAGTTTAACCAGACCACTGAGCTGATGAATAGCTCTCCAAGGGTTAGCCTGAAGGATTAGATTTCTAATTACGGCTAGGAACCAATGGGTTACTTAGCAACGGGACCTACAACAGCTTATTATGAAATCCGAACTACGTACATTATATTGAAAAATGAATCTTTAATCACAAGAAATAAATTCCTTTGGTTCCGCATTGGCGGCAGCTGGGAGCGAACTTGGGCTATCAGAATGATAGGCGAGTATGCAACCCACTTGTCCAATGAGGAACTTTATTAAGGTTATGTGAAGATGTTCTGTAATATATTAGTTTTATTTTTTCAGTGGATGGATCTGGCAGCCATCCAATGAAAATTGAAGTGAATAAATTAAGATGCATGTTACAAAGGTATACTACCAGACAGATGGGTTACAGTTGGTGAGTGGGTTGTCCATCTGCCAAATGTAACCCATCCATCTGCTATGTATATCTGTGTAACTTATCTTAATTCATTGACTTTTCATAACCAACAGTGGACTGTCCACCCACCAACTGCAACTCATCCATCTGCTATATATACATCTGTGACATATATCTTCAGTCATTCACTTCTTGTAACAGTTGGTGGATGGCTGCCACAGTGCGAGTCAAAACATCTGGGGAAATATAGCTATTAAAATAAATCACCTTTACTTGCCTTAGGAAACCTAACACTATACCAGCTACACTGATGGAAAGATTACACCTTAAGACTCATAGAGAAGACTACACCAATTAAATGCAATGGAAACAGCCATTTATTATTCAGAGCACTACATAATTACATAAAACTTAATATGCTTTGCTTTACATTACAGAAGTAACCAGATTAAGGTTTTTAAACTATAAAGAAGAATAGTGAGGAATTTTATCAGCACTTGCTGGAAAGATAACAAAGCAATGAACTGCCGATTTTTATTTTAAGAGAAAACATACCATGCAAATGTTATTTCTCTTTTCTGTCTCTCAGTTACCTATTTATGAATGCATTAGCCTTTACATATCTTGTACATACATGATCTACATGATTATTTACTTTCTATAAATAATGTAAGACTGATTTTAAGACATTTTTCCATGTGAAAATAATAAGTAATTTGAGAGTATTTCCCGATGAAAAATATAGTGAATAGGCGAATATTTCCCGATGAAAAATATAGCGAATAGGCGAATTTTTAGCAAATACAGTAGTGCCTCAGGTTACGAAATTAACCCGTTCCAAAGTGGCCTTCGTAACCTGATTTTTTTATATCTAGAACTACGTTTTACATGTAAATTGCCTAATTCGTTCCAAGCCCTACAAAAACACCACAGTAAATTCTATAATATTAAAGCTAAATTGACCAATAAACAATGAAATACAACAATTTGGACCATTCGATACCTAACGTAATTGTGACTGACCTGTAAATAGTGTATTAGTGTACAGGGTACAAGAAATACTGTACGCACATGTCCATGCATATGTAGTAAAATGTGGAACCTTACCTTTCCAGTGAGGCGATGTCCGAAAGTGGCAACAGAGGAGGAGGATAAATGGCAGAAAACATGGAACACTTAATTTATGAAACACATTAAAAAATAGCAGAAAACATTAACATTAAACTTTACGAAACACATTAACAAATGGCAGAAAACATTAACACTCAACTTTATGAAAAACTCAAAATTAAATTTCTTTTTTTTTTTTTTTTTGCCTTTTTTTATTTAAAAAATTTTTTTTTTTACTTTTTTACTTTACGTTTTTTTAACAAATTTCAATTTCTTCACCACTTTGAATTTTCTGTTTTTTAGTATCACTTGGACCTTCCTGTTTGCTTACTACTAAAGGCCTCTTTAAAAAAATAACTATCCAAGGAAGATTGCTTCTACCTGCTTTTCAAAATGTTCCTGAAACGACTCGGGTAAACGTCATCGAACTGCGCAAGCATACGACCTGTGTAAGCCTTTTCGGGGTGTCTCTTTTCAACAAATGTTTCCACTTTATGAAAAGCAGCTAGAACATCCTTAATTTCTGCCGTTGTCATAGGGTCCTCCTCCTCCTCCTCGCTGCTACTAGAGAACTCTTCTTGAAAGACGTATGTTGCATGGCTTTCAACTCCTTCAGGTCATCCGTCGTAAGCTACTCTTGGTGCTTCTCGAGAAGGTCATTGATGTCGTCCTTGTTGACGACCAGCCTCATTGACTTGCCGAGTACAACGATCTTGTCAAGATCTGGTTGCGAAACAGTTTCAGGATCGTCAACTGTTTCTGAATCTGCATCAGCTTCACCCAAGTTGAATCCCTCGAAGTTTCAGGCGGATACAGCATCAGGCCAGAGTTTCCTCCACAAAGAATTCAAGGTTCACCTTGAAACCTGCCAAGCTTGATCAATGAGTCGGATGCATATCACAATATCGAAATGCTCCTTCCAAAATTCACGCAAAGTGAGGTTTGTGATAACGGTGATGTCAAAAGATCTCTTGAAAAGATGTTTTGTATACAGCTTCTTGAAGTTTGATATCACTTGCTGGCCCATGGGTTGGAGGAGAAGGGTGGTGTTAGGCGGAAGATAAAGAACCTTGATGAAAGAATACTTTGCTAGGATACCTTCCTCAAGGCCAGGAGGGTGAGCAGGGGCATTGTCCAACAACAGCAGACATTTCTGAGGGAGGCACTTCTCTTCCAAGAACTTCTTCACTGTTGGACTGAAAAACAGATTTACCCACTCGGTGAACAAAAGTTTCGTTACCCAGGCTTTCCCATTAGCCCTCCACATCACTGGAAGCTTCTCCTTTAGCACTTTGTGGGCCTTGAAGGCTCGAGGAGTCTCGGAATGATAGACAAGCAGGGGCTTCACCTTGCAATCCCCGCTGGCATTTGAACAAAGTGCATCATAGGCTTATGCCAGGGTAGCTTCTCTTCCTCCTCTGTGATGTATGTCCGACGAGGCATTTTTTCCAAAAAAAGGCCAGTCTCATCACAGTTGAAGACTTGTTTAGAACTGTAGCCTTCCTTGATTGTCATCTCATTGAATGTCTTAACAAAGGCTTCAGCCGCTTTCGTGTCTGAGCTGGCAGCCTCCCCATGCCGCACCACCGAATGGATACCAGTCCGCTTATGAAATTTATCAAACCAACCCTGAGAAGCCTTGAAGTCTGGGGTTGCCTTCGATGTCCCATCTGTGTCGTCTTCGGCCTGGGCACTTAGATCACCGAAAATAGCGCTGGCCCTCTGGCAGATTGCCGTCTCTGTTATCGTATCGCTAGCGATTTCTTTGTCCTTAATCCATACAAGAAGCAGCCTCTCCATCTCATCATGCACGTGGCTCCTCTTGTTGGACAAAATAATCACGCCCTTGGAAGGGTTAACTGCTTTGATGGCTTCCTTCTGCTGTATTCCTTAGCGATCACACTCAACCGCATGCCAGCTTCATACTTTTTAATTATCTCCATCTTCATCTCCATAGAAAGCATCCTCTTCTTTCCGTGAACTTCAGCAACATTCTTGGGACCCATGGCAAATAACATAAGTAATTAAGTTCACACACAACACAATAAAGTAACTTACTGCAAAGAAAGCGAAATTACTAACACAAATTTACGTTAACAAACAAAATCTATGTGAACGAACGAATTCCATGTGTGTATGACAACGCTGATGCGACGAAATGGCCAAGGGACGCCATTACATAGGTGCATGATTGGACAGATGCTGACCAATAGGAGAGCAGGATCTTGCGGCGGTGACTAGCATCAGGAACCAATGGGAGAGTGGGAGGATGGTGGCGAGTCTACTGAGTTGGCGGTGCACGAGTTTTAAAATTGTTCTCGGCAGCCCGGGCGAATTTCGGTTTACAGTACATACACCCTTTTGCAACCTGAATTATTTTCGTACACAGAAGCAAAAAAAATCTTCGTCTTTGCTTTCATAACCTGGATTTTTCGTACTTAGGGACTTTCGTAGGTAGAGGTTCACTGTAATGGGTATACAGGCAGTCCCCGGGTTACGACGGGGGTTCCGTTCTTAAGACGCGTCGTAACCCGACAATCGTCGTAAGCCGGAACGACGTTCTTGAAAACATGTCCAGAGGGAAAATTTCACTAATATGCAATTTTTCTTAGGGCCGTATCTCTAAAATTATCACTAATTACTTTTTTCATGTGCAACACTGTGTATTCACAAATTACTGTATATTTTCATTAAAATACAAGAGAGAGAGAGAGAGAGAGAGAGAGAGAGAGAGAGAGAGAGAGAGAGAGAGAGAGAGAGAAATAACTCCTTCAGTTTCAATAGATTGAAATGAACGTCTGTAGGCAACTTTTTCCCCTCCCATAAATACATATATTTCTCCAGAGAAGAGAGAAAGAGAGAACTGTGCAATTATGTTTGTCTGTCTATCAATTCTTTTGCTGAGAGCGAGAGAGATAAAAGGAAGAAATAGAAACACCAAATGTATGACAAGTATCTTGTGGAGAGAAGAGGAGAGGAGAGAGGAGAGAGAGAGGAGAGAGAGAGAGAGGAGAGGAGTAGAGAGAGAGAGAGAGAGAGAGAGAGAGAGAGAGAGAGAAGAGAGTTGTCCTTACAGTATTTAAAAGAGAGAAATGGAATGATTATTGTATTTAAAATACTCAGATATGAATTTTGTACTTACAGTTAATAGTATTATTATTGGAAAATATTAATGATAAACTTATTACATACATGTCCATGAAAATGATCTCATCTCAGAGAGAGAGAGAGAGAGAGAGAGAGAGAGAGAGAGAGAGAGAGAGAGAGAGAGAGAGAGAGAATTACATAAAACCATTAAATTCGTTGCCATGTATGACATTGTTAAGCTCCGAGTGTCACTGGAGTTGAGATAGGGAAATTGATACAGAAAAAGACAAAGGGAAGAATTTTCTTTTGAAATTAGTTATCGTATTATTACTACTTCTATATTATTATTATTATTATTATTATTATTATTATTATTTGAAAATATAATAAACACGTGCATCTACCATAAAAATTTCTCTCTCTCAGTAAGAAAGAGGAATTATCCTTACAAGTGAAATGGAAAGGTCATTTTCATCTCTTTAAAATACGACCATTATGAATTTTGTAATTAAAGTTTTATTATTATTATTATTATTAAATAACTGAAATTATCAATAAACATTTTACATACTAGTACCATAAAAATTCTTTTCATGGCTCGGTAAAGAGAGAGAGAGAGAGAGAGAGAGAGTGTTTATCTCTCTCTGTTCCCTCAAAAAATACTTATAATGCTTCCAGCGAAAGAGAGGGAGGGAGTTACCACTATGACACCATTATTATCTTGTGTGGCAAAAGAGAGAGAGAGAGAGAGAGAGAGAGAGAGTTAACCTTAATTAAAAGTAACATGGATAGATTAGTACGTATTGTATTTCTTTAAAATACTATCACATATGAATTTTGTAATTACAGTTATTATTATTATTTGAAAGTATTAAACACAAATAGTACAAGTACATAAAAAATCTCGAGTCTCATTAAATGAGAGACCAGTGATTGCAACACTGCAGCTCTTCCCCCTCCTGGCTGTCACAGAACTTGATATATCTGACAGTTTTAGTACCTGGATCTCGAGAAAGGGTTACTGAGAGAAGACTGGGATTTCCTTCATTCTTCCATAATTTTTTAAATATAAGCTAAAATCTTACTAATTCACTATGGTATTTTCTTTAATGAATTGATATTATTGCTGTATAAATTAATATTAATATTTGAAAATAGTAAATCATTTATTTATCATACAAAAAAACATACATCTTTGTAGTAGAGAGAGAGAGAGAATTATTATTTTTATTATGTGATATCATTTCAACTTATTAAACTTACTAATACAGTATTAATCAAAATTAATATTTGAAAATTAGCAAATCATTTTTGTATTACAAAAATGTATTTAGTCATGAAAATAAACAGCAAAATACACTAATTAGTGATTATTTTCGTCGGAAAATACAAAGAGAGAGAGAGAGAGAGAGAAACTGTGCTAAACTATAAAGGATTCTTATCATAGTATGCGTTTTTTAAAAGCGTCGTAAACTCGGAGCGTCGGAAGCGTCAGCGTCGTGACCTCGGAACAAGCGTCGTAACCCAGGGTGGATTTTTCAATGAATATTTAAGAAAAAGCGTCGTAACCTCGGAACGTCGTAAGCCGGACCCGTCGTAACCCGGGGACCGCCTTATATGATTTGTAGAAAAATGGAATTTTCATTATAAAATGACATTTTTATGATAAAATAATGTTTTACGTATACTTACCTGGTAGTTACATATACGTAGCTATAGTCTCTGACGTCACAGCAGAATTTCAAAACTCGCGGTAGCGCTAGTTGATAGGTCAGGTGATCCCTTCCCCCCCGCCCCCTACTGGGGTACTAGGAACTATTTCAGCTAAGCTCAGATTTTTTATGCCTACCTGTCCACGGAGGGGAGGTGGGTGGGCTTTTGTTATGTAACTACCAGGTAAGTATATGTAAAACATTATTTTATCATAAAAATGTCATTTTTACGTATACAACTTACCTGGTAGTTACATATAGCTGATTGGCACCTTTAGGAGTGGGTCAGTGACAGCTAACTACTGCTCAACAGAATTGAAAAAGAAGACTGAAATAGTTCCTTACATGCTAAGGTAGCCGATTTAGCTATTACTTAGAGCAACAGCGGGGTGTATGGACCTGGTCGCTGGTTGCTTACAGGAGTGCATGCTGACTAAGGCATGACCTGTATGCGACACGACATCCATAATGGCCCCCTTCTCTGGGCGCAGTACCACAACGAAGAAATGAGGGCTCACCTAACCCCAGACAATTAAAAACTAACCTTAAAACACACTTCATCTTTACCCTAATTTGACTGAGAAGAACTCTAATAGCCTCCGTTCTCTCAGGCAACCGTAAAACCCAAACCACCATAATAATAAAAGTAAGGAAGGAATGACTTCCTACGTTCCCTCCCCCAACACTGTGCCAGTCACTACAAAGGGACCTAAGGTACTGCAATTTTCAAAAGTCGTTTGCACGTCAATGAGCTAAAATGACAAACACTGACTTACGCCTCCAGTATGTAGCCTGGAGTATCACCTCTAGAGACAGGTTCTTTTTATATGCTAGAGAAGTCGCCACTGCTCTCACCTCATGTGCCTTTACTCTTGCCATAGTTGTTCTCTTGCAGATGCGTGTGCGCCTCTGTAATTAAGTCTCTTAAAAAGAACGACATAGCATTCTTGGAAAGGGGCCTTGATGGATCCTTGTGAGCACCAGAGATTACGAGACGGGCCTCGGACTGTCTTGGTGTGTTTTAAATAATATTTAAGCACCCTCACTGGACAGAGGAGTCTCTCCTGTTCCTCTCCCACTAAATCCGTAAGGCTTCGAATATCAAATGAGCGCGGCCATGGCCGAGAAGGATCCTTATTCTTAGCTATGAAGATTAAAATGAAGGAACATACTGCTTTTCCTTCTGCAAAGCCAATTCTTTTGTCTAGTGCTTGCAGTTCACTGACTCTTATAGCTGTAGCGAGCGCAACCAGAAAAATAGTCTTCCTCGTAAGGTCCCGAAGCGAACTAGACCCCAGAGGTTCAAACTTGGAAGACATCAGCCATTTCAAGACCACATCCAAATTCCATGAGATTAGTTTTGGAGACTGAGCCTTGGATGTATTAAAAGATTTAAGCAAATTTGTCAAATCCTGGTTCCTTGACACCTCAATGCCCCTATGGCGAAACACTGAGGCAAGCATAGAACACTATGCCTTAATTGTCAAAAGAGAAAGACTCCAGATCGTTTGCACCAGTCTCTAAAATTAGACCACTTGGACTGATAAACTTTGGATGACAAGGATCTCCTTGCTGCTGCAATAGACTTCGCAACGCCCCTCGAAAATCCTTTCTCTCGGAGGAGACGTTGGATAGTCTGAATGCAGACAGCCGTAGAGCGGATAGGTTGTCTGAGTAGATCTACTCATTCGGGTAGTCTTCTCGGATAATCTATTAGGAGATGTAGGAGTTATGGGAACCATTCCCTCACTGGCCAGAATGGAACCACCAGTGTCATTCTTGTGTTCCGATGGTTCACGAACTTGTTTAGGATTGCTCTTATTAACTTGAACGGTGGGAAAGCGTATGGGTCCAGGTCCGACAAATTGAACATCATCGCATCCACCGAAAGAGCTTGGCTGTCTGATACCGGAGAGCAGTAAAGAGGAAGTCGGAAGTTCTTGTTGGTGGTGAATAAATCCAACATCGGTTGGCCCCAAAGAGACCACAGTAGATGGCATACATGGTCGTGTAACATCCATTCGGTCGCTAAAACTTGATTCCTCCTGCTGAGTTGGTCTGCTCTCACGTTTAGCTTTCCCTGGATGAACTTCGTGAGGAGAGTTACGTTGATCGTTTCCGCCCACAGCAGTAGTTCTTTCATCGCTTCGCATAACGAAAAGGAGCAAGTCCCCCCCCCCCCCCACCCCCCCCTCCCCCGGTTTTTTATTATATAGACAGGGCCGTGGTGTTGTCCGAGTTCACAAGGACCACTTTGTTCCAGGCGACTGACTCGAACTTCATCAAACCTAGATGAATTGCTTTCAGTTCCTTTACGTTGATATGCAATTCCCTCTCTTCTGGAGACCACAGGCCCGAAACCTCCCTGTCCTTAGTAGTTTCGCTCCCCAACCCCGATTGCTGATTGCCATCGGCAAACAGTTCGAGGATTCGGACTCACCGGATGGAGGGATTTCCCTTGCAACAGTCTTTCCTCCGAGTTCCACCAATTCAGTTCCAACTTGATTCCTTCCGAATGGGAAAAATGAAAGAATCTGGCACCTTCTTTCGTTCCGAGTGCTCTCTCAAATAGAATTGGAGAGGTCTTGTGTAATCTTTCCCGAAAGATGAACTGCTCCAATGAAGACAGTGTCCCTAACAGGCTCAACCAGTCGTTGGCCGAGTATTGCGACTTCCTCATGAAGTCTCGAATTTTCTTGAGGCCCACACTGATCCGCTGATCGGAGGGAAAAGCCAAAAAAAAACTACTGAATCCATCCGTACTCCCAAATAAGTCCTGACTTGGGACGGGATCAATTGCTATTTCTGGTGGTTCACGATCAGACCTAATTCCTTTGCTAACTGAAGCGTGACTTGAAGATCCTCCGCACACTTCTCCTTCGACTGCGAACGAAGAAACCAGTCATCGAGGTATAGAGAAATCCTAATTCCTCTCAAATGAAGCCATTTGGCCACAGGTGTGAGAGCTCTTGTAAACACCTGCGGTGCTGTCGAGAGACCAAAGCACATCGCCCTGAACTGGAACACTCTTCCGTTGAACATGAAACGCAGATACTTCCTTGAAGCTGGATGTATGGGGATGTGGAAGTATGCGTCCTGCAAGTCTATGGAGAACATCCAATTCCCCTATCGAAGAGCGGCTAACACCGATTGGGTGGTCGCCATAGAGAACTTTGTCTTGCGTACAAATTTGTTCAGGGCACTTACATCTAGCACTGGTCTCTAACCCCCCCAATGACTTGAGGACTAGAAAGAGGTGGTTGTAAAAGCCTGGGGAAGGTGGAAGAGAGACCATCTCTAAGGCTATCTTTTCTAAAAGGGATACTATTTCCTCGAGGATAGAGCATTTTCCTGACATTTGCAAGTAGGAAGGAAACGGGATCGGGAGCATCGACAGGGGAGGGATCTCTTCGAACGGGATCCTGTATCCCTCTCACCCCCTTCTCCTCCCAGACTTGCCAAAACTCTTGCAGTCTGGCTCCTACTGGCGTGCAGAGGTACACATTCTCACTTTTTGGTTGTTGAAGGTCTGATTGCTTTGGGTACGAATCTTGTCCTTCCTCGAGTCTTGGAGAAAGGGTGTGAGGAAGATCTGCTTCGAAAGGGCTCTCGGGTTCAGGATTCGTTGCAGGACGCGAAACCGTAGATTGTACTGTCCTTGGCTTCTTAGTTGATTGTGCCAGAAGGTCTTGAGTGGCTTTCTGTGCTAGGGACTCAGCAATCTCCGCTACTAAGGGTTGCAGGAACAGAAATCACTTATATAAAGGAGCGAACAGCAACGCCGACTTCTGAGAACATGATACTCCTCTCGCAGTGAAGGAGCACCACAACTGTCGCTTCTTCAGCACTCCAATCGCAAATACCGAAGCCAGTTCCGACATTTGTTGCTCCGACAGGCCAAAGCTCTTGACCTTCCTCCTGAGAGCACCAATGGACCAATCAAGGAAGCTGATCACTTCCAGTACCCTGAAAACATTCTTGGAGAGATGATCCATTTCAGACAACGTAAAAAAGATCTTGGCGGAATTAAGGGCGGATCTCCGAGCTGCGTCGACTAGACTGGAGAAGTCCCCTTGGGAGGAAGCAGCGACTCCCAGAGAGAAGGCTTTCCCAGTTTCGTACCAAACTTTACTCTTGGAAGAGAGTTTGGAGGGAGGAAAACAAAAAACTGTCTTCCCTTGATCCTTTTAACACTAAGCCAATTATCCACCTTCTTAAGTGCTTTTATGGCTAAAATCGAAAGCACCAGCTTCGTGAAAGTCGAAGAACTCGCCTGGTGTCCCTCGCATACTGCGATTCTGGAGAAGGAGGGGTGCCAGGAGCGAAATCTTCCGAGAAGTTGTTGGCAAAAAATTTCAGTAGGAGTTTGTAATTAGACTATACGGACTCCTTCTCTGCTTTCGGAAAGTCTTCTTCACAGAGATTCTCCTTAGAAGAGACTGGGGAAAGGCCAACAGAACAATGTCCTCCCAGTTCTTCCTCCTCTGACAAAAAATCCACTATGCTATCCACTGCTCCAGCAAGGGGAGCGTGAACTGGATCCGCAATTGGCAGCGAAGAAACTTGCAGTTGCATCTGCTGAGTACCCAGCTGCACGGCAGGTGGCAGGGTGGGTGGGGCGGGTGGACGTGGGGGAGCGTGAGCTGTCACACACAAGCGTACGCCAACTGGAGTGAGCGCGAGCAGAGTGTCTGGCGCCAAAGCAAGCGGAGCTTCAGTACGCGTCAACGCTTGCGATTGACCTAGCAGCCCTAAGCTGTTGTCTAACTTAGACTGCATATCTTGAAGGAAAACAGGAGGGGCAGACGTGGCGGCATCCAACTTGGCAGCAACAGGAGTGGCAGGTACACACGTGGGAGCGTCAACTGGCGCCACCTTAAACACCTCTCGAGGTGCTGATTCTCGATGAGAAGCGGCAGGAGAAGACGAATCGGGAGAATCCGAGCATAAATCATGACACTTGGCAGTCAAAGACAAAGCAAGTCTAGAAGCTCTCATATGCTTTGCCTTGAGCGCGGGAAACTTGCGCTTGGAAAATACTTCCTGCAAAGACAAAAACCTCTCTGGAGATTCCCAAAAACTACACGAAGGACCTTCCTGTTGCCTGATAGAAGGTTTCTTCTTGGGTACTTTTCCTGGAGAAAGCTTGCGTGTTCTCTTCAATGGGCGAGACTCGTCCGGAAAACGCCATCCCCTGCGCGGAGAGACCTCCAAACTAGATACGGAGGAAAGACACTTCCCTGAGTCGCCTTTTAGGTGGCGCTCAGCAGCAGTTTGGGAAATAGCAAAGAAACTGCTTGAGGAGGCAACTGCTCAGGAGCAAGTCCCGCTCGTCTCCCTTGGACTGTCAGCATACCTCCTCCCAGGGGCTGGGGAGTCTGGCAGAGGCTTAGGTCTAGGAGAACGAGAGGGCCAAACAGTCACCTCCTCCACAACACTCACACTAGGCACTGCACTCAACACCTTTTCCGACAATGACAACTCTCGCTCATCTTCTCCATGGTAGCGAGAATTACACTAAATTTAGAGTCCATTTGGACTTTAAGATCGGAACAGTGTCGGGTTCGGGAATTACAGAGTCTGGGTTGGGGGAATTGTTAGAAATCGGACTGTTAATGACAGATTCTTCCTGACTAACTAACTCCTGAGACACCAAAGAAGAAGTCCTAGCTGACGCTCAACTAATTCTGTCTCTTTCCAGTTTCCTAACATACTTGTTAAATGCCATCCACTCCTTCTCAGTTAGCTCCTTGCATTCATCACAGGTTAAGGTTGCACAGCAAGATTGACCCCTACAAGACACACAAATGGTATGAGGATCCACACTGGCCTTACACAACCTTGTTTTGCAGCCCTTGCTGCAAAATCTATGATGAACTAAACTTGAATCCGGCATATTCCTAGCGAAAATGCCTAACTAGCTGTATATCAACACTGTTAAACTGCAAAATCATAGAGTACTTTACCAAAAATTCTGACGAAGATCATGTGACCGACGATGAAAATCAACCAATACAGAGCAGGAGTTACCGGCTCCACGGCAGAAACTCTGAGCTTAGCTGGAATAGTTCCTAGTACCCCGGTAGGGGGCGGGGGGGGAAAGAGATCACCTGACCTATCAACTAGCGCTTTAGCGAGTTTTGAAATTCTGCCGTGACGTCAGAGACTATAGCTATATGTAACTACCAGGTAAGTTGTATAGCGTTTAAAAAATAAAATTTTATTGCCCATACTTACCAGAACCAATATACAGCTGTTATAAAGTTGTTCCGGCTAAGGGGACACTGCAATAAAAATGGAATTTTCATTATAAAATAAAATTTTATTGCATACTTACCAAACAATTATACAGCTGTAGGTTTCGTAGGGAACGTACAGCTGCATAATTGTTCGGTAAGACACTGCAATAAAATCTGTGAATAGGCGAGTCTGCGAATTGTGATTCCATGAATACCCGGAGTTCACTTATTCTTATTTCTCGATTACTTATTATTTTTCTCCTGAACCACATAAAGAGCAAAAGAAGGCTGAGGAGTGAGAGGAATTAACCAGGGCTACCTAGTAGGCTAATGGAAAAGGAGGAGAAGCAACACTGGAAGACAAAAGGAAAAGACTGAGCAGGCTTAGGGTGTGCCCTAACAAATTGCCTATGTGATATATCAGCCTCTAGCATCTTCTAATACTTCACAAAATTTTCAGCCCCTCATCAGATGACTATTATCTTCACATCAAGAAAACCACTCATGTTCAACAGCTAGGCCAACACATATGTTGTGGAAATCTTGCACAAGCAAAACATTCAGTTTCCACATACTCTTTCCTATACAGCCTAATGCTTTCATCTCTCAATAGTTGTAGGTGACATGCATAATGCAAAAACAGAAATCAAGCACGATACCATACAGGAGAAAATCACCTAGAAATCATCAAAATCATTAATAATGCTGATTCACACTGTCTGCATAAGGACATGGCATGAAGAATTCTGACAAGAACATAAAAATTCCAGCACCACCTGGTGGGAAAAAGGTGATTACAGGCAGTCCAAAGCTAAGGCCACCAATAATCAGGAACTGCCTGTACAGAGTAAGTTCTCGCGGGTTAGCCAATTTTATTGTGTTTTATTTTGAATGACGATTGCACCTAATGGCACGAAGATACAGTGCACTAACTTTAACAGTAGATGAGATTCATTCCAGATAATGGCCCACTATCCTTGGTACATGTTCATGGAGGAATGAATAGTGGTGTTACCCAGACATCTCCCACCATCCAGCAAGAAAAGCCTCTTTTTCACAGGTTATGGTGGATAACCTCCATAGGTGAAGGCAGATGGCATGAACTAATACCTGCAGACATGAGACTGGCACAGGGGTCAGTGCCTATACCAAGAGTGTCAGCAGATTGGCATACCACTCATTCCATTTCTCTTTTTCCTACTCCTGGGTCTACCATTTTAAGGAGGTTTAGCCTTTTCATTCTTTCTTTAAATCTTCAGCTGAAAATTAAATGGACAAAGTCAACAGACTATAAACCCAAAGGGCAATTAGCCTGCAAAGAGAGGCATGTTATAGGAAAACTTAATAACTAAATACAAAGGAATAGAAAATAAAACTGATAGCTACACCTGAATTAAGGAGACAGCAGAAAGCAGAATGAATTTGCTCCTCACTTAAACATTTGGAGATCAGAACACACCTCAACTACACTAGGCAAACTATTCCACACTTTAATTCTAGCCAGAATAAAACTTCTAGCCGAGTAGTATTAAACTTGATACTAGGATATGACATTATTGTTTGTAACAACAGCCTGCCTAGTGTTGTGAGCAACAACAATCATAATGAAATCACATTACCTCTATTCAACAAATCTTCATTAAGAGCTGGCAAAATAAATCTGACTGATGACAATACTCTAAACCAAGGAGCTGAGATGAGATTCAGTACCAAAAGACCATTGGAGAACATTACTGCAAAGATGACAGAAGAAAATTGATAAAACACCTAGATATAAAAGCTGCATCATGCAGCCCCCTACTCGTTGGGGAGGAGGATGCAAGGGGTGAAAAGACACCCCACCTTACTCCAAGGAAGAAGACTGGGATCTCTGTCTAGGTTTAAGAGGAGCAGGCTTCCATGCAACATCACCTACTGAAGGCATAGCTACTCATGGTTTAGCTATGGATGCCTTTGCCCTTACAACCAGTTTGAATGACACACTGCAGCTGATGAGAAAAATGTCAGGAATTTGACCTCCTCAACTCAAACAACACATCTACACTGATTATCAGAAAGTTAACACATCTACACTAATTATCAGAAAGTAAGTGTTGAGTCAAGCACTGAGCTGTTCTTTAGTGAGAGGCTACTCTCAAGAGCAACCCACCAGGAGAAGAGAGAGGTAACGATCTCTCTCTTTCTCTCTCTCACAAAACCATGTAAGCCCATGTGCTGGCAGTCTGTGGTATGAAGAAAGTCAACATCTTCCCAACTGACACAGCAACCTCCTAACCGTCATCATCTTGTCATGGGATGAGATATCTGTAATGGCAGTCTTTCAATTTGTTTAATCATAGGTTGTGCCACAAAACAGTCTGAAGAGATGCCACAGAAATGGACTCCATGGCATTCATTTCTGCAGCTGTAAATGAACAACCTTCCTTTTGAAGTCTCCCCACAGGGAAGTTGTTCATGAGCTCAAAGACTGATAAGTCCAACAAAACAAAGGAGCAGCCTCTGCATCCTCCAGTATGTAATACAATACTGTACCTCCTCTAACGCACGGGCAGTGGTGAAGGGGAGTAGCTTGCTCAATCTGCTGGATCAATGAGACCATAGCTACGTGAGAAGCCAAGGTGGCCTCCTCGATTATGCTCACAAATGAGCACAATAGCCTTGTACAAATACTGCTACAATTTGGTCTGCATGGGTTAAGGTACCATCTGGACCCATCATAGTCCCTGTGGTATGAGCTAAATCCTCTTCATGCACTAAAATCCTATGAGATCCTGCTGTCACAGTCTGAACAAAGTAGGGCCTTAGACTCGACCCTTCCACCTACCAGTGACCCCGGTAGATGTGCACACGAGAGGTAGAGGGGCTCAATGGAAACCTTTCTCAAATGAGAGTATTGTGTGTGTATAAGTTCCAGTGAGCACTCAAAGGCCAAGCAAAAAGACAATGTTGCCTCTCCCCTGTGCACTTGTGTGTGTACAAAAGGTCTGAAGACCTCTCATGCACAGAGCAATAAGTTGCACATGCCCCCCTCTGTCTCCATAGAGGGATGTGGAGAGGGGCTTTCCTAGGCAACCACATGCACCTAATCATGAGACCAAGTACACACAACACGAGCAGGACTCAAAGACCCATTCAATGAAGTCAGAGAGCTCCTGTTTGGACAAGGCAAGAGTACTCCTCTCCTTTAAGCAGGTGGGTACAGGAGAACCTGCTCTGCCAACGGCACAACAATCACGTACCGGTGACTGACAGCCCTTCCTCTTCTCTGAAGAGAAAAGAGTACACATGAAGTATGATTGAGCCTTTTACGCAAGGCCCTTGATTTCTTCCTAAATGGTGGAAGATGATGTGGGCAAAGATGATATGGTAAAATACCAAGCGTGCTTCTTCAATGATGAAGGGAAGTCAAGGCCAGAACTGAATATGATGATGAAGCAACTGCAGGATCTGCCACTAAAAGCATAACTGCAACAGAAGGAGCCCCTCCTTTGTAGTAGCCCAGGAGTTTGAATTAGATGCTTGCACAGCAGCAGCAAACACAAGGAGAAGTTACAGGGACAGCTCCTTCTCTGCCAGGTTATCCAGGAATGCTGCAAAAGATGGGCTACCTGGAATGTTGAGAGTAGGCCAAATCTACCATAAACGATGTCTTCTTGGTCAATGGACTGGTAAGGTCAGGTAAGTTCAAGGACAAGACAGCTGGTGGTGGTGCACCACTACAACACCTGCTTCATTCTCCGCAGAGAGGGAGTGCCCAGACTTATGCTCAGTTTGGGTATTAAAGTACCCTGCCAGGAGAGGTAGTAATACAAGCTGACAGAGGGATAGGAATGGAAGAGGAAGAAAGAAAAGAACCAGGAGGATAAGGAGTGTATTTACCCTTCTCCAAAAGAAGCCACCATATGCATCTCATCATTCTTTCTCCTCTTACATAAACTTCTCTCACTTCAGAGAAGACCAGCTAGCACACGCCTTGTAGGGGGAAAGGTATTCATCTGTGCTTCTCCCAGCAAGGAGTGTGCTGGCTGGTCTTCTCTGCAATGGGAGAAGTACATGAGAGGGTCTACAATTACAGTAAACATATAACACCCACAAGTGTACCAACACCCCTTACAATGGCACTGATCATGCTTTTCTTAATTATGGGAACAAAATACAAAACCAAATACATTCAGCAATCACAGCAGGGAACAGAGCGAGTAAAGCATATCTACTCTTCTTGATAGCCAAAGTAAGTGAATGGTGATGTAAGGAGAGTGAGGGTTATTCCTCCACCCAATCCCCAAAATCACCAATTAACTAGTTTGTTACTACTTTGTTACCAATTTCAATGACTTCACCAACTCACCCTAAAGGTTTGCTTCCATATAAAAGGAAATGGTTTGTATTTATGTATGAACAAATTGTTCAGTAGGCCATAAGGGGAGGATGTCAACAGGACCTACCACACAAGGTTAGATTGGGGATGGATATATCCCTGTACTGTTTTACTTAATAATCTATGCTGCTCTAGGTCAAGTCAGGTTGAGTGGTCTGCAGTCAGCCCCTAATTTCTCCCATGAACCATCTAGGTTTCCAAACCTTTATGATGAGATTTAAGCATTTTTCACCATTCATCTGGCTGCAGTTAACTGGTTTTCCAATTTCCTATCAAAACTCTAATTTGGGTTACTAGATGGTTGACAGTGAGGTTAAGGAGGGTGAGGGTATGAAAAACACGAGAGATTTTTTTCAGTAATAGTAAAAAATGCTCAAAAAACAAATTTGGCTGTGCAATACAAAGTATAGGCAATGCTTCATGTATTTCATATGAAATCAACATATAATAAAATTCTGATTGTACTAAATTAAAATATGTTCATTGGTCAATAATATTCAGCTTTTGGCAGCCACTGCTATACTTGAACTGAAGGCTCACCTAAGGGTACATTGTAGAAAGTACCCAAAGCCTGAAAGTTATTTTCTCCGAGAGCCTAAAAATTTGGAAAGAGTGTCCAAGATGTTATGGAAGTTGCTCAAAGCATCGACTGTGGACTTAGGCTTGGCCAGGCTAGGCTAGTATAAAATTGAGAAAGGCTTTCATATATTTATCAGTAAAATGACAATTTGTCGAAAATTGCATTTTTCCTAACTATACAAACCTGAGGTCCTTTAACAATAGGAAGTAGCTAGCGGCAGCTGGAACGGTCGTAAGCTTCGAACAAGGGGAGAACGGTAGTTAACTGCTTGTCCGACAGTCGCGCGCCGAGGTAAACAAATCACTTTTGCTTTTGGCCCATGCAAAATACACAGAGTGAGGGGTGGCATGAGGAGGGACTATATGTAAAGGACCTCAGGTTTGTATAGTTAGGAAAAATGCAATTTTCGACAAATTGTCATTTGTTCCGATACGTAATACAAACCCTCGGTCCTTTAACAATAGGAAGACTCACTTCTTGGTGGGAGGAATCTGAGTCTTTTGATGAACAGACTGGTGTTCGTCCATCCCTGGAATGCCTCCCTGGTCGTAAGAGCGAGGGAGGAATCCAAGCCCCTGTCCGATTGATCGGGGTGTGCACCGCAGGATCAATGGTCAGGCCTCTGGGCCAAGTACTAAGAGAGAGGCAAGCGTATCTCTTCGTACCAGCAAGCAAGAACTTGTTCCTGTTTGCAAGAGACAATCATAAAAATGAAGTTTTTATTGTAAAACTAATATTGTAATACCTACCTGAACACCTGAACTAGCCCTGGTCACTTACCAGCCCGAACCATCATTTATTAAAAATTTACCAAATCTTTGGTTAAATAAACGATCAGTGTTGCCAATCTCCTGGCAACACCCTCGTTACCTAGTTACCAGCCCACGCTAGTAGCCCTGCCTCACGGGCCGGTCACACCTGCCCTCTCACGTCAATCATAACTCAATAACTCTGTATGAGAGGGGAGGAGGGTGGGAATCATTCAGGTGTTCAGGTAGGTATTACAATATTAGTTTTTACAATAAAAACTTCATATTGCAATACACCCCCTGAACACCTGAACTAGCCCGATTAACAACATTAATTTGGAGGTGGGGAATCAAATCTGCCCGGCCCTTCACTGTACTAGTTGTCAGTCAATATAATTGAGTACGCGAGTCAGTCTCAAGTTCATTTGTCACTCGTCCAAGCTAATCTCCCATGTGTGGCCTTCTAGGCCTGTCATATGTGGAGGGAAAAACTCCCTGCACCTCTACTCTAAGGTCAAAACTCATTGAGTGCGGAAGGGATACAAACCTGTTTCCTCTCAGCTGGCTATGTGCCTCACCTGAGTAGAGGAAAAACTGAAGACCTCCCATGTGGCTCTCGGCCTCTCATGTATGGAGGGAATCTGAAAGACCTCCCATGTGGCTCTCGGCCTCTCATGTATGGAGGGAATCTGAAGACCTCCCATGTGCTCTCGGCCTCTCATGTATGGAGGTTAACTGAAGACCGTCCCTCCCATGTGGCCTTAGGCCTCTCATGTACGGAGGAGACAACCATGTCCATCGGTGCGTCTGCGACGGTGTCGTCGATCGTAGTGATGTCCTCTTGTATGTTGTACCTGCCTGTCTGTACTCTGCCTGGTTGGCACTTGAAAGAATACCCTCACCCTCAGATAGACCTAGACATGTTCTTTCCTATCTGTCCTAATACTTAAAATCCTCTTGTGATATATCATATCATGAATACCTTATACATATTCCTAATAGTCGCTCACTACTCTAATCCTAACTCAGACAGCAAGATTGTTGGGTTTAAAAATAGAATTTTGGCCAAAGGCCGAGTATTGGGACCTATGAGGTCAGTCAGCGCTGAAGGGAAATTGAAAAAGTTTGAAAAGGTGTGAAAGGAAGAAAAACCTCTGTTGCACAATGAGTCCAGTGTTAGGAGAGCGTGGAAAATAGGATGAGAGAATATGAAATCAGAAAAGTGAGAGAGAGAGAGAGAGAGAGAGAGAGAGAGAGAGAGAGAGAGAGAGAGAGAAACACAATCGTCTAGGATAAAGAGAGAATATAAAATCAGGGAAAAGAGAGAGAGATAAAATCAGGGAAGAGAGAGAGAGAGAGAGAGAGAGAGAGAGAGAGAGAGAGAGAGAGAGAGATTACGATCGTCTAATATCTCCACCTCCGCAAATTGCAGCAAGTAAAGGGTATTATCTTAACGATAATACTCTTATAACTCCGTACAGCTATGAACAACCGAACGAGAACTTGTTGCTAATGCGATCGACTCCTATAACAACATCACTTTATTGTATTGATCAGCGTGTGACAGCAATCGAATCCGATAGCAACATCCGTTATTGTATTCATCCGCGTGGGGACGGTAATTACGTAGTTCATGTTATAATGCAGCTGAAGCTAATAAGGCAAAATTACGTTCATCAGCAACCTGGACAGAAGTCCCGAGCTTTTGTATGAATTCCAACGCAGCCGTGGTAAAAGAAACTAATAGCATGAAAGAGCTCATTACTGTTGTTTTCACACAGACAAAGGATTAATAACATATATAGTAAAGTGTAAGGTTCGTAATACCTATGAAAAAAAAGAGTGAAAAAAGAACGAACGGAATCCTAAATTTAACGCCATCTAACCCGAGGGAAAAACTAGTTTCCAATGAGACGTATCAGTCAAATTTTGGTCTTAAATTACATCGTAAGACGAACAGTATGACTTCGTTACATAAGTTAAGTATCCAGATATTCATTAAGATGCTAACTAAGGACAAAACATTAGCCGAGCACCAAGTGATATGGTGAATCTGAAGAAGCAAGGAGAAAAAAAAAATAGACTAGCCGGCATCGTTGTCTGTCTAAACCACACCTCCTTACAATAGTGCTGTTTGACGACAAGCTAGTGTAATTGTAATTTAATTGAATTAAAGTAAATAATATTTTAAAGGTATTAAATTAACTTTATTAGGCCTAATATTTAATTTCAGTTGTCATTGTAATTTGATAATACGACTGGTAATACTTTGTAACTGTAATTGACATAAGCTCAATGTAAATACTGACGGCAATAGTCTGTTAGACGTATGAAGACGTCATACATACAAATTCCTTATATCTGACATCTGATTATATGCCCCAAGATAGATACCTCATTGACTATATTAAATGTCAACATAGTTTGAAGACACGTCTCCTTTAGACGTTTGTACAAACTTGGCATAAGTGAGAGTGATGTTACGTTAGTCATTTTAGTCAATCAGGAGAGAATGAGATGGATACGGCGACGCAAACCCGTATTCGTCATCCGCTGATTCCAGCGTGAATGACTGCCGAGTTTAGTGTTTATACTACGCCAATATGATGATACACATAATACAATTATAATGCTTTAGTCGGACAGAATCCGATCTTCATTCTGTTCGATTACATTCATATTAATTATCCTCAGATCGGATTCTCGTTCGTTTTCAATTACACCTGTATTGAATTATCCGAAGTCAAGAATGCCTTAAGCCTACAGCGTTAGCCAATATAAAAAATAACTACCGATATGTTGTACAGCGAATACTTTAGGTTAGGCTAGGCTACTGAATATGCATACGATATATCATCGTGAACACTAGGCTAACCGTAGTTAATTTTATTCGATTTCTCTTCATACTGAATATCGTAAGTCAAATCTGCATTGAACGGAGAATTAGTCGATATAACAATTATCGTATCGTATACGTAGAGGAAAGTAACCTTAAGACGAAGGAGCATATCTGAAAGACCAACCCTGGCCTAAAAGCTTCTGATGCAAGGAACTCGAAGCAGGAAGGAAAAAGCCTAAAGATGCTCTAAGGACACTGTGCCTCTAAAAACTACTACTTTTAATAGAAAAAACCGACCCGAAGAAGCCTGCACTTCTCTTCCTAAAGCTAAACACTTAGTTTATGTTTAGTTTTTTATCACCTGAGAACTTACACATCGAGGGAAGGGGAATCTGCTGCCAACACTGCCTGCTCCGCGCCAGGGGGGACGGCGGATCCTGCCCTCTGGGCTTGCGGATCCCCATAACCCCCAGCACCGGTTAGGGCTGATTCTGGAACGGCAGGGGAGCTGGAAAAGAACGATTAGTAATTTTCAGTATCCCTATAGCTCGAATCTATCCTGACTAATCTTAACATAAAATCGGTAACAGAGATGTCATCGAGGGAAGGGGAATCTGCTGCCAACACTGCCTGCTCCGCGCCAGGGGGGACGGCGGATCCTGCCCTCTGGGCTTGCGGATCCCCATAACCCCCAGACCGTTTAGGGCTGATTCTGGAACAGGCAGGGGAGCTGGAAAAGAACGATTAGTAATTTTAGTATCCCTATTGCTCGATCTATCCTCACATAATCTTGACATAAAATCGGTAACAGAGATGTCATACTCGATGTCAGCGTACTCTCAAGTCTCTTAAAGAGCACTGTCTCTAAGTCTTTATCTTGATCTACGTTAGTCTCTTTCTGCCTACAGTTACTTCTTAATACGAGACCTTCCTATGTTTGAAATACCCTAACATCTGGTCCAAAGACCACTCCTGACATTCCAAACATCTGGTCTTTACATTATATTGGACAGGCCTACAATTTACGCATAAGGAATGACTATCGTGTCATAGGGTACTCATCCTTTTCTTGCATTGTTGGCAAAGACGATACGTTGTTGTACTTCCGCTCGTCGTTTTCTGTGATGTCGTGGCCGAGGATGCAGTAGTCGTTGTCGTAGCCCTGTGTTTGTTTCTTCCTTTGCAGAATCAATGTCTAATGACAGGTATTAAGAGCAATCCAACCGTAATCCAAAGGGATGCGTAATTCGTCACCAAATCAATCAAATCAAAGGTGCAAATGAGGCCGGGCAAGACCAAAAAGGAGTTCGCTGTGGATACATCTGTACTCCACCGCGAACGATAAGTGATTGACGTGAGAGGGCAGGTGTGACCGGCCCGTGAGGCAGGGCTACTAGCGGTGGGCTGGTAACTAGGTAACGAGGGTGTTTGCCAGAGATTGGCAACACTGATCGTTTATTTTAACCAAAGATTTGGTAATTTTTAATAAATGATGGTTCGGGCTGGTAAGTGACCAGGGCTAGTTCAGGTGTTCAGGGGGTGTATTGCAATTTATGGGTTTGTCTCAAGCTGGCATCCACTTCCTCCCCCTTGTTGGAGGAAGTGGTGGATATACGCTCCTATCCCTAGTGAAAGGGATAGAATGGGGCTCTGTTGAGTAGCTCACCTGCATCTTGTCCTTATCCAGCAGGGTGACGACGTGTCCCTCTACCACAGGTAGAGGAGAAGCAAAAGATGGGAAGAGGAGCCAGTCACACTCTCATTCACTCATCCTTTCTTACGGTCACACCAGGACTCAATGCTGTTCAGCCTGCGAGGTCTGGGTTCGCTACATAACGTGTTGAGCAGCCACCACGGGTCCCAAGGAAAAAGATCCAAGGACCTGTGGGCAATATCCCGAAGGTAGAAGGAGGTGCATGTGGTCTGGTTGGACCAGACCCCTGCCTTCAGTACCTGCGCCATGGAGAAGTTCTTGCGGACAAAGCAGCATCTCCTTCGCATCGAAGGCGGTGAAGTCCATTTGGGAGGGGATTGTGAACGACTCGAACTGATCGTCAGGGACCGAAGGGTTCTGAGTCTTCGCTACGAAGTTCGGTACGAAATCGAGCGTCACGGATCCCCCATCCCCTGATGCTTGACTTCGCAGGAGAAGTCATGCAGTTTCCTCAGAGGAAAGAAGGGAATAGTCGCATGACCTATCCCTCTTCTCGACCTCCGTGATGTCCAGTACCATACTGTCTGTCCGTCTGCAACGAAGAGTCTCGCATCCTCCTATCCCCATGCAGCGAAGTTCTCGTAGTGGATAGGACACCGACACTCCATGGTGGGTGTCGATGGTATGGGTACTGTGACAAGCTCTTAAGACGAAGTAATGATGCTCTGTAACAACCGAACTAAGTCAACAGCGTAGTTCATAACTGACTCGGAGGCGCTCTGACAGCTGCCGACTGACTGCGTTCGGTAGGAGGCAAGTTGGTCCAAGCATCCGAGTAGTCACGTGACTTTCGTCCTTAAATGGGTTAGACCGAGAGACCAAACAAATAGTGTATTTGTTTGTCACCTATGCCGGACGGTGAGGTGATTATTCTCTTAAGGCATGTGCCCAACAGGCGAAAGTCAATTGCCTTCTAGAGACCGAGGTCCCTGAAGGCAAGACATGCTCTAGTTGTTGAATCTCAGCTAAGGAGAAACAACACTATGTGCCGTTGAAGACGAAGGTAGACATTGAATGCAACCTACGTCTTCACAGACGAATCGAGAGAAGGATTCTCAAGATTTATAACCTGTGCTTACAAATGACTGAAAACGCTAACCGCTATTTCATTGCTGTCCGGTGAGAAGTCGTAGTTGCAATGAAAGCGGCGTTCTTCAGTAATGAAACACAGGGGAGAGCCGCCTGAAGAACTGCTTCTCATGGGCTGAACTTTTGGGAAGTAGAGCTGGCAGGTGTGGGAGTAGGCGATGTCTTTCAATACATCTGCTAATCCGGGGTGAGCAATGAATAATTGCACACCTACCGAATAAGAGATATTTTGAGGACAAACTCAGATTCCGCAAAATCATTCGAATTATCGCAGTGCGATGCAGCAAGAGACTATTACAGAGTTCTGTTACCGTGCGGTAAACAGAAAGATGAAAGTCGAAGAGATATCTCTGTTGTAAATTCTCGCAATACTGAAGCGATGAATTCGAGCGTCACAGCAGTAGATGGTCATTCATGTATCGAGAATCCCCGTTAATCAGAGACTTAAGTCCGTGATTGTTGGGCAGAGATACGGTTGGTATTCAATCAAAGCAGGGGGGAAAGACATAACCAACCGTGCATCTCGAGGCGCGGCAACTGGTACTGAAATGCCTCGGGCAATTCAATACGCAGTAGCTGTCGCTGACTCGTCATCCTGAGTTGCCAAGTAATCCTTTCCACGAAGGAATGCGTTCGGCTAGAACCACCGAGCATAAAAAGATATACTCGAGCAATTATATTTAGGCGAAACGAATTTCGGTAAATACAAAAGCTGAAATGGTGTCGTCGTGACAAAACCATAAGTATATAAAATTGAAACTGGAAACTCCTGTAGTTGCAGGGCAACCCCGAGTTGCAGTTCAATTAGAATACTCCTCGTCTAGTCGCAATCCGTAGAGTAACTAGGATATGCGCCTACCCCTCGGACAATTCAACTGCTTAGCAGAATCATGTCGCGAGGTTAATATACGTAATATATTTGTAGGATTCTGAACAACGATCTCCATCCTAAATTCTTTCCTTCAAGAAAACAAAATGACAATTTGTCGAAAATTGCATTTTTCCTAACTATACAAACCTGAGGTCCTTTAACAATAGGAAGGTAACTAGCGGCAGCTGGGACGGTCGTAAGCTTCGAACAAGGGGAGAACGGTAGTTAACTGCTTGTCCGATCGTGCACGCGCCGCGCGCCCGAGCGGTGAAGAATCACTTTTGCTTTAGGCCCATGCAAAAAGTTGCAGAGTGAGGGGTGGTATGAGGTGGGACTAAATGTAAAGACCTCAGGTTTTGTATAGTTAGTGGAAAAATGCAATTTTCGACAAATTGTCATTTGTTCCGATACGTAATACAACCCTCAGTCCTTTAACAATAGGAAGACTCACTTCTTGGTGGGTGGAATCTGAGTCTTTTTGGTGAACAGAACTGGTGTTCGTCCAACTTGGAATGCCTCCCTGGTCGTAAGAGCAAGGAGGGATCCAAACCTCTGTCCGATTGATCGGGGGGGGTGTGCACCGCAGGATCAATGGTCAGACCTCTGAGCCAAGTACTAAGAGAGAGGCAAGCGTATCTCGTTATACCAGCAAGTAAGAACTTGCTCCTTTACAAGAGCCAACATAAAGTTATGGGTTTGTCTCAAGTAGGCATCCACTCCTTCCCCCTTGTTGGAGGAGTGGAGGATATTTGCTTCTATCCCTAACTAAAGGGATAGATTGGGGCTCGGTCGAGTAGCTTACCTGCATCAGAATTCCTTCCCAGTATGGTGACGACCGTGACCCTCTGCCCACAGGTAGAGAGAGAGAAAGATGGAGAAGAGAAGCCAGTCGCACTCTCATTCACCCATTCATTCCTACAGTCACACCAGGAATCGATGCTGTTCTGCCTGCTCAGGGTGCTGGTAAGCTTACACAACGTGTTGAGCAGCCACCACAGGTCCCAAGGAAAAAGTATCCAAGGACTTGTGGGCAATATCCCGAAGGTAGAAGGACGTGAAGGTAGTCTGGTTGGCCCAGACACCTGCCTTCAGGACCTGCGCCACGGAGAAGTTCTTACGGAACGCCAAAGAGGGTCCAATACCTCTGACTTCGTGGGCTCTCGGTCGGAGCGTACGGATGTCGTCACTACCATCAGCCTCGTACGCCCTCCTGATCACCTCACGCAGCCAGAAAGAAAGTGTGTTCTTGGATACTTCTTTCTTGGTAACCCCAATGCTAACGAAGAGGCGTCGACACTCAGGCCTGAGGTGTCGAGTTTTCTTCTGATAGCGCCTTAGCGCCCTCACAGGACAAAGCAGCATCTCATCCATATCGTTGTCGGTGAAATCCATTAGGGAGGGGATCGTGAAAGACTCGAACCTGTCGTCAGGGATCGACGGATTCTGAGTCTTAGCTACGAAATTCGGGACGAAATCGAGCGTCAACAGATCCCAGCCCCTGGTATGTTAACATTGAAGGACAGACCATGAAGTTCCCCTACTCTCTTCGCCGATGCCAGGGCCAGCAAGAAGAGGGTCTTGAGGGTCAGATCCCTGTCTGACGACTCTCGGAGTGGCTTGAATGGTCTTCGAGTCAGACTCCTAAGGACGAGAGTCACATCCCACTCAGGGGGCCTGAGTTCCCTGGGTGGGCAAGACCTCTCGAAGCTCCTCATGAGCAAGGAGATCTCGAACGAGTTCGAGATGTCCAGTCCCCTCAGTTTTAGGACAAGGGCCAGGGCGGCTCTGTATCCTTTAACTGTGGGTACTGAGAGGAGCTTCTCTCGGCGAAGAAAAACGAGGAAATCCGCTACCTGCTGAAGAGTGGCTCTGAGAGGAGATAGACCCCATCTACGACACCAACCACAGAAGACGGCCCACTTCCCCTGGTACACAGCTGCAGAGGACTGTCGGACGTGTCCAGCCATCTCTATTGCTGCGCTGCGAGAAAAGCCTCTCGTTCGCAAGAGATGGTGGATAACAGCCAGCCGTGATGTTGTAGGGACTGGACTGCCCGGTGGTACCGCTCTATGTGTGGCTGGGCTAGAAGGTTGTGCCAGTGGGGGCATCTCTCTCGGTCTTCCGCAAGAAGACCAGCAGGTCCGGATACCAAACGCTTGTGGGCGTTTGGGAGCCACCAGGATCATCCTGAGATTGGGAGTGACCAGCGCTCGGCTGATCACTTCCGAATCAGACAAAAGGGAGGAAAGGCGTAGACGAAGAGGTTGTCCCAGGGGTGTTGAAGAGCGTCCTCTGCAGCTGCCCATGGGTCCGGCACGGCCGAACAAAAAACTGGAAGTTTTTTGTTGTGCCGGATGGCGAACAGGTCTATGACTGGACGCCCCCACAGGTTGAAGAGGCCTTTCCGCCACTTCTGGGTGTGTAGGGACCACTCGGTCCCTATCACCTGATCCCGACGGCTGAGCTTGTCTGCTACTACATTCCTCTTGCCTGGAATGTAGCGTGCTGAACAGCTCTATTGAGTGAGCTGTGGCCCACTCGTGCACCTGCACGGTCAACTGGTGTAGCGGGAGAGACACTAGGCCCCCCTGCTTGTTGAACGTATGCCACTACTGTGGTGTTGTCGCACATCAACACACCGAGTGTCCCACCAAGCGGTCCTGGAATTCTTGGAGAGCGTAAAACGCCGCCTTGAGTTCCAGGACATTGATGTGAAGGTGCTTGTCGTGATGGTCCCACACACTTGCAGCCAGCAACTCCTCCAGGTGTGCGCCTCATCCCTCGGTCGATGCGTCTGAAAACAGCCAGCATCTGGGGGGCCGGGGGGGGGGAGTGCGTAGAGGCACTCCTCTTAAGAGGTTCCTGTCGTCGAGCCACCAGGCTAGGTCCTGCCTCACCTTCTCCCGTGGTGGACACGGGGAAGTAAGGTGGATCCTTTACCTGTGACCAACTCTCCTTAGTCTCTCCACTGGAGAGACTGCAGGTGAAGACGTCCGTGAGGAACTAACTTCTCGAGTGACGACAGGTGGCCGATCACGACTTGCCATTGCTGAGCTGCCTGTTCCTGCCGAGACAGGAACCGGCCGGCTGCCTCCCTGAATTTGCTGATCCTCAAGTCTGCGGGGCGGACTTGAGCTGCTACCGTATCGATCAGCATACCCAGGTACTTCATCTTCTGCTTGGGTTCGAGATCGGACTTCTCGTAGTTTATCACGATCCCCAGATCGCGACAAAGCTTTAGAAGTCGATCCCTGTCCTGCAGCAACTGCGAGCGGGAGCTCGCCAGGACAAGCCAATCGTTGAGATACCTCAGAAGACGTATCCCGTGCGAATGGGCCCAAGCAGACACCAGCGTGAACACTCTCGTGAACACCTGTGGGGCGGTTGACAGACCGAAGCAAAGTGCCCTGAATTGGTACACTGTCCCGTCGAAGATGAAGCAGAGGTACTTTCTGGAGACTAATGGATGGGTATTTTGAAAATACGCATCCTTCAGTCCACTGAAAGCATGAAATCGTTCTCCTGATGGAGTCGAGCACGGAACTTGCCGTCTCCATCTTGAACCGAGTCTGGCGAACAAATCGGTTCAGGGGAGAGAGATCTATCACCAGGCGCCAGCCCCCGATGCCTTCTCCACTAAGAAAAGGCGGCTGTAAAAGCCCGGTGACCGATCTACTACGACTTCTACAGCTTGTTTGGTCAGCATGGTCTTGATCTCCTGCCGAAGAGCGTCGTCCTTTGAGGATCCTAGAACATATGTCTGAAGATGGACCGGGTTGGAGGTGAGGGTTGGCCGAGATTCGAAGGATAGTAGATATCCCTCCCGAAGGACGTCTACTATCCAGGTCTCGGCACCGTAGCGCTGCCAAGTTGCCCAATGGCTCGCTAGGCACCCCCCACTTCCGGCAGCTGGTGAGGGGGAACGCCGTCCCTAGCGTTTCCCACCTCGCTTCGACTTCTTCCCAGCACCTCCTCGGAAAGGAGGGCTGGGAGGAGGGCTGGTTACGGCCTCCTTTACCAGAAGTTGAACAAGGAAGAGTCTTTCCTCCGGGGCTTCGATGGACCAGCCGTCTTAGCAGCCGAGGAAGCGCTAGCTAAACTCTTAGGCTTAGCCGCAGTTGTACGAGGTTGCCCAGAAACCTTTGTAACTGCCTGGTGAACTAGACGGTCACTGTCATCAGTGCGCCGTCTCTCCACCGCAGTGTCCACCATCTCTCCGGGAAAGAGAGCGGAGGAACTCTTCATAGGTCCGTTACGGAGTCCATTTACCGCCTCACGCCCAGCCCCCTTGGCTACTCGTGTAAGGACAGCGTCCCTACGACGGAGAACCAAGTTGGCCCACAGGTTTGCCGTCTGATGGGCGAGGGTAGGAGATGGCCCTACCTCCAGACTGGCACAGTCTCCTGAAGTCGGGGTCGTCTTCGAGGGCCAGCGCCCCCAGAGTCGGCCGCGACCTTGGATACTGTGAGAGACCACAGATCCAACCAAGAGACTGCCTGGAAAGCCGCCATAGCGGTAGCTTCCAGGACCCAGTGCCTCCTGCTGCGAGAACCACAAGTTCTCCGACAGGAGCTGCTGCAGGGACATACCTGGAGTTAGCCTGGCTAGCTCCGGTTAACCTGTTTGGGGCGGTATTTGGATCCACTGATGGCACGTAGAGCTTCCGCTGTCGCTGCAGAGGAGGAGGAAGTAGCTTGGAAGACCGTCATGACTTAAGTGAATCCTCTTGTCCTGAGACGAAATTCTCCACCTGGTCAAGGACTGAGTCTGCAAGCTCCGATCGCGGCAGTCCCACCGTCAATTTGGGTTCCCTCTTCGGGCCCCAAAATGACTCGAGCCGGGACGTGGGCTCAGATGGTGGTAGCGGTGATCTTCCCCCAGGTCGTTGTGGCTGACGAATCAGCGCAATAACCTGGGCAAAGTTCCTCTGGATCTCGGGAGTTACAGCGTCTGAGAAGTAGGACCGTCCAGTCCCTCCAACAAGAGCAGCTCTCGAGACCCTCCTCCTTCAGAAGGAGGAACAGCAACAGACCCCTGACGGTCCGCCTCCAACCACTTGCGCGTACGACCTGGCTGGTCCTAGAACCATACCTGGTGCGTGCGGCATCGTGACGGGATCGTGAGCGGCGCACCTCTCACGATCACTCCTAGCTACCTCGCTCTTCCCGGTGTAGCCCGAGGAAGTTGAAGGTAGCGGAGAGACAGACCTGACGCTCCCCCCCCGCTCGCTGGCAGGACCAGCGTACGTGGGGGGCTGCAGCCGATCACCAACCCGCGGTGGGGATCGATCTGCAGGCCTGGCCGTGCCGCTACTGTGGCGAGCGGCTCGACTGAGCACGTCGACCCTGGTCCCGTGCGTCAGACGAGCTGCTGGTGGCCACCGTCTCCGTCCGGTCCCTGTGGGAGCGGCGGTCAGGTGATCTGCAGAGCTCACTTTCGCGGTGAGACCGTGAGCGTCCTCACGGCACGTCAAACCGCTGGTACCAGCCGAGGCTGGTACCGTTGGTCGAGGGGACCTCTTCCCAGCCTCAACCCGTGGCCGGTCAGAGACCGTCACGTCAACCCGAGGTACCGGCTGGTCGCTACGAGAGCGGCCGCTGGCCTGGCGAGAGTCACCTGCGCGACTCTCGACAGTCTTCTGCTCCGTGCCTCGGTCATGACGGTGAGCGAGCTCAGGCGTCTTTGACGTCTTTGCTGGCTACGGTCGCCCGAAGGAGACCGTACACTCGGGAACTTCTCCGCGGACGAGAAGCCGAGCCGGTACCTGGCTTAGCAGCAGCGCTACCAAGACCAGGCGAGGATGTACCAGCAGTAGCCAGCACACCCTTGTCCCCCGTCTTCTTCTTCTTCTCAGAAGAGGAGACGGGCCCTGTTCAACCGAGGGCAAGAGGACCAGCAGAAGCACCCCCGTCACACCGGAGTGAGACGGGCCCTTCGAAGGTCCCGAAGGAGCCTTCTTAGGGGGGGAGGAGGCAGTTCCTTCTTCTTCTTCGGCTTGGAGCCTTAGAAGTCGAAGGGGGAGAGGCGGCAACAGACGACGAAGAAGACGATGAAGACGACGACGACACCTTCCTCTTCTTCTTCCTCTTCTTCGTCAACTCCCTCAGGACGGACGTCAGGTCTTCCATCCACGGAAAAGTCGGGCCAATTGCCGAAGCAACACGTCCCCGACTGATCCTGTCCGAAAGACCTGAGTCCGGGGCAGCACCTCCATGACAAAGACGCACGTGGGCAGGGGCAGGCACGGCAGGAAGCGGCAGGGGAGCGGCGCGAGCGGCTGGGTCCAGCAACACTAGCTGCAGGTACGGCAGGTACGGCAGCATAGTCCGGCGTCACAGGCATCTCCAACTCAGCCAGTTTCATCATCGGGACGGGCGGCAGGTCCAGGGGAGAACTTTTCGGACAGCAAAAGTCGGGGGTCGGCAGCACATAGAATCCAGGTGGAGGCGGCACGCCCCTCTTAGGTACGGCAGCAATCGGCTTTTGGATTGAATGCAAGTGGGGGTCACAGATGCAATATGCGCTTGTGTAAACCACATGAGGAGGGGCGGCGTACGCTGGGGTAGACACTGTAATTAGTAGTCGTTGTGACTACACCATGAGTTTACCTACTGCCGACCCCGCCAGTCGCTGAATTAAGCCCTGGATACTGGGAGCGCCCTGCAGTCCCAACGACGCCCACACCTGTCCAAGGTCGTCACTCACAGAAGGCACACCTGAGGGAGGAACAGTCGGGTCAGTTAGAGGGGCACCCTCACGCCTGGGGGAGGACGAACCCCACCCAGAGCGGACGGAAGACCCCGAATACAATTGGACATCCGGGTATCGAGCGCCCTCCTCCACACTCGACGGATCGAGTGAGGAGAAGGACTCCGAAACCCCCCCACGCAGGGGAAGGCGCAAATCGTGGGGGTTGAGCTGGGGGCAGGAAGGATGACGAGGTATCCGTCACCAAAGGAGTCGCTGGAGAGCTTTCCGACGACTCCTTGGTCGATCTACGCCTCTTCCTACCCTCGTACAACACCCACTGCGCCTCGGACCAATTCATACATACATTACATGGTTCGGTTCGGGAACATTCGCGCCCCCGACACCGATAACACAATTCATGAGGATCTATGTCAGGGTAAGAGCGAAATCCGCCGCATTTACGCCCCTCCAGCCTGGGACACACTCTACGGGCAGCTGGTGGGCGCGGCGAAAGCTCTTCAAGATCCATAATTCAGTCACTTTACAATAATATGAAAATGAAAAAAAGAGTACTTACAATTTCATTCACAACCACAAACAAACCAGTCAGAAGAAATTGTAAACACATCCAAAGCACACAACGAAATAGTGGGCAGAGCGATGACGAGCACGTCCTGTCACACCACGGCCGAAAGCAAAAGTGATTCTTCACCGCCGTGCGCACGATCGGACAAGCAGTTAACTACCATTCTCCCCTTGTTCGAAGCTTACGACCGTCCCAGCTGCCGCTAGTTACCTTCCTATTGTTAAAGGACCGAGGGTTTGTATTACGTATCGGAACAAATAAGGATTGGAGATTGACCACCTTCGATCTCTATCAAAGGAAAGCTTCAATGGTGAACAGAATAACTAAGACGATAGTTTCAAGCCAAACTGAATGTTCCCGTCCGTTCTTCTCT
>NC_087206.1:37657326-37676511 GCF_015104395.2 Macrobrachium nipponense
AAAAATTTCCATCACCAACAAACGGAGTTTCAATAAGTTTACAAAAGATTTTCTGCTCCAAATAACCTTTTCATTCATTTCCCCCAATATTTGCGTAAACTGTATATACACCTACACATACATACATACATACATATATAAACCATATATATAAACATATGCATACAATGTAATACAATGTACTGTCGGCCAAAAAACTCTTGCAGAGTTTCATAATTTTTCGTTCACCTGCCTGACGCCCGATTCATGCCTTAATTGTTTATCTATTTTTCTTTTCAGCGATGGAAGAAATCATATGTAATGGCGTTAAAAACAGTCACTGATATCTTTAGAACATTATGTTATGTTATTGTGTAAAACTATTTTCCATATAGCAAAATTGACGTGAACGAAACGAAGTGATAAAAAACATCATATCACAACCATAGATAAACATTACCAAATAGATAGGAGACACCTATCACTAGTAGTATCGCATAAACATAGTCCTTAAATTATCATTTCAATATTAAGTTGAAGGTAGTTGAATTTTTCCATTTGTTAAATTTTACAGAAAACATTGGAATCTCACAAAATGCTATCAAATTTAAAAGAAAAAAAAAACATATCCTAACAGTGTGAACCAGGCGACCTCACTATTGCTTTTGATGTTATGTGCACGGGAATCTAATGTCAATGTGTCATTTATCGGTCTAAGAAACATCCCTCGCCTCGATGAGCGAGAGACAATTATTGCACTGCATTCGGTGCAAGTTCCTGTTGGAGAGATAGCAAGAAAGCTTAATAAACCGGAGAGAATCATACATAGAAAAATCTAATTGTTTAAAGAACGGCAAAATTTAGAACATTGGCCTAGAGGTGGAACACCTCGAAGCACCACAAGAGAGCAAGACAATACAGTAGTGTAAATGTTGCTGAGCAACATTCATTTGTGAATTTTGAATTCTAGTGCCTCGTCACGACATTGCTGAACCAGGAATCATAGCTTATGACTGGTGTCTGATGAATACTTTAGATGGAGAGGAAGAGGTTTTTAAATCTACACTTGAAATATTTTATAGTTGTCTAATGAATAAGCAAACTTATCTTTGATGGTTACTCGATCCGACGAACTCATTTCGCGTGAAAGCATCGCTAATGATAACGGTTATTTTAAAATTCCCCGCACCGACAACGGACGCCTTAAAATGGATGTTTGTAAAATATTTTCTGTTCAAAGAAACTTTATCTTTCATTCCCCAAAATATGTGCGTACACTCGTGTTACACCCTGTAGCAGTCAAAGAGCAACCCTTGATTAAAGCAGTAGGTTTTACTTGGAAAAAAAAAACATATGAAATAGACTTAAACGAGAACGTTACCTTTCATATTTCTTATCCTTTCAGCTACTTGTATACATGTGAAACTAATTTGAAATAATCTATATTTGATCAACCTAAGAAAGCTTTAATGAAAGGTCAGCCTTTCTTAATGTATTCGTCAGTTTTGACTCCCACACCTTTCCAACGTGTCCAAATGAAACAGGATGATATGCAAGGAATTCGATAAAAAATAACTGTTAAGCAATTATGAAAAGGATAAGAAGAAAGGCGAGCATGGCTAATAAAACAAGAATAACGGGAATAATCAAATAAAGCAGATTAATATATATATATATATATATATATATATATATATATATATATATATATATATATATATATATATAGGCGATTTAAATATTCATTAATATTACGTATCCGATAGAGTATGCTGCTGAAAATAGACCTAGGTTAATCATGTGGGAAATCAGAAGTCCAATTTAGGCCCACTAAATGTGTCATGCAAATTATTTTATTGATCAAAGGACAAAATTAGTTTAATTAAACATCGTTTTCGAGGAATGTTAACGCCTTAATGTATTATTTATCGGCTGAAGGAGACGAAATGACAACACCCCAGTGCAGTACGATAACGTTGAGTCAAGACTCGAGCGGCAGCAAAGCAACTTCAAAATCCTTCGGTATGCTGTCATGAAGCTAGTGTTGAGAATAAAATTAGAAATCGTGGACCCATCGGTATATATTTTCTTTACTTTGCAAAATAATTATCTTTAACACGTTGATAAGTCTACTCAATTCTTATGTAATTTATTTCAATTATATCACCTTTGAAAGGAAATGTTATTTATTGTTAAGTAAATAATCTGGCACCTGCATATGGCAATATTTCCATAACGAACAATGAATTAAGAAACTACGCCAATTCTTCGTTGGCCGTCTGTACATGTGTATGTATATATATATATATATATATATATATATATATATATATATATATTTATATATTTCTATTTATATTTATTTATATATATATATATTATATATGCATGTATACATATAAGCATATACATACATTATAAATGTGTATATATAACATATACACACAGAAACACTAAATGTTTTCTATTATATGGATGGGAAACAAATATACGGTAAAAATTGTTTGCAAACAATGTTTTCTAGTGTGGACAGGCCTTAAGTCTATATGCGTGAGTATATATACGCCTGTGTAAACATTCATGGAAATCGCAAGGATACTTGTTAATTTGGGTGGGATCGAGGCAAGAATGAAAGAGGAACGTGAGGACTGCAACTTCACGCCTTCTGTAAAGAAAGAGGAATTTTACAGTAACAGGGATGACGCAATCATTTCAGTCAATGGTTTATATAATTTGGATGGGACACATCAGAAGAGAGAGAAAAATAGTATCTTTGCGGAAATTGAATGGCTGTTTTGTTAGCATCGCAGAGTCTCAAAATAAGAAGAAGAAGAAGAAGAAGAAGAGGTAAAAGAAGAAGAACAAGAACAAAAAGAGAGAACGGAGGAAATCTTATGAGAGAGTTGGTGAGGACACAATTGCAAAGCTAAACACGCATAAACGATGAGTGGAGGCTGATCGTGGGCAAAACCACAAATCCCAGGCCAGGGTACCTCTCCAATAGCCTGCACTCCTCTATAACCAACACCTTCTCCGTGGATATAACACAGCCCATCCCAGCCCCGCACCACAACCCCTTCCCCCTTATACTACTGGCAAAATGCAAACCTAAAATAGAAGAGAGCGGGGAGGAAAATAGTGCGACCATAAATACGATGTGATCACTTCCAGACACGAAGCGCGAGAAAGGTAGTGCTATGGGGGTGAAATGGTTTGCGCTAAGATTCCGTTTCTCAGCGGTGTGATGATTCATTTCCCAAAGCAAGAATATTCTTAACAGTTAACCACCTCGTGATAAATGGGAATTTTTAATTCTGAAAGTTGGAAATATGTGAATCATCTAGACGCAGAAAATAAGACACAAGCATAAAGAAGCAACAGCGAGACGAATTTAATTCACCATATGTTAGCTATTTGCTAGCTAACATAGTGAATTAAATTAATTTCATTGTTGCTTCATTAAGTTAGTGTCTTATTTCCCGTGTGCGTGCGTGTTTTTTCTACTCTTCATTTCTTTCAGTTTTATCTTTCTTATTTTTCAAGAAATAATTACCCTTAATGTTCCCATAATACAGTAAAACATTAAATCTATTATACCTGCTCCACAAAAACCAGATTATGATGGGGCTACAGTGCCCATTTTATAACTTTTAGTCACCGTCGAAAACATAAAACAAAAAATAAACAATATGATTACGCAGAGGAATGACACGTCATTGTTAATGAAGGAAAGGGCACTAAGAGTGAAGTCTGTGCCACTGTGCAGATGAGGTCGGTCTAAAGCTGCCAAAAAAGATAAATGGAATTTATGAAAGTAATGAAAGGAACTATACATTTTTAATATGAAAAAAGAAAACTACTTTTAATGCAGATATTAACTATAAGGTTATTTGATAATGCAAACTGGAGAAGTACTTCCTCTTTCAAATTCTAAGAATGCGAAGGAGCGTCCGTTGAGGATGACTACTCATACGATCATTGAGCTCAAGGATCAGCAAAGTCTCAGCGAGAAAGAACGACCCCAGTTGCTGAGCCAATGTTGACCATATGAGTACAACAATAAATTGTGCACAGACTGCTAGTGTTTAGCTCCAATATAATGTTGATAGTTGAGAGTTTTCTCTTCATATGACGAGATTTGCGTCTTATAAGTCAATCTAGCACGCAAATGTTCCACATATAATTGCACAGTAAAAGGAAGTGAGTGAATAATACATTTTCAGACTTAAATTAATCTAACGCAAAATAAGTTAACAGTCCTAGTTTTAACAAACACATTTATTAGTTGTCTTATATTATCAAGAACATTTTTCTTTTCCGTAACAATACTAACAGGTTATCACCTATAATAGTCTGATATAATAATTAAGGATCTATATGTCCATTATATTACTCTTATTTTTCTTTTTTTTTCTCTCGCACAGTAGGCTGCTAAGCCGCAAATCCCCATGAGTACGGCCGTCAGCATCATAGATATGTGAACTAATATGTAAGAATATCTTTGAATGGTTATATCGAAAATAGGTATCGGATTTCTCAAGTACGTACATCTTTATAAGAAAGTAACTGGTCGCTTTTCATTCATTGTCTGTGAAGAGTATCACTAATGGGGAGACAAATTTATTTAGTAAAGTATTCGAAAATAAAGCGAATCTTAATTTTATAGTAGCAGGCCGCTCGGACGAACTGTTCCGAACAGTGTTAGATGTTCTAGAATGACTGGAAAATATACACGAATATTCATATTACCAGATCTAAAGGACACCCTCAGTAGGCTCAAACAGCTCAAGACTTAACAGGAAAATTCCAAGAAGAAGATCCCACAGGACTGTGATGGTATCGTCCTTCAGGGGCAGAGAAACTTTATAATCAGAGTGAATCCGTGAGCACCTTGATCTTCGGTTTCCTTTTGTTAGATTTCAAAGGGATTATTACATGACGATGATTCACAGAAGCATGAGCCACGAACCGTTTGTAGACCAAAGCTCAGGGAACTGAGAGTAGATTACTATAATCATTGATCGCTAAGTTATTACCAGAGACATCACAGAGGCTCCAGTGTCCTTCCTTTTCTAAATCAAGTTAGTTGGATGGAGGTGGAAATAGATTTCACCCCGCCGTCCTATGACCTCAGTTTTATAATTCAGTGAATTCATTCGATCCGTTTATGTAACGCTCTCAGATAAGGCCAATTAATGTTTGATAACTGTCTGAAATATTGATATAATTTTCCCTCCTCTGTTGCATTTTCCCTCTTTTCACCTTAAGCCCTTCGTCTTCTATACTACCCAGTGAACGTTTACACGATTTTGGCTTCTTTACTGACATTAATTTGCTTTTATTGCTCATCTACTAAGTTCTGTATACATATTCGATGTATCGTAATGGTAGTCATGCTACTCCATATCTTCCTTTCCTCGTTTTCAAACGATCCTTTGTATCCTTGCGGAATTCAACCCGGTCCAGTTTCCATTCTCCTCAACACAACTCCTCTGAGTTGTGTTGGGGCCTTCAAGGTTCGGTGCCTTTCATTCCTAAGCTGATGATGGGTCAACTTACAGCTAATTATTCTCCTCTTTTGTGTAATATGTGACCAGCTGTCGTAATAATGCTGTTCTGATCACAGAAGGCAATTCATCTCATACCCATTCTTCCATTTTTTTTTCTACTATGGACGCTCTTGCGTTATAGTATTTGCTGTAAGGTCTCAAAGTAGTGTGACTTTGAGGTGTTGTGAAGCTCTCTCCACGTTATAAGTCTGCTTCAAGTAGCATTTATGTGAGCGTTCGCTCCAGCGTGTCGCATCTACTGTGGAACGAGTGTGAAAATGAGCCGTGCAAATTTTCACACATACTTTCTCTCCACAATATCCTGAGCAGATTAATCAGTCATGTTTAAATCTGATAACGTTTTAAGGTCTAAACTGACCAACCTCCTGCTCCCAACATGCAACTTGATAACAATCAACACGATACCTAGGTACTACTATTCGGGAATAAGACTGGCACGTCAACTTAACGTCATTCTTTTGAACACCACCTCATCCTATTTGCGTTTTTGCTTTGATAACTTCGATTAAAAAATAAAGACTGAATGTATATCCTGACCGGTTTCGATTTTATTTCCAGGTCATTAACGAGGGACTGTCCTTTGTTAATGACTTGGAAATACACCAAATCTCTTATTTCTTCATTTGTGATAATGTTGATTATTAACAGGTGTTAGATATTAAAAAGTCTCACAAACATACACACACACACATGCGAACACTATATATATATATATATATATATATATATATATATATATAATATCATATATATATATATATATATATATATATATGTATAAGCGAATCCCACAGGAAAATGATAGTCAGAAATCCAAGCACTTTCGTCTTTACTCAGACATTGTCAAGGAGTTAATGAAGTACAATTGGAGAGAAAGGTCTCAGGTACAAAACAAGATCAAGAATACCAGATGGTTAATTGTCAAAAGGGTAAAAATTAAAAGAGATAATCCAGGATTATCGGATATCACACGGTCACAAACCTAACCGAAATTACAAAGTACCCTTTACAGTCCAAAACATGTAAAAACTGAATATATTATTTTGTTGCTTATATTTATCTACAACTTTTTTCATAATGAAAGCATCAAGTTTAAATAAACCAAGACTTAAATTTAGAACATTTCTATTATTTGACTTGATGAATCAAGATTCAGTGATATTCCTTTTAACTGTGTCATTTACATGGGATTAAGGCTCTTGATTGACTCCAGTTAATAGGGTGGTCTAAATCTCTCATATGTACGAATAATGCATTCGATATTTGCCCAGTTCTCACAGAATATTGATGTTGTTTGAGACGTTGTAAAAGAGATTTACCGGTTTGTCCGTAATAGACTTTATCACACTTTTGCAAGGAATTTCATATATGCAACCTGGAAGATCTTTCAGGAGAATTTTTTATTAAACTCTTGACAGTAATATTACTGAAAACAACATTTATGTTAAAAAGCTTTAAAATTCTAGGAATATCTAAAAACCTTTCATCATAGGGTAATTTTAGAATGTTATGCTTACTAAATTCAAGTTAGGTTTGTGACCGTGTGATATCCGATAATCCTGGATTATCTCTTTTAATTTCTACCCATTTGAAAATTAACCATCTGGTATTTCTTGATCTTGTTTTGTACCTGAGACCTTTCTCTCCAATTGTACTTCATTAACTCCTTGACAATGTCTGAGCAAAGACGAAAGCGCTTGGATTTCTGACTATCATTTTCCTGTGGATTCGCTTATTTATGAAGTCACGTGCATCTACAGTGATTTTTTAAGCATATATATATATATATATATATATATATATATATATATATATATATATATATATATATATATATATATATATATATATATATATATATATATATATATATATATATATATATATTTATATATATATATATATATATATATATATATATATATATATATATATATATGTATCTGAATTAAGACTGATGTTCCTGAAACGGACAACTTTCTTTCTGACTACAATTAAGTAGGAGACGATCAGCTTAATCAGATACAAAGAAAACAAGGTGTCGGCTGATGCCCAAATACAATTTAAGTGGAGGAAATCGTAAGGAAACTCCAAGGGTTAAATTAACAGGGGAATGTATTTAATCCTGAGATGCTACGTTACTGAAATCAAGGCGTCAACAGTGACACGTGTGACCCTAGCATAGGGTCATGGACTGGAGCAGTTGAAAATGAGCACGTGTTCAGAGACATGCGTGATGATTTGCAGCGTTTCTTAAAGGCCCAGAGCAACAGGACAATGGGGATCCACCTTCACAGCAGGGAAATTGCAGACACCTGCAATACAGACGTGCTATGGACACGTGATAAGGGTTAACATTGATCTTAAGATTTCCGAGAGACAAAGAATGAATGAATTATGGCTCAAACGTTACTGTACTGAAATGGAAGGAATTGAACACAAATCACCTTTCAAAGAAACCAAAGTTCTTAAACCAAGATATCTTCTAAGGGAGCACAGCTGTGGGGATGGCTGAATCACTATGGAGGATCGCACAAGCACTGATAAAAGGACAGAAAATGAAATATAAGAAGATTGCCACCACTCGTTCGCACACGTTACCTTTCTCATGAGATATATGTTCGTAAAATGCAGGTGAAGGAAGTCAACTTCTTCAAGCACTTATAAAATGCAAGGCATTCCCGTGGCGGCCCACAGCCACATGAGTTCAAGCGTGGTCCTGGCAGATTTGCACGGCTGGGGAGGGAGTCTATCAAGGTGTGACCTGAGTCACCTGACTCGAAATGGGGTGAGGGAGAAAGTGAGAGCGACTCCTGTGTGCTCTTAGGTTTTATGCATTCCGCTGACTCATCTCAGTAGTTCTGGAAAGTACGAACAGGCGGCAGCACAGAAAAGAAGAGAGAAATGTGGGATGCGCAATAGAGAGAGAAGGAAAATATCAGAGGTGTGTGCTTTTAATCAGAATTTTAAGCCAGAACCAAGTAAAGTTAAGACCTCTTTATAACAACTTATTCATCGTTGCTTATATGCAAAATTGCCCCTGTGAACTGAAAGCCTCCATTCCCTCGAAAAACCCTCTTTGCTCCCATTGGCTGTTCTGAATTTGCCCCCAACAGGGAACCTCGGATTAGGGGGGAGCCTACCCAGGCGAGATTTTAAAAGAATGGGGCACAGCAGCTCGCTCTCAGAAACTCTCAGAACCACCTCAAAACTGCTCTGAACCGCTCAGAAGCAGGACTTCCTCAGACTTTCTCCAGCCTTGCAGACTCCACTCCACCCCTTCTGCTCCCCCCTACCTCCTCTGGGGGTATCTAGAGTATTCTTATACCTCCATAGTGCACAGAAATATCAGCAGATAAGACGACCAAGCCAAGGATTTCCAGGTACTGTGAGATGTAAATTTCAGTTCAGCCAGGGAATTGTTTTGCCTTTTATCTCTATTTCATTTCCATTCTTCCAAGGCAACCTTCCTCTCTTCTTTGTTCAGCTTCTCACTCCCCCAATTTTAGTCCAATGCTGTGATTAATTCCCTTGTGATGCTAGTAAACATTCTCTAGGTAGAGCACATTTTTCAGGAGGGAATGAGCAGCTCAGAACAACCCAGGCAGTCCCCGGGTTATGACGGGTTCGGCTTACAACGTTCCGAGGTTAAGGCGCCTTTCAATTACATTCATCAGAAATTATTTCCAGGGTTACGACGCATGTTCCAGGGTTACAGCGCCTACAACACTGATCTGGCAGAAGAAACATAACACCAAAAATGCAAAATAATCAATAATTGAAGTTTATTGATGAAAAATGCAATAAGAATGCAGTTTACATAGTTTTGAATGCACCCAAAGCATTAAAAGTAATGTTTTTCTTAGGGTTTTTGACGATGTTCCGGCTTACAGTGATTTTTGGCTTATGACGCGTCTCAAGAACAGAGCCCCCGTCATAACCCAGGGACTGCCTGTATATATATAAACTTAAGCGTTAACTTTACTTAAGGAAACACAAGAATTGTGTATAGTAAAAGATAGACCCACTACTTACTAACGACCTGTTAGAGTGGAGGGGGAAAAATAACCAAGACAGTAAACCTACCCAAGACTTCAGTTATGCTAGATACAGAGGAGCATCAGACACGTTGGAGTTTAAAGACCGAAGTAGCCGTTTAAAATAGAGACAATTTTGTTAAAGCAGTTGACTCCCTCTTACAATGTCCAAAGGAAAAAAATATTCACTACCATCCCTTTTATCTTAGATAATAAGTTTCTTACTTGAGCAAGAGTTTGACTTCCTTAATATGCATCTTATCCCTATCAATCCTCTGAAGACTTGCACATTTTTCCACCACAAAGACAAACTGCCGACCTTCATGAGACTCAACATTATTTACAAAACATTTGTGCCCAGGATGTCTCGTATTTATGTTAGTTCTTGCCGAAGGTTGTTGCAGGTGAGATATTGCAGTCACATGGAATATAGTTTATTAGGAACCATGCTTCCATATGCAAGATTAAGTTGATAAAAAAAGTTTTTAATTGTGTATATAATATTGGTGGCACTAGCCACAGTAAGTACCTCATTAAATGGCTGATTTTCCAACATGTCTGCGGCTCCTCTGTATCTAGCAAACTGAATTCTTGTGTGTTTTACTGTCTAGGTCATTTGTTCTTCATCCTCCACTCTAACTGTTTGTTAAGCACTGAGTCTATCTCTTACTATACTACAATTTTTGTGGTTTTTTGTTAAGTAAAGTTAACGCTTGGATTTTATTTGAGTTTTTATAAAGAGAAAATTGATGTTTATGAATAATTTTATTTGTGATTTGTAATGTTTTAATGAGTGTTAATTTTACAGATTGAAGATGTAGCCTACTGAACAATGCGAAGCGTTTCTTGAATAAACAATGGCTTTTATGATAAGTTTTTCAGACCCTGCTGTTTAATATATATATATATATATATAATATATATATATATATATATATATATATATATATATATATATTGTTCAAGATTTTAAGTCAGAACCAAGGAAAGTTAAGATTTCTTATAAAAAGATTCATTCATCCTTGTCTACAGTATATGCAAGTTGCCCCTGTGGACTGAAAGCCTCCATTCTCTAGAAAGCTATCTCTGCTCCCATTGGCTGTCTGGAATTTACCCCCCACAGGCGTGGGCGGTGCTTACCGGGAGAAGTCTTAAAAGGGCAGGGACCCAGCAGTTCTTCCTCAGAAGAACCTTAGACCTAGGAGAGGTCAGAAGCTCCTGCCACCTTGCCCTGCAAACAACACTTCGCCCCTTTCTGCTCCCCCTGCCTCCTCTGAGGAAATCCCAAGTATTTTTATATGTCCATAGGGCACAGAAATATCAGCAGATAAGAAGGCTACCAAGCCCAGGATTTCCAGGTACTGTGAGAGTAAATTCCAGTTCAGCCAAGGAATTCTTTTGCCTTTTGTCTGTATTTCATTCCATTCTTCCAAGGCGACTTCCTTTGTTTAGCTTCTCATTCCCCCATCTTGGTTCACTCCCCTTGTGATACTAGTAAACATCCCCTAGTAAATTCAAGCAACGAAATAGTTCTCTCTGTATGAATTCCCAGTCATTTCATCCCTCCTGAGTGGCCTGTAAACTTTTGATTTAAAAGAAAGTAGTGTGTAATGCTCGCTCACGTGTGCCCCCCGCCTTATGCCAGGATACCATCTCTTTGCAGACAAACACTGTGCCTGATTGTGTTAGAACTTGGGAACCCTTTGGAGTAAGCCTTGCATTTTCTATAACCCCTTTGTGCAAAATTCTGAAAGCCGTTTCTGGTTGCCCCCAGCCACATGTTTCCGGTGGATCGACAATCAACCACCTTATTAGTTCCTGGACCTATGTAAATTAATGTAAATATAGTGCATTTAAACTAGAGTCCAGCTTTTATGTAAATTCCTCCGCGAACATTCGCCTGAATGTCGTCCTTACAAATACTCCCCCCATAAGACAATGATTATGTAGAATCGCTGGATGACTAATGGAATCTTGCGGGGAGCTGAAGGAGCCCTTGGGTTCGTGATTCCCTCGGTTGAGGGGCGTCTTGAGTGTCCTTGTCGTATTGAGGGCCAGAATGCAGGATGCTGCCCCTGGTAGTGGGCCTGGGGGGTTCGACTGCTTTCCTTGGGCGGCCCCGACGACGTTTAAGGGCACTGTCAGGAACCAGCAGCATCGGGTCTTGAGAGGGCCTTCAGCGGGGTCGTCTTCATCGAGGATGGCGGGCTTGAGGCGATCTATCGAGACCCAGTCCTGGTTGTCGTGCAGGGCGACGGGGGTGCGAGAGGCCGTGAATGACGTCGAACACGTGGGTATCAGGGGACGAGGGCGTCCCGTGCTGGTATCGTAGAGGAGCGTCGTCTTGGAGGGGCCGAAGGGGATGTTCTACCAGCGAAGGATAAATTGTCGGTTTGTCAAAGTTTTTTTTTTTCCGAATATCATGTTGATTGTTATCAGGTTGCAGGTCGGGAGTTGGCTAGCCAGTTTAGACCTTAAAACATCATCAAATTTAAACATGAATGATAAAACTGTGCTATATCATGTCAACTCGAGGTATAAGAAGCTGTAAGCGGTACTTCTGGCATTGTAGGAGACCTAAAGAAACAGATTAGATTTCTATTGTGAACGAAATTATTCCACGCACTATAATGTTTACTTCACCTTGTAAATTGCGTTTAAAGTGGCAGTTAGAAAGCAAGTAGATCTTACCAAGTCTTTCCCTTTGTGTGTCACTTGTGCTTATTTCTGTTGGGCTTTATACACTTTCTTTTTGACATTGTACCAGTTGGTCAAGAGGTCCACACTAGGCCTCTTATTTCATATAGAAATTACCACACTTCTGGACGACCCCTACAACGATGAATATCAAAAATAGTCGGGAAAATGTCGTAATGACTAATGGGATCATGAAAGAAATTCATTTCCATTTTGAAGGACAATGAAAAATGTCTTTTGGATTGCAACAATAAAGGTATAAAAAAAAATAGGCACACTTTTATGGATACTTCTGATATCATCAGCGATTCATGATAATATTTGATCAAAACTTAAAATGGCCAAATAGGGTTAAACTTTATAACGCCACTAGTTTACCATTTATCGTTTTCTTTGATTATTCAGCTAATTTCCGTTTTCTTCTCTCCGAATAATGGATAGACTGCTAATAACGATACATCAGTCCCAACTACCTATGTTCCCACAAAGTATATGTTAATAAAATGTTACTTTTAACCTTTATCCCATTTTAGACTTGAAAAAGTAATTCTACTATGTTTCAATGTGTTCTTTGAACATTTATGGCATTCGTTACTTTCGCAAAGGACCTAAAACAACCACGCAACATGATATCCTAGTGTGAGGACTTTGTAAACTAATAGGCTACAGACAAGCTAGGTAAGGATATTAAAGACCGCCACTAACGTTCAGTTATGCCTGCACAGTTATAACTGTGCAGGCAAATCTTCGCCACTACGGCCGGCCACACACGTGCAGTTTTAACTGACAGTTATACCTGTTCACTGTATTTACGTCAGTTTAAACTGAGATGCACACACACGTACACGTACAGTTCAATCCTTCAGTTTTTACAATGGATTCCGAGCAGTACGATCTTGCCGCTCTCAGTGTACTCTTTGAAATGCTACAAAAAAGAAAAAACAAAAAAGCGTAAACAGTGGTTTCATTAAGACACTTCTTGTTCAAGTCCCTCCAACTTCTTTGCTAATTTGCCATAGGCAGCACCTTTCTTTGAGCGGTCATATTCTTGACTTTTAACTTGCCACAGGCAAGGTTCAGATCGAGACAATGCAATGAAATCAACAATCACTTGGTTTGGTTTACAAGACATCTACACCTCAACCAACTGCACTCCACGCTAAAAACAAATTTTAAACTCAGAACTATACACACGCTCAGTTCAGTTAATCCTTTCAGTTGAAAATATTGCAATTTTATTTGTCTCAGTTTAACTGCTCAGTTGTGTTGAACTGATGAACTGAGATACTGATCGAGATACCCACACCTTGCAGTTTCAACTGACAGTTAAACTGCACGTGTGTGGTCGGCCTACCGATACAGGCCGTTTTTTCAGTCCTCCGTAACAGCCAAGGCGTCAACATGGCTCTGGCAGTAGGTTAATTTACTTGCTGACATCATAAAAAACTCATAAACGTCAAGCAAGACAGCAGTGAAAGAGTGGTTGATAAAGACGAATTAAATACTCCCATGTGAATTTCTTCAGACTTTAAATTTGGCCCCACTTCTTTCATAATGTTCATTAAATATTTTATGAATAAGGAAGAGTTCTATGTGAGGATAATTAAGTTCGTAATCGTTTGCTTTTGTTTCAAAGTTGACACGTATAGGCCTAATATTTTTTTCTATTTCATTAAAAGTGTTAAGACTGATTTGTTTTGTTTCCGTTTAAAACATTTACTTTCTAATGACGTGTTACAATGAATGAAATCCTTAGTGTACTGTTGTCTTCATGTGTTTCATTAGTGTATTGATAAGTTTAATTTTATTTCAAAGCGAAATTCCGTGAGATGTAAGCAATGAAAACCCATACATATAGTCCAATATTGTTTGATTTTGTTCTGTCAGAAAGTAGAATATTACTTTGTTCTCATTTTAACAACGAATTACATACATGGTGCATGTTATCTGTCCCAGGACGGACAGTGAACTGAGGTCTAAGGCTACTGAGCCAAAAAAAAAAGTTCTCTCCACCACATTAACGTTGCAATGCTCATGTCCAGCCGTTTGGTCTGAGGTTCGTCGATTGAAATGAGCTATTTACCCAGGCCGCCTGCGCAGGCCAGAAAAACTGTGCAGGTTATCCACACTAACGTTCAGTTATAACTGCACAGTCCAACTATGCAGTTATAACTGCGCAGGCATAACTGAACGATAGTGGCGGGCTTAAAAAGTATAAAGTATGCTGAAGACACTCAGTTCTATTTTCCTGTCGAAATGATAGAAGACGCCATTAGTAAAACTGATGTAATAAAGAAAGATATAAAAAAAAATAGATGTCGGCGAAGAAATTTAAACTAAATGAAGATAAACTTAGCGTATGTTATTTGGATCTGACAATGCAAGACGAAAATATGAACACTTCAAAATAATAACTATATTGGTTCGTCAACAAAAAAATATTGTAACAGAAGAAAAAAATCGGGAGTATTTATTGATAAAAAATTGTAGATGAAGAAGCATATATAGTGCGCATTGTAAAAGCCTGTAACTGTCACATCAGAAACATTGCGTTTATTACAAAACATCTAAACGACGATACTCTGAAAACAGCAATTTGCAACCAAATACTTTCGAGGCTTAGATTAATAAAAGGCTACGTTCCCGTACGTGACACCCCAATTGTGCTACATTGGCTCCAAGTAAAAGCAAGAATAGAATATAAAATACTTCTTACAGTCTTTAAAGCGCTAAAATATGGTGAACCATACCGAAAAAAAACTGCCTAATTACTTCCTGAAATGAATATTGTAATCAGACATGCAAGAGAAGCATATAGCTATTTGAACCTAGAACAAATTCTAAGTCTGAGAGAGCACTTGTACATTGTGCATCAAGACTATACAACCAAGCGCCTCAGCGGCGTGGTTGGTATGGTATTAGCGTCCCACATCGGTGGTCGCGGGTTCGATTCTCGGCCATTCCATTGAGGAGTGAGAGATGTGTATTTCTGGTGATAGAAGTTCACTCTCGACGTGGTTCGGAAGTCACTTAAAGCCGTTGGTCCCGTTGCTGAATAACCACTGGTTCCATGCAACGTAAAAGCACCATACAAACAAACAAACAACCAAATACTACCTGAAGTGAAGATCATGCAAGAAGAAAGCAAAAATAAGAAGAACCAAAGACTCTCCAGTTCTGCCAGAGCTACGATACTGACGAGAAAACACTAAAAGACAATTATAAAATATAAGAAGCAGAAAACGTATATATATGGGTCCATGGGCCTACCAGAGAGGGTATCAGCCGCGTGTCCTGTGTGGTGTTGCTACTGCAATGCTGCACGGTGCACCGTCCATGTGCCCTCGCCTTCAGCCTGCTAACATCCTGAGATCATTACGGTGCCTTCTACCTTTTTCTTATTTGGACGCCCTGTGTAGTACGCCACATTGAGATGTGAACTGGATTCGAGGACGACGTACCACTGTAATACTCCAGTTGTTTTGTGAAGGAACCCTTTAATATTTGCAGAAGTATGACTTTTAAATAATTTCCAACTTGAAATCAGGAAGACTGAAAATATAAAATCTTTCAGGAATAAGAACGTTATGCCAGTGCGGATACAACAATTAATATGAAGTACAGTGACTGGTAAAAATGCTCTGTTACAACAGAATTCCATCTACTAAACCGAACCCATAAAAACGCCAAAATATAGTGTTTTTATGGGCTCCCTTTATTAGATGGAGTAGTACAGTGTGTAAACCTCAGAAAATCTCTAAATTATTGCGTACAAGAAAATGAATTTGTGGGTCTCATGAGCATAGTGCTTTCAGTGTAATGTGGGAAGGAAAACTATGATGTATGCACACTTATCAAGAGTAGCGTGCAAACGCCATGGGACTGGGAACTATTACACTGAAGATTTTTCCTCCCACATCGCCTAGGGGAGGGAAGTATATATAAGGACAGCCCTTAAAATTAAGAATGTTCTTAACCTGGAAAGCAAAGGATGTCAAAGCTCTGCCTCAGTTGTAAAGAAGAAGAAATGAAAGGGAGTAAAAGTAAAGTAGATAAATATTCGATTGTATCTAATTTAGAAATATCTGTAATTTTTGGGATCAATTTGGTTGCAAAAAAAGGGTTAATAGAGATGAATTAAAATAAATATTTTGAAGTAACAAAGTTAAACTAAATATGTAATGAGTAAAGTTAACAATGAAGGGAATAAAGCTTTGCACCTCAGTCATAAACAGTGTAATGTAATGTGCCTGCAACTGTGTTCGTGGAGTGACCGCTGAGGAACCAGGAACCAAGTGGGAGTGGCCTACTTCTACAGACTGAGACTGAGTCAGTGCCAGTCTAAATTTGGCTTCCAACGTCGTAGGTAGCAAGCAGGTGCCACGCGGGTTTTAAAGAGGAATTGAATTAATTTCGTTAATTTAAACAAAATGCAGGTAAGGTTATTATTTGGCATTTAGGTAAGAGGTAAAGACTTGAGGATGAGGTATCCTAGACCGTCAAGTTGCATGATCAACCTAGTGGCCTAGTTAGGCTAATGTGCTTCAGGAAGCCAGTGTTCGCGACGCAGGAATAGGGAAAGTTAAATTCGAAGAGGCTACCAAAGGCTAATAACGACGTCATAGGTACTACCTAGATGATCATTTTTAGTGTCAAGAAGTACCTAGCCTACCTGGCTAGTAGGCTACCTACTAGGCTAGCTATTGAAATGGCCAAGTGCAGAAGATGGTTTACTGATGCCTTACCTGTTAGGCCGAATACCTTAGGCTATTGAGTTTTAGCTTGAATTTCATGTCGGGTAGTAGGTAGTAGTAGTAGTGGCCTCCAGTAGGCTTGCTCTTGTGAATGGGGTTTCGTATCTTCTATTGGGATGGTTACCTATCCTAGAGGGAGCCAAGTATCCTAACTAGGTCCTCACCAACGTTTAAATCACTGAAGGTTAGATCCAGGTAATAACTCTGTGTCTGGTATTTCTTTGGAATTTACAGTTTCCTATACCTTTCGGATTGCTTATTAAGAATTTACCGTTATTTTTGGGGTCGACGGTAACTAACCCCAGGGGCTATAGTAAACACAACAAAATGCATTTGACACCCCAATACCTAGGGCTGTCGTATTCTTGGGAACGTTTCTTGCAGTCTGTATGGAGTTATTGCCTAGAATTACCCATTGAAGACCAATGGTAGAAAGGTGATGATTTGGGCACTTTTTCCTGTATAAAAAGAGCATAACTAATAATAGCAATAGCTAGTTTACTGATAAATATATGAAAACCTTTGTCAATTTTATACTAGCCTAGCCTAAGTCCACAGTCGATGCTTTAAGCAACTTCCATAACATCTTGGACACTCCTTCCAAACTTTTAGGCTCTCGGAGAAAATAACTTTCAGGCTTTGGGTACTAGCCTACTTCCTACAATGTACCCATAGGTGAGCCCTCAGTTTGAAGTATAGAAGTGGCCGCCAAAAGCTGAATGACATTGACCAATGGACATTTTTAATTTAGTACAATCAGAATTTTATTTTATATATTGATTTCGTATGAAATACATGAAGCATAGCCTATACTTTGTATTGCATAGCGAAATTTGTTTTATTGCACATTTTTTTACTAGTATAACATAAGAAAACCACCCGTGATTTTCATAGCCTCACCCTCCTTAACCTCACTGACACAACCCTCTAGTAACCCAAATTAGAGTTTTGATGGGAAATTGAGAAACCAGTTAACTGCAGCCAGATGAATTGTGAAAAATGCTAAATCTCATCTTCAAGGATTGGGAACCTAGATGGTTCATGGGAGAAATTAGGGGCTAACTGCAGACCACCCAACCTGACTTGGCCTAGAGCAGCATAGATTATAAACCCCTGCAAGACGCGGTAAATTTGAATGGCGGGTGTGGTACGTACGTAGCTAAAATTGATACGCTGATCCGCACGGGTTAGGCACAATTAATTAATTGTAGTTTAGTATTATCTTCTTTATTACTTACTATTTTCACTTCAAATAAATTGCAAGTTATTCCGATACGTAATACAAACCATCGGTCCTTTAACAATAGGAAGTAGCTAGCGGCAGCTGGAATGGTCGTAAGCTTCGAACAGGGGAAGGGGAACGGTAGTTAACTGCTTGTCCGACAGTCGCGCGGCTGGGAGGTAAACAAATCACTTTTGCTTTCGGCCGCGGGTGTGAAGGACGTTCGTCATCGCTCTCTGCCCGCTTCATCGTCATATGCTTTGTTTATATTGTGTTTTCTACTAATGGTTTGTTTGACTTGAAAATGAAACTGTAAGTACACTGTTTTCATTTTCATTACTTAATTATGAACCAACATGGAGCTATCGCCGTAGATGCGGCGATTTCCTCTCTTTTCATGAATTGAACACTTGAATTATGTCTCGGTGCCGAGGGCGGGCGCGCTCGCGCCGAGTCATGTATTTTGGGCGAAAGTGTGTAATTGAAAAATGTAAGTACTTTTTTCATTATATTTTTGCCCTGTGCGTTCGTTACCGAGAGCGTGATTGCGCTCGGCACGAGCCTTTTATTTGGTATGATAAATGCAATGAAAGTGGATTCGCAATTGCAGTATTCTTTTTCATTTTCATTTATTTATTTGCATAAAATTTAATTTGGATCAATTCGCTCTTACCCGGGAATTGATCCTTACGATTATTTTCTGTGAAGTGAAATTCCAAGTGCCAGTATTCAGTTTCATTTTCATATATATTTTATGATAGCATCATATTATTTGGATCAAGTTTCCGCTCTTACCCGGGAATTGATCTTTTCCCCTTTAAGTTCTATGAAGTGAATCGCAAGGGCAGTATTCTGTTTCATTTTCATATTACTTTCACTGCTGTGCGCGGGTAGGGGAAGCGAAGGTCTTGCCAGGAAGTCGTCGG
>NC_087206.1:37677011-37704851 GCF_015104395.2 Macrobrachium nipponense
AGCAACGAATCCGCAGATACGTACGCTCCTAGAGTGAAGCACTTGTCATACGTCACTTGAATGTCTCTCAAGTAATGAGTTGCAAAGACGAATTGCATCTCCAAAAGGTCGACTCCACTAGAGTGTATGGACAAGTTCTTGTGGAATGCCAAAGAGGTAGCGACTGCTCTTACCTCGTGAGCTTTAACTCTAAGGAGGTCCAGTTGTTCTTCTTTACACTGTAAATGGGCTTCCTTGATTACGTCTCTGATGAAGAACGCCTGAGCATTTTTTAGAGATCTGCCTTCTGGGATCTCTCACTGAGCACATAAACTTTCCTTACTCCCCGGTAGTTCGTTCTTCCTTTCTATGTAGAACTTAAGGCTTTTCACTGGGCACAGAGCCCTTTCTAGCTCTGTTCCTACAGCGAAGAAAGTCCTTTTACTTCGAATGTTCGAGGCCAAGGTTTCGAATTGGGTCATTCTTCGCCAAAAACATTGGTTTGAAGGAACAGAACGCCGAGTCGTTCCTAAAGCCAACATTATGTTCTAAGGCTTGTAGCTCACTTACTCTTTTCGCTGAAGCCAGCGCGACCAAGAATAAAGACTTCCTTGTCAGGTCTCTGAACGTAGCCTTACAGGGAGGTTCGAATTTTGATGTCATTAAGTACTGAGGACCACATCTAAGTTCCAATTAGGTGCTCTAATCCCTCTGTTCTTTGACGTCTCGAAGGATCTTATCAGTCATGCAAATCTTTGTCTTCCCCAATGTTAAGGCCTCTATGCCTGAAGACTGAAGATAGCTACTACTTTATAGCCCTTAATTGTAGAGACTACTAAATTACATTTCTCCTTCAAATACAGGAGGAAATCGGCTATATCTGTCACAGAGGTACTGGACGAGGATATCTTCTGAGCTCTACACCATCTGCGAAACACATCCCACTTCGACTGGTATACTCGAATAGTAGATGGTCTTCTCGCTCTTGCGATCGCTTTTCGCAGCTTCTCGAGAAAAGCCTCTCGTTCTGACAAGTCCTTCGATAGTCTGAAGGCAGTCAGAGCGAGAGCGGGTAGGTTTTTGTGATACCTGTCGAAGTGGGGTTGTCTGAGAGATCGCTCCTGTTTTGGGAGAGATCTCGGAAAGTCTACCATCCATCCCAGTACCTCTGTGTACCAGTTTTGTGAAGGCCAGAACGGGGCTATGAGGGTCAGTTTGGCTCCCTCTGCTGCTGCAAACTTCCTTACCACTTCCGATAAATATTTGAACGGAGGAAAAGCATACCCGTCTATTCCTGCCAATCGAGGAGAAGGGAGTCCACTGCCATCGCCCTTGGGTCGCGATCGGGGAGCAGTAACTTTCCAGCCTGTTGTTCCAATGGGTGGCAAAAAGATCTATATTTGATCTCCCCCAGAGGTTCCAAAGTCTGTTGCATACGTTCCTGATGCAACGTCCATTCTGTAGGAAGTACTTGGTCTCTCCTGCTCAGAAGGTCGGCTCGTACATTTTTGTCTCCTTGGATGAATCTTTGTCCGGAGAGTGATTCTTCTCTCTTCTGCCCAAAGCAGTAGTTCCCTTGCTTTCCTGTAAAGGGAGAACGAGTGCGTCCCTCCTTGCTTCTTGATATAAGCTAGAGCTGTTGTGTGTCCGAATTGATCTGCAGTACCGAACCTGTGATCTGAGCCTCGAAGTGTATGAGGGACAGGTGAATCGCTGCTAACTCTTTCATATTGATGTGCCAGGACACCTGTTCTCCCCTCCAGGTGCCTGACACTTCTCTCGTCCCTAGAGTGGCTCCCCACCCCGCATCTGAGGCGTCGGAGTACAACACTAGCCGAGGGTTCGGAACGTGAAGGGATACTCCTTCGCTGATCCTGCACGGATTCATCCACCAGAGCAGGTCCTCCTTTCTCTCCTTGTGATCTGGAAGGAATCGGACAGATTTTGAGATTTCTGATCCCAACGTTCTCTTAGATAGAACTGTAACGGCCTTAGGTGAAGCCTTCCTAGAGAAATGAACTGTTCCAACGAGGAAAGGGTCCCCAGAAGACTCATCCATTCCCTCGCGGAACATTGTTCTTTTTCTCTAGGAAGGTTGCTACTTTTTCCAAGCAGCGGTTCTGTCTTTCCTGTGATGGAAAACCTGAAAAACCCCGAGAATCCATCCGAATCCCCAGATAAACAATGTTCTGCTGGGGAATCATCTGGGATTTCTCGAGGTTTACCAACAGTCCCAAGGACTGTGTTAACTCCAGTGTCAGTTTTAAGTCCTCCAGACATCTGACTCGCGACTGTGCTCGTATCAGCCAGTCGTCTAAATACAAGGATATCCGAATCCCTTTGAGGTGAAGCCAGTGGGCCACATTTTTTCATTAGACCCGTGACACTTGGGGGGCTGTTGATAGTCCGAAGCAAAGGGCCCGAAATTGAAAAAACTCTTCCTTGAGCCATAAATCTTAGGTATTTCCTGGACGATGGGTGTATTGGTACGTGGAAATAAGCATCCTGCAGGTCCAGGGATACCATCCAGTCCCCTGGACGCAGGGCTGCTAACACCGAGGCTGTCGTCTCCATAGTAAACTTCCTTTTTGCTACGAATTCGTTCAGGGCGCTCACGTCCAGAACTGGCCTCCAACCTCCTGAGCTCTTCGGAACTAAGCAACAGGCGATTGTAAAACCCCTGGAAGAGAGATCTCTTACTTCCTCTATGGCTTCCTTGAAAAGCATCTGCTCTACGAGATGTAGAAGGGCTTGTTTCTTGACGGATCCTTGTAATTGCTGTTAACTCCCTTGGAGTTGTCGTTAAGGGAGGTTTTTGGTTTTCCCTGAAGGGGATTAAATATCCTTTCTTTAGGATGGATAGGGTCCAGGCATCGGCACCTTTCTGTGCCCAAGTTTCGTAAAAATCTAGAAGCCTGGCACCCACTTTTATCTGGAGGACCCCCGTCTCACTGGGTTTTGACGAACGGCCTTCGAGAAGACCTTCCTCTCTTCTCCGGTCGTCTACTTCTAAGAGAAGTTCTTGATGCAGACCTACCTCGAAAGGGCTGCTGGAAGGGAACTTTCTCCTTTTTCGCCAGAGGCACAGCAGGCTTTAGCCTCTTCGCTGACTGAGCAGCAGGTCCTGTGTGGCTTTTTCTGAAAGCGTCTTCGAAATGTCCCTCACTATGTTTCTGAGGAAACAGGTGACTAGAGAGGGGCGCGTATAAAAGGGAGGATCTCTGCAGAGGAGAAAACAGATTTTGTTAAGAAGGAGCTAAACCTGCCCTCTTCTTCAAAATACAGGATCCAAACAGGATGCCACTTCATTTGAGCCATCCATACCGCCTTGTCTAGGCAGGTTAAAACACTGCCCAACTCTTCCATGGAAACGAAGTCTGGTTCTTGCGACTTCTTGGCTAAGGCTCCCAAGGCCCAGTCCATGAAGTTAAAGACTTCGAGAGTCTTGAAGAGGGCCCTTGATGAGATGATCCCACCTCACACATTCCCCAAGAGGCTTTTGCCGAGTGTAGAGAGCGTCTTCTAGACGCATCTACAAGAGCGGAAAAATCCGCATCAGAGGACGAAGGTAGACCCAGGCCCATTGGCTCCTTGGTATCATACCACATCCCTGGTTTCCCTGTCAACTTAGAGGGTGGACAGAAAATACTGTCTTACCCTTCTTTCTTAGCCCTGAGCAGTTCTCTAGACTCTTCAGAGACTTCTCATAGAAGAGTAGGGTCATCTTAAACGAATGAGGAAGCCTTCGACATTTTTTTCGTACTGGATAATAACGATCCTGGCGAAGGGGGATCCGACTGGCGTAGTGAGTCTCCAAACACCTGCAGCAATAGAGAAGCAAGTCTCTTATAGTCTGAAACTCCTGCATCTTTGGTTTATCTCTCATCCGATACTTCTTCCAAAAGTGATATGGGAGAAGAGGGCTTTTCCTCAACAGGAGACCGATCCTTTGAAGGAAGTCTTTTCCTTTCTTCCTTACTCCTATCATCCTTCCTGTGTGAGTCCTGGAGTTTCTCTATACTCGGATTCTGATGTGCTCCTTGCGTCTGCTAGGAGAGGCGCTTGCGTCCTGAATCAGGCGCCTGTGAGGCAAGAACGCCTGCTAGGCGAAAGTAGAACATCCTGTTCCTGGCGCCAAGAAGGAGACGCGTTTGCGTCCTGTGAGAGCGCCTAGGCCAAGAAGGCGAGGCGCTTGCGTCCCTGGTGAGGCTGCCTGGTCCAAGAAGGAGAGGCATTTGCGTCCTGATGAGGACGCCTAGAAGGCGAAATGCGCCTGCGAGGAGAAAGGAGAACCTTTTGTTCCCGTCGTCCATGAGGGGAGACGTTTGCGTCCCGTTGACTGCGTCTAGCAGGCGAATAACTCCTTTTCCTTTGCGTCTTTCGGAGAGGAGCTAGAATCTCTCCTACTCTCCTAGGAGGAGAAGAAAAAACTTGTCCAATCTTTCGAGGCCTATTAGGCGAAACTCTTGCGTCCTTCGGAAAATGTCTCGAGGACGAACGAGTGCTCCTTCTTCTAGAGGAGCTCTAAATCGAGAGGGACTCTCTTCTCTCCCGGAGCTCTTAGTCGAACGAATTCTCTCACGAGAAATTCGCGAATCAGGCTCCTGATGCTTGCCATGGGAGGCAAACTCTTCTCTAGTCAAACTCCTGGGAGAACTCTTGCTCATAGGGCGTTTCCGATTCCTGTCATGTACGACTGAAGAAGGTCTCGCTGGGGACGAAAACCTTTCAGGCGAGGAGCGTCGCTAACGCCAGGACGCTTACTCTCTGACTCTCTCCTAACGGAACTCTTGATGGGAAGAGAAATGTCTTTCTTCCTAGAAGAGCCTTCAGCAAGAACTCCTACTAAGGCAGACAACTGCTGTTGGAGTCCTACCCAAGACTTCCTTTTGTCTTGTGTGATAGTCTTCCGGGGAAGAAGTCAGGAGTTCTCATGGCTCTCTCTTACGAGCAGGCGAATAATCCGGAAAAGGCTCCGGACTGGAACGTAAACGCTTCGCTATTTGGCGTCTTCCAGGATCTCTTAAGAGGACGCGATTTAGCGGAAGAACTCCATCCCCTTCTGGGAGACGAAGAGTCTGATTCCGAAAAGCACTTCCTCAGACGCTTTTGCAGTAGCTATCCTTGGCAGCCTGGGAAGCGGCTACAGGATCTGCCGCGGGAGGGACGCCTGACCGTTGGGAATACTCTACATCCCCCTTGCGGCTTTCGACATTCCTCCTCCCTTGGTCATGGGAGTCTGAAAGAGGTCTAGGCCTAGGAGCAATGCGGAGTCGGTCAGACTCCCCTCCACTTCACTGGGGACACTGCACAAATCACTGCACACATCACTGCGCTTACCTGTCTCCTTCATCGCTTGCAGTTGCGTTTTCAAGCTGATTATAGAGGCTCTCATTGCAGCCATTTCCGTAGACGCATCTACAGGTTCGCTACTGGGGGAAGGGGCTGAAACCAAACTATGAGCAGGAGAAATACTATGAAAGTTAGGAGCTACTTCCTGTTCATTAGAGCAGGATCTACTTGAGCTTCTGATGGAAGCCCTCCTAACCCTATCTTTCTCAAGTTTCCTTACATAAGAAGCCAAGGTCTTCCATTCCACTTCCGTTAAGTTTCTCACATTCCAGACAGGTGTTAGTCTCAGAACAATCATTCCCCTACATTTTTTACAAACTGTGTGAGGATCCACCGAAGCTTTCGGTAGCCTCACCTTACATACCTCTTTCGCGCACACACCCTAAATACAGGTGCCACGTCAGACATTTTAAAGAGGGGAATCCAATTCCAAATCCAAAAAAAACAGTCCACTATAAGCGTATGCCAAAACCAAAGATCAAAGTACATCACCAAAAGACAAATCGATAATCCTCGGCAACGAGAAAAGAATTCAATGCAGGAGGTACCAACAACGATGTTGTTGCTACCAGGCGACAGCAAAAATTCTGGTTAGAAAACGGGAATGGTTTCCTATTCCGCCACCCAGCGGCGGGAGTGGGCTGGTCACCTGACCTACCTGTCGCGTGTGCCGCGAGTTTTGAATTTCTGTCGGGACGTCAGAGACTATAGCTAAGTATATATCTGCCGGGGAAGTTGCATGTACAAAACCTGGCGTTGCCAGGTCTAAAACCTGTTCCACTGCTCTTTTCTCGAGCATCTGCTCGAGCAGGTCGAAAAGAATCTTTCGCTTTGTTAGCGGATACGATGGGGACAAGTCCCTGGGAGTGGAAGTCAACGGGGGCGGCTTTATGAAAGGGATCTTGTAACCCTTCTCTATGACGTCGAGAGACCAGGTGTCTGCCTCTCTTACTCTCCAGGCTTCTGCAAACAACTGCAGCCTGGCTCCTACCGTGACTGAAGGCACGATCTCTCACTCCTTACCCCCTAGACTTGGAAGGGGCTCTACCCTCTAGGAAGGCTTCTTCCTCGAGGAGACGATCTAGCGGAAGTCCCTCCACGAAAGGGAAAGGCTTCTGCTTTCTAAACTGTTGCGTTTCCTGACGACGTTGAAGGGCCCAGCCGGACGTCTCGAAGACTGAGCCAACAGGTCTTGTGTGGCTTCTCCTGCAGACTCACTGCCAGATCCTTCACCATAGCTTGGGGGAGAAGAGATGACTCGAGAAGGGAGCATACAAAAGTTCTGCTCTGAGCGGGAGAGACAGACTTAGCCGCGAAGTTGCAATAAAGCGACCTTTTTCTTAAGAACCCCTGCTGAAAAATGAGAGGCTAACTCCTCTGAGCCATCCCTGACGGCCTTGTCCATGCATGACAATACACTGGACAGCTCCCCCAAGCTGATCGAGTCTGGCTTACGAGATTGGTTGTCTAAGGCTCCAAGACACCAGTCTAAAAGTTGAAAACTTCTAAGGACCTAAATAGTCCCTTCAAAAGATGGTCCAGTTCGGAAGTCGTCCAAGAAACTTTAGCCGAAGCTAAAAGGGCTCCTTGAGGCATCCAACCACGCTGGCGAAATCACCTTGAGCCGACGTAGGAACCTTCAACTCCTAATTCCTCGCCTGTCTCATACCACACTCCCTGCCTTACCGCTAAGTCTAGACGGAGGCAGGGCGAAAGTAGTTCTTCCTTTTGCTTTCCTAGACTCCATCCAGGCGTTTACCTTCCGGAAAGCTCTTTTCGTAGATAACGACGTCTTCATCTTCACGAAACCTGGAGACTTACTTGTCTTCGACGACGAAAACTGAGAAGGAGGAGAAGGAGGAGCAGCTGGCTGAAAAGTATCGCCAAACGAATCACGAAGTAGTCGTGCCAAAACTTGATAATCTGACGAGGCAGACGTAGCAGGTTGATCATCATCAACATCCTCCGAAGAACCGCTAAGTTCTCCTTCTTCCCTACCCGAGTGCAAGTCCGAAGGAAGAGGCAGAAGTCCTTTAGCTCCAAGTCTCCTATCTGAACGATGAAAAGAAGACGAGGGTAACGGATCCTAACAGTAACAGGATCAGGAGTCACTTTTAGAGGCGAACGTGCCAGTCTCGGGAACCACATCCGAGTGACAGCGAACTTCCCACATTCGCGTCCACAGAGGTCTTACTAGAACGTCTACGAGCGTCCATCTGAGCGTCCAATGTAGCGTTCTCTCGAGCGTCCAAATCAGCGTCCCAACCGAGGCTCCAGCGAAGCGTCCAAGGAGCGTCCATCAAAGAGACTCTTCTACCGTCTCGCGAAGCGTCCTTACGAAGTCAGCGAAGAAACTTGATCCACTGCCCGACTAACATAACGTTGAGCGTCAACCCACTGTCCATGTCGAAGGAGGTTGCAGAACCGCAAGAAAGAAGTCCGTTCGAAACAGTTACCAAATCGTCGTCAGCAGAAGCGTCGAAGTCGGAACGCGAGCGTCCTCTCTACGTGAAGAGAGAGGAGCATGCAGAGAACTCTCTCTAACTTGGCGTCTAACGTCACCTCTAGATGAACCCTGGGGAGCAAAACGACGTCTAGAGAAAAAAACGAAAATCAGAAGGCGGGGACGAAAAAGGAGCCATTGGAGAAGACTGCTTAGATCTCTTGATAGGCAGTCTATCGTCTTTCCTTCGACGCGGGACCGTCTCCTTCTGTTTCAGTAAAGCGTCCAGTTGCCGCTGCATCGCATGATGATCTCCGTCTGAAGATGTCTCCTTACGTGGAGACGAGCTGCGCTTGCGAGAAGGAGAGGGGCGAGGGGACGCCTTCTTCCTTCTCACCAGGAACAGCCTTGGCTCTAGAGCGACTGGGGCGCTCGAGGGCGTCATCGTCGGATGACGTCCTATACTTCTTCTGGGGCGGAAAAGCTACGCTTTCCGGAGAAGAATGCCACTCAGACATAGCATGACGTGAAGCGTCCAGCTCTTGAAGAAGTCCTCTTCAGAGGTCGCGAATCCGATCGAGATTCCCACCCCTTGCGCGGGGGGGGAGGACGCGTTGGAAGACGAGAAACAATCCTTAAGGATACGTGCTCGAGCACGCTCCTTAGCAGCCTGGGAAGCGTCCACAGGAACTGCTGAAGGGACGCCAGATCGGTGGGGGTTCCCGTAACCCTCCTTCGGCCTTCGACATGCCCTCTCCCTGATCCTGGGAGTCCGGCAGAGGTCCCAGCCTAGAGGCGCTATAGGGCCGATCTGACGCCCCCTCCAACTTACAAGTATCGGGCACTATCACTGCACTTATTTTGCCTGTTTTCAAGGGCAAGCACTTTAGATTCAAGCGTCTTCAATGAATCTAGAATAAGCGAAAGGGCATTACCCTCCGCAGACACCACTTGAGGGCCCGAAGGCAACACTACAGGGTTAGGAGACACAAAATCTAAAGGAGGGTTAGAAGGGGATACATTAATACCCTGTCTGCTACCCGACTTACTCCTGGAGGAAGACCTCCTAATCCAATCACGTTCTAACTTCTTAATGTAGGATTCATACGTCTTCCATTGCAAATCATCTAAGCTTTCACACTCATTACAGCGCAAATCAAATCTACACTCTTGCCCCCTACACCCTTTACACAATGTGTGAGGATCAACCAAGGCTTTTGGAAGCCTAACCTTGCATTCCACTTTCGAGCACACCCTGGCGCTAGCAGAACTACATCCAGACATTTTTAAGGGAAAAATCTAAGCCAAAATCAAAAAACAGTCCCAAATCACGTATGCCAAGCTATCGATCCAATCAAAAAACCAAAAAAGTCAAGAGGATACTCAAGCAATATGAAAAGTTTTCCAAAATCCTGAGGCGGAGGTGTGTAAACAGGTGTTTACGACACCGGCGACAGAAGAAATCTGATAGAAAATGGGAATAGTTCCTGATACCCGCCTCCCAGTGGCGGGAATGGGTACTAACCACCCTAACTCCCACTACGTGTGTCGTAAGTTTTAGAAATTCTGTCGGACTTCAGAGAATACAGCTATATATATAGCTATCTGACAGGTAAGTTTCATGAACAAACTGTAAATTCCAAAGAAATACCAGACGCAGAGTTATTACCTAGGGTAAAAAACCGCATGGTACAGGGGTGGACCATGTACGATCAATGTGTACAACCCCAAGAAAAGTACATTAGCTATAACGCGTCCTGACACCAGAGTAGAGGTCTTTAGCTCCGTTTCTCACCAACAACAAATCGCGACTGATGCCCATCTCCGATGTCAGGACACGTTATAATGTACTTTTTTTGGGGTTGTTCACGCTGATCGTACATGGTCCACCCCTGTACCATGCGGTTTTTTAATCTTGATCTAACCTTCAATGATTTAAACGTTGGTGAGTAATTAGGATACTTGGCTCCCTCTAGGATAGGTAACCATCCCAATAGAAGATACGAAACCCCATTCACAAGAGCAAGCCTACTGGAGGCCACTACTACTACTACTACTACTACCCGACATGAAATTCAAGCTAAAACTCAATAGCCTAAGGTATTAGGCCTAACAGGTAAGGCATCAGTAAACCATCTTCTGCACTAGGCTATTTCATTAGCTACTAGCCTAGCCTAGTAGGTAGGCTAGGTACTTCTTGACACTAAAATGATCATCTATGACCTCGTTATTAGCCTTTGGTAGCCTCTTCGAATTTAACTTTCCCTATTCCTGCGTCGCGAACACTGGCTTCCTGAAGCACATTAGCCTAACTAGGCCACTAGGTTGATCATGCAACTTGACGGTCTAGGATACCTAGTCTAATACCTACCTAATCCTCATGTCTTTACCTCTTACCTTAAATGCCAAATAATAAGCTTACCTGCATTTTGTTTAAATTAACGAAATTAATTCAATTCCTCTTTAAAACCCGCGTGGCACTTGCTTGCTACCTACGACGTTGGAAGCCAAATTTAGACTGGCACTGACTCAGACTCAGTCTCAGTCTGTAGAAGTAGGCCACTCCCACTTGGTTCCTGGTTCCTCAGCGGTCACTCCACGAACACAGTTGCAGGCACACTACACTACACTGTTTATGACTGAGGTGCAAAGCTTTATTCCCTTAATTGTTAACTTTACTCATTACATATTTAGTTTAACTTTGTTACTTCAAAATATTTATTTTAATTCATCTCTATTAACCCTTTTTTGCAACCAAATTGATCCCAAAAATTACAGATATTTCTAAATTAGATACAAATCGAATCTTTATCTACTTTACTTTTTGTACCTCCCTTTCATTTCTTCTTCTTTACAACTGAGGCAGAGCTTTGACATCCTTTGCTTTCCAGGTTAAGAACATTCTTAATTTTGAGGGCTGTCCTTATATATACTTCCCTCCCCTGGGCGGTGTGGGAGGAAATATCTTCAGTGTAATAGTTCCAAGTCCCATGGCGTTTGCACGCTACTCTTGATAAGTGTGCATACATAATAGTTTTCCTTCCCACATTACACTGAAAGCGCTATGCTCATGAGACCCACAAATTCATTTTCTTGTACGTAATAATTTAGAGATTTTCTAAGGTTTACACACTGTACTACTCCATCTAATAAAAGGAGACCATAAAAAACTCTATATTTTGGCGTTTTTATGGGTTCGTTTTAGTAAATGGAATTCTTTTGTAACAGGGCATTTTTACCAGTCACTGTACTTCATATTAATTGTCGTATCCGCACTGGCATAACGTTCTAATTCCTGAAAGATTTTATATTTTCAGTCTTCCTGATTTCAAGTTGGAAATTATTTAAAAGTCATAGTTCTGTAAATATTAAAGGGTCCCTTCACAAAACAACTGGAGTATTACAGTGGTGCGTCGTCCTCGAATCCAGTTCACATAGGGCGTCCAAATGAGAAGAAGGTAGAAGGCACCGTAATGATCTCAGGATGTTAGCAGGCTGAAGGCGAGGGCACATGGAAGGTGCACCGTGCAGCAACACCACACAGGACACTCGGCAGCCGGCTTCACAAGGCTGATACCCTCTCTGGTGGGCCCATGTACGTTTTCTGCTTCTTATATTTTATAATTGTCTTTTAGTGTTTTCTCGTCAGTATCGTAGCTCTGGCAGAACAGGAGTCTCTTTGGTTCTTCTTATTTTTGCTTTCTTCTTGTGTGATCTTCACTTCAGGTGGTATTTGGTAGTTTGTTTGTTTGTATTGTGCTTTATATTTACGTTGCATGGAACCAGTGGTTATTCAGCAACGGGACCAACGGCTTTACGTGACTTCCGAACCACGTTGAGAGTGAACTTCTATCACCAGAAATACACATCTCTCACTCCTCAATGGAATGGCCGAGAATCGAACCCACGACCACTGAGGTGGGACACTAATACCATACCAACCACGCCGCTGAGGCGCTTGGTTGTATAGTCTTGATGCACAATGCACAATGTACAAATGCTCTCTCCCTAGACTTACAATTTGTTCTAGGTTAAAATAGCTATATGCTTCACTTGCATGTCTGATTACAATATTCATTTCAGGAAGTTTAGGCAGTTTTTTTTTTCGGTATGGTTCACCATATTTTAGTGCTTTAAAGACTGTAAGAAGTATTTTATATTGTATTCTTGCTTTTACTTGGAGCCAATGTAACACAATTAGTGCTGGGGTGTCACGGGAACGTAGCCTTTTATTAATCTAAGCCTCGAAAGTATTTGGTTGCAAATTGCTGTTTTCAGAGTATCTTCGTTTAGATATTTTGTAATAAACCCAGTGCTTCTGATGTGACAGGTACAGGCTTTTACAGTGCGCACTATATGCTTCTTCATCTACAATTTATTTCAATAAATACTCCCAAGTTCCTTACTACTGTTACAATATTTCTTTGTTGACGAACCAATCTAGTTATTATTTTGAAGTGTTCATATTTTCGTCGTGCATCGTCAGTTCCAAATAACATACGCTAAGTTTGTCTTCCTTTAGTTTAAATTTCTTCGCCGACATCCATTTTTTTTATATCTCTATATTACATCAGTTTCAATGGCGTCTTCTACCATTTCGACAGGAAAATAGAACTGAGTGTCTTCAGCATAGTTTATACTTTTTAAGCCCGCCACTATTGTTCAGTTATGCCTGCGCAGTTATAACTGTATAGTTGGACTGTGCAGTTATAACTGAACGTTAGTGTGGACAACCTGCACATTTTTTCTGGCCTGCTCAGGCGGCCTGGGTAAATAGCTCATCTCAATCGACGAACGGTACGAACCTCAGACCAAACGGGTGGGCATGCGCATTGCAACGTTAATGTGGTGGAGAGAACTTTTTTTTTTTTGGCTCAGTAGCTTCAGAGTTAAGACCTCAGCGGCTCAGTTCCCTGTCCGTCCTGGGACAGATAACATATGTACAAATCTAGATTCTTAAGCTTCGTTTTATTAAACTAAAAATTGTTCATACCTAAATGGATGATATATTGGATTTACTTGTTTTTAATCATTGATGCGGAAGTCAGAATAATATATATCTATAATTTTGCCATTTTTTCCGCTGGAAAAACAATCGTGTATATAATGAATTCTGAAAGTGTCAGCATCATTCCTGAATGTCTTGTAGATTTCATTGAAACCTTCTATTATGATTGAGACTTTGCTTTGGTAAGTAAAATCCAAAGGCTATCGTAACGGATTAAGACTATGTATGTTTATTCGTGGTTATAAACCATATATGTAAGACAGTTTTTCAATGAGAATATTATCAGGACAAAATCATATAAAGCAAGAATAGGCCTGTATGCGTCGATTCATGATTGTGCACCATGTATGTAATTCGTTGTTAAAATGAGAACAAAATTATATTCTACTTTCTGACGGAACAAAATCAAACAATATTGGACTATATGTATGGGTTTTCATTGCTTACATCTCACGGAAGTTCGCTTTGAAATGAAATTAGACTAATCAATACACTAATGAAACACAGGAAGACAACAGTAAACTAAGGATTTCATGTATTGTAACACGTCATAAGAAAGTAAATTTTTAAACGAAAACAAAACAAATAAGTCATAACACTTTTAATGAAATAGAAAAAATATTAGGCCTATACGTGTCAACTTTGAAACAAAAGCAAACTATTACAAACTTAATGATCCTAATATAGAACTCTTCCTATTCATGAAATATTTAATAAACATTATGAAAGTCCTTGGGGTCAAATTTAAACTGAACAAATTCACATGGGAGTATTTAATTCGTCTTTATCACCCACTCTTTCACTGGATGTCTTGCTTGACGTTTATGAGTTTTTTATGTCAGCAAGTCAATTAACCTACAGCTACAGCCAGAGCAATGTTGACGCCATGGCTGTTGCGGAGGACTGAGAAAACGGCCTGTATCGTTAGTGGCGAAGATTTACCTGCACAATTACAACTGTGAGGCATAACTGAACGTTAGTGGCGACCTTTAATAACCTTACCTATATATAGCTAGTCTGTAGCCGATTAGTTTACAAAGTCATTACACTAGGATATCATGTTGCGTGTTTTTTTAGGTCATTTGCGAAAGTAACGAACGCCATAAACATTCAAAGAACACATTGAAACATAGTAGAATTACTTTTTTAAGTCTAAAATGAGATGAAGGTTAAAAGTAACATTTTATTAACATGTACTTGTAGGAACATATAGGTAGTTGGGACTGATGTATCGTTATTAGTAGTCTATCCATTAATCGGAGAGAAGAAAACGAAAATTAGCTGTATAATCAAAGAAAACGTTAATGGTAAACTAGTGGCGTTATAAGTTTAACCCTATTTGGCCATTTTAAGTTTTGACCAAATATTATCATGAATCGCTGATGATATCAGAAGTATCCGTAAAAGTGTGGCTTTTTTTATACCTTCATTGTTGCAATCCAAAAGACATTTTTCATTGTCTTTCAAAATGGAAATGAATTTCCTTCATGATCCTTAGTCCTTACTCATTTCCGACTACTATATTTTGACATTCTTCGTTGTAGGGGTCGTCCAGAAATGTGGTAAATTTCTAAATGGAATAGGAGTCCTAGTATGGACCTTTTGACTAACTGGTACAATATAAACAAGAAAGTGTATAAAGCCCAACAGAAATAAGCACAAGTGACACACAAAGGGAAAGACTTGGTAAGATCTACTTGCCTTCTAACTACCAGTTTAAACGCAATTTGCAAGGTGAGGTAAACATTATAGTCGCGTGGAATAATCTCGTTCACAATAGAAATCTAATCTGATTCTTTAGATCCCCCATATTACCAGAGGTACCGCTCACAGCTTCTTACCTCGAGCTGACATGATATAGCACAGTTTTATCAGTCATGTTTAAATTTGATGACGTTTTAAGGTCTAAACTGGCCAGCCAACTCCCGATCTGCAATCTGATAACAATCAACATGATATTCGGAAAAAAAAACTTGGACAAACCGACAATTTATCCTTCGCTGGTACGACATCCCCTTCGGCCCCTCCAGGACGACGCTCCTCTACGATACCAGCACGGGACGCCCTCGTCCCCTGATACCCACCTCCCACAGGAAACAGGTGTTCGACGTTATTCACGGCCTCTCGCACCCGTTGCCCTGCACGACAACCAGGACTGGGTCTCGATAGATCGCCTCAAGCCCGCCATCCTCGATGAAGACGACCCCACTGAAGGCCCTCGCAAGACCCCGACGCTGCTGGTTCCTGACAGTGCCCCTAAACGTCGTCGGGGCCGCCCAAGGAAAGCAGTCGAACCCCCCAGGCCCACTACCAGGGGCAGCATCCTGCATTCTGGCCCTCAATATGATAAGGACACGCAAGACGCCCCTCAACCGAGGGAATCACGAACCCAAGGACTCCTTCAGCTCCCCGCAAGATTCTGTTAGTCATCCAACGATTCTACGTAATCATTGTCTTGTAGGGAGAGTATTTGTAAGGACGACATTCAGGCGAATGTTCGCCCTTCCATTGTAAAAATCTGTATATCCATATGTCCTCTCTTTTCTCCCAGGAACCAAAATGTAGAACATTTTACGCCATTTCTTTTGATGCATAAATGTCAGGAATCTGTTCCCTCTATGTAATAATATTCATGTATTTTCGTCTGTGAAGAAAAACATTCACAGCAGGGGCCCTGCCCCCTTTTTTACTATGTTTGTTTGTGCGTGCGTGACGGACATTACGCTTCCATCCGCCCGCCGCCTTATGCTCACTCTCCTCGTCTTACTCAGGCCTCTCTCTCACACACACACACACACACACACACACACACACACACACACACACACACATATATATATATATATATATATATATATATATATATATATATATATTGTTCTGAACTGCTCGTTCCCTCTTAGAAAATGTAGTTTAACACTGAAAAAGATTGGCCTTGGATGGAGGAACGAGAGATCACAACAAAGAAAAGAGGAAAAAAACTATGGCAGAAGGCCAATATTACTGAGGAAGGAGGAATTTACATAAAAGCTGGACTCTAGTTTAAATGCACTATATTTACATTAATTTACATAGGTCCAGGAAACATGTGGCTGGGGGCAACCAGACATGGTTTTCAGAATTTTGCACAAAGGGGTTATAGAAAATGCAAGGCTTACTCCAAAGGGTTCCCAAGTTCTAACACAATCAGGCACAGTGTTTGTCTGCAAAGAGATGGTATCCTGGCATAAGGCGGGGGCCACACGTGAGCAAGCGTTACACACTACTTTCTTTAAATCAAAAGTTTACAGGCCACTCAGGAGGGATGAAAATGACTGGGAATTCATACAGAGAGAACTATTTCATTGCTTGAATTTACTAGGGGATGTTTACTAGTATCACAAGGGGAGTAATCACAGCATTGAACCAAGATAGGGGGAATGAGAAGCCAAACAAAGGAGGGGGGAAGTCGCCTTGGAAGAATGGAAATGAAATACAGACAAAAGGCAAAAGAATTCCTTGGCTGAACTGGAATTTACTCTCACAGTACCTGGAAATCCTGGGCTTGGTAGTCTTCTTATCTGCTGATATTTCTGTGCCCTATGGACATATAAAAATACTTGGGATTTCCCCAGAGGAGGCAGGGGGAGCAGAAAGGGGCGAAGTGTTGTTTGCAGGGCGAGGTGGCAGGAGCTTCTGACCTCTCCTAGGTCTAAGGTTCTTCTGAGGACGAACTGCTGGGTCCCTGCCCTTTTAAGACTTCTCCCGGTAAGCACCGCCCACGCTCTGTAGGGGGTAAATTCTAGACAACCAATGGGAGCAGAGATAGCTTTCTAGAGAATGAAGGCTTTCAGTCCACAGGGACAACTTGCATATACTAGACAAGGATGAATGAATCTTGTTATAAGAAATCTTAACTTTCCTTGGTTCTGACTTAAAATCTTGAACAATATATATATATAGATATATATATATATATATATATATATATATATATATATATATATATATTATATATATATATATATATATATTAAACAGCAGGGTCTGAAAAACGTATCATAAAAACCATTGTTTATTCAAGATACATTTCGCATTGTTCAGTAGGCTACATCTTCAATCTGTAAAATTAACACTCATTAAAACATTACAAATCACAAATAAAATTACTTATAAACATCAATTTTCTCTCTATAAAAACTCAAATAAAATCCAAGCGTTAACTTTACTTAACTAAAAACCACAAAAATTGTATATAGTAAGAGATAGACTCAGTGCTTAACAAACAGAGTGGAGGAGGAAGAACAAATGACCTAGACAGTAAACCACCCAAGAATTCAGTTTTGCTAGATGCAGAGGAGCCGCAGACACGTTGGAAAATCAGCCATTTAATGAGGTACTTACTGTGGCTAGTGCCACCAATATTATATACGTAATTAAAAATTTTTTTATCACCTTTAATCTTGCATATGGAAGCATGGTTCCTAATAAACTATATCCCATGTGACTACAATATCTCACCTGCAACAACCTTTGGCAAGAACTAACATAAATACGAGACATCCCGGGCACAAATTTTTTGTAAATAATGTTGAATCTCATGAAGATCAGCACTTTGTCTTTGTGGTGGAAAAATGTGCAAGACCTCAGAGGATTGATAGGGATAAGATGCATATTAAGGAAGTCAAACTCTTGCTCAAGTAAGAAACTTATTATCTAAGATAAAAGGGATGGTAGTGAATATTATTTTCCTTTGGACATTGCAAGAGGGAGTCAACTGCTTTAACAAAATTGTCTCTATTTTAAACGGCTACTTCGGTCTTTAAACTCCAACGTGTCTGCTGCTCCTCTGTATCTAGCATAAATGAAGTCTTGGGTGGGTTTACTGTCTTGGTTATCCGTTCCTCCTCCACTCTAACAGGTCGTTAGTAAGTAGTGGGTCTATCTTTTACTATACACAATTCTTGTGGTTCCTTAAGTAAAGTTAACGCTTAAGTTTATATATATACAGGCAGTCCCTGGGTTATGACGGGGCTCTGTTCTTGAGACGCATCATAAGCCAAAAATCGCTGTAAGCCGGAACATCGTCAAAAACCCTAAGAAAGCCTTACATTTAATGCTTTGGGTGCATTCAAAACTATGTAAAACTGCATTCTTATTGCATTTTTCATCAATAAACTTCAATTATTGATTATTTTGCATTTTTGGTGTCATGTTTCTTCTGCCAGATCAGTGTTGTAGGCGCTGTAACCCTGGAACATGCGTCGTAACCCTGGAAATAATTTCTGATGAATATAATTGAAAGGCGCCTTGACCTCGGAACGTCGTAAGCTGAACCCGTCGTAACCCGGAGACTGCCTGTATTGTTCTGAGCTGCTCATTCCCTCCTGAAAAATGTGCTCTAACACTCTTAAAAATGGCCTTAATGGAGGGACGAGAGATCACAAAAAAAAAAAAAAAAACTATGGTAGAAGGCCGATATTACTGAAAAAGAAGGAATTTACATAAACACTGGACTTTAGTTTTAAATGAACTGTATTTACATTAAGTTATGTAGGTCCAGGAACTAATGAGGTGGTTGATTGTCGATCTACCAGAAACACGTGGCTGGGAAATGACCAGATACTGAGATCCGAATTTTGTGCAAACAGCTTATTTTAATGCAAGACTTATTCCAAAGGCTTCCCAATTTCTCCCACAATCAGGCACGGTGTTTGTCTGCAAAGAGATTGCATTCTAGCATCAGTATTAAGGCGAGGAGCATGTGGAGAATGTTACACTACGTTCTAAAAATTTACAAACCACTCAAGGGGCATGAAATGACTGGGAGTTTACACAAAAAGGACTATTACATTGCTTGAATTAACTAGGAAATGTTTACTAGCATCACAAGGGAATTAATCACAGCATTGGACCAAAATTGGGGGAGTGAGAAGCTGAACAAAGAAGAGGGGAAGGTCGCCTTGGAAGAATGGAAATGAAATACAGACAAAAGGCAAAACAATCCCTGGCTGAACTGAAATTTACATCTCACAGTACCTGGAAATCCTTGGCTTGGTAGTCTTATCTGCTGATATTTCTGTGCACTATGGAGGTATAAGAATACTATAGATACCCCCAGAGGAGGCAGGGGGGAGCAGAAGGGGTGGAGTGGAGTCTGCAAGGCTGGAGAAAGTCTGAGGAAGTCCTGCTTCTGGGCGGCTCAGAGCAGTTTTGAGGTGGTTCTGAGAGTTTCTGAGCGCAAGCTGCTGTGCCCCCATTCTTTTAAAATCTCGCCTGGGTAGGCTCCCCCCTAATCCGACGTTCCCTGTGGGGGGGAAATTCAGAACAGCCAATGGGAGCAAAGAGGGTTTTTCGAGGGAATGGAGGCTTTCAGTTCACAGGGGCAATTTGCATATAAGCAAGGATGAATGAGTTGTTATAAAGAGGTCTTAACTTTACTTGGTTCTGGCTTAAAATTCTGAACATATACATACATACATATATATATATATATATATATATATATATATATATATATATATATATATATATATATTTATATTATGAATCCCCTTTGCTTCATCCGTGTAAAGTAACATTAAAAGCACACACCTCTGATATTTTCCTTCTCTCTCTATTGTGCATCCCACATTTCTCTCTTCTTTTCTGTGCTGCCGCCTGTTCGTACTTTCCAACACTACTGAAATGAGTCAGCGGGATGCATAAAACCTAAGAGAACACAGGAGTTGCTCTCACTTTCTCCCTCACCCCAGTTCGAGTCAGGTGACTCAGGTCACACCTTGATAGACTCCCTCCCCAGCCGTGCAAATGTGCCAGGACCACGCTTGAACTCATGTGGCTGTGGGCCGCCACGGGAATGCCTTGCATTTTATTAGTGCTTGAAGAAGTTGACATCCTTCACCTGCATTTTACGAACATATATCTCACGAGAAAGGTAACGTGTGCGAACGAGTGGTGGCAATCTTCTTATATTTCATTTTCTGTCCTTTTATCAGTGCTTGTGCGATCCTCCATAGTGATTCAGCCATCCCCACAGCTATGCTCCCTTAGAAGATATCTTGGTTTAAGAACTTTGGTTTCTTTGAAAGGTGATTTGTGTTCAATTCCTTCCATTTCAGTACAGTAACGTTTGAGCCATAATTCATTCATTCTTTGTCTCTCAGGAATCTTAAGATTCATGTTAACCCTTATCACGTGTCCATAGGACGTCTGTATTGCAGGTGTCTGCAATTTCCCTGCTGTGAAGGTGGATCCCCCATTGTCCTGTTGCTCTGGGCCTGTAAGAAACGCTGCGAATCATCACGCATGTCTCTGAACACGTGCTCATTTTCAACTGCTCCAGTCCATGACCTTATGCTAGGGCGTCAAACGTGGTCACTGGCTGTCGCCCGTGATTTCAGTAACGTAGCATCTCAGGATTAAATACATTCCCCTGTTAATTTAACCCTTGGAGTTTCCTTACGATTTCCTCCACTTAAATTGTATTTGGGCATCAGCCGACACCTTGTTTTCTTTGTATCTGATTAAGCTGATCGTCTCCTACTTAATTGTAGTCAGAAAGAAAGTTGTCCGTTTCAGGAACATCAGTCTTAATTCAGATATATATATATATATATATATATATATATATATATATATATATATATATATATATATATATATATATATATATATATATATATATATATATATATATATATATATATATATATATATATATATATATATATATGCTTAAAAAATCACTGTAGATGCACGTGACTTTATAAATAAGCGAATCCCACAGGAAAATGATAGTCAGAAATCCAAGCGCTTTCGTCTTTACTCAGACATTGTCAAGGAGTTAATGAAGTACAATTGGAGAGAAAGGTCTCAGGTACAAAACAAGATCAAGAATACCAGATGGTTAATTGTCATAAGGGTAAAAATTAAAAGAGATAATCCAGGATTATCGGATATCACACGGTCACAAACCTAACTTGAATTTAGTAAGCATAACATTCTAAAATTACCCTATGATGAAAAGTTTTTAGATATTTCTAGAATTTTAAAGCTTTTTAACATAAATGTTGTTTTCAGTAATATTACTGTCAAGAGTTTAATAATAAAAAATTCCCCTGAAGATCTTCCAGGTTGCATATATGACTTGCAAAAAGTGTGATAAAGTCTACTACGGACAAACCGGTAAATCTCTTTCACAACGTCTCAAACAACATCAATATTCTGTGAGAACTGGGCAAATATTGAATGCATTATTCGTACATATGAGAGATTTAGACCATCCTATTAACCCTTAAACGCCGAAGCGGTAAAAAAAAAAATGTCTCCCGTGTGCCGGAGACGTTTCAGAGTGAGCGCGGTAGCGGAAAAAATATTTTTTTCAAAAAATCACAGCGCGCTTATTTTTCAAGATTAAGAGTTCATTTTTGGCTCCTTTTTTTGTCATTGCCTGAAGTTTAGTATGCAACCATCAGAAATGAAAAAAATTATCATTATCATATATAAATAATGCGATATACGATAGCGCAAAAACGAAATTTCATATATAATTGTATTTAAATCGCGCTGTGCGCAAAACGGTTAAAGGTAACAAGTTACATTTTTTTTTCGTTGTAATGTACACTAAATTGCGATCTTTTTGGTATATAACACATTGTAAAATGATAAAAGCAACACAGAGAAAATATTATCACAAAATAAAGCATGAATTCGTAACGCGCGTACGTAAACAAATATTTTTTTCAAAAATTCACCATAAATCTAAATATTGTCCTAGAGACTTCCAATTTCTTTCAAAATTAAGACAAATGATTGAATATTACTATACTGTAAGAATATTAGCTTACAAATGCAGTTTTCGACCATATCTGACGAGTTAAATGTGACCGAATGTCGAATTTTTTTTATATATATTTTTTTATATGCAATTATTTCGGAAATAAGAAAAGCTACAACTTTTAAATATTTTTAGTTTTATTCTACATAAAATTGCGCACATTTTCATATATAAAACTCTATGAAATGCCTAATATGAAACGGAGCAAATATTCCGAGAATGGGACTCACGCATTTCGGAGATTTGTGGCGGAGAATCCGCGTGCGGAGGGAAGGAAAGTTTTTTTTTTAAATTCACCATAAATTTAAATATTGTGCTAGAGACTTCGAATTTGTTTCACAATGATGATAAATGACTGAATATTACTAGACTGTAAGAGTTTTATCTTACAATTGCGTTTTTCGACCATTTCGGTAGTCAAATTTGACCGAACGTGGTTTTTTTTCTATTTATCGTGATTTATATGCAAATATTTCAAAAATGAGAAAAGCTACAACCTTCAGCTATTTTTTGTTGTATTATACATGAAATTGCACACATTTTCATATATAAAACATTATGTAACGGCTAATTTAAAATGGTGCAAACATTACCACAATCGCACGTATGATTTTTTCGGAAGAGTTACCGCGAGGACGTAAAGAAAATGTTATTTTTTTCATAAATTCACCATAAATCGAAATATTGTGCTAGAGACTTCCAATTTGTTGCAAAATGAAGGTAAATACTTGAATATTACTAGAATATAAGCGTTTTAGCTTACAATTGCGTTTTTTGACCATTTCGGTAGTCAAAGTTGACCAAAGGTTGAAAATTTGTCACTTAACATTTTTTATATGAAAATATTTCAAAATTGATAAAAGCTACAACCATGGGTTGTATTTAGTTGTATTGTGCATGAAATTGCGCATATTTTCATATATAAAACTTTATGTAACAGCTAATTTAAAATGGTGCAAACATTACCACAATCGCATGTATGATTTTTTTCGGAAGAGTTACCGAGCGGATGTAAGGAAAAAGTTTTTTTCATAAATTCACCATAAATCGAAATATTGTGCTAGAGACTTCCAATTAGTTGCAAAATTAAGGTAAATGATTGAATATTACTAAAATATAAGAGTTTTAGCTTACAATTGCGTTTTTCGACCATTTCGGTAGAGTCAAAGTTGACCAAAGGTTGAAATTTTGGCACTTATTGTTATTTATATGAGAATATCTCAGAACTGATAAAAGCTACAATCATGAGTATTTTATTGTTGTATTCTACATAAAAATGCGCACATTTTCATATATAATACTCTATGTAACGGCTAATTTAAAATGGTAAAAATATTATGTCAAAGTGACGAAATAATTTCCGAGATGTGTCACAGATACTTTTTAGTGCGGCAAGAAAGAAATTCGCGCTTGCGCGCCTGCGTAACGATTGTAAACAAAACAACGCCTTGATCCGTGAACTCCCAGCATCCCTCAAGGTGTGTGATTCAAGAGTTTTTGGCTGGTAGGCCTAAAAATATTTTTCCGCGAATTTTTAAAAAAACTTTTGTATGTCGACGTAAAATACGTCCAGTCGGCACCCGAGAGACAAAAAATGTCGACGTAAAATACGTCCAGTATTTGACACAGTTAAAAGGAATATCATTGAATCTTGTTTCGTCAAGTCAAATAATAGAAATGTTCTAAATTTAAGTCTTGGTTTATTTAAACTTGATGCTTTCATTATGAAAAAAGTTGTAGATAAATATAAGCAACAAAATGAATATATTCAGTTTTTACATGTTTTGGACTTAAAGGTACTTTGTAATTTCGGTTAGGTTTGTGACCGTGTGATATCCGATAATCCTGGATTATCTCTTTTAATTTTTACCCTTTTGACAATTAACCATCTGGTATTCTTGATCTTGTTTTGTACCTGAGACCTTTCTCTCCAATTGTACTTCATTAACTCCTTGACAATGTCTGAGTAAAGACGAAAGCGCTTGGATTTCTGACTATCATTTTCCTGTGGGATTCGCTTATATATATATATATATATATATATATATATATATATATATATATATATATATATATATATATATATATATATATATAGTGTTCGCATGTGTGTGGTGTGTGTGTGTGTATGTTTGTGAGACTTTTTAATATCTAACACCTGTTGATAATCAAACATTATCACAAATGAAGAAATAAGAGATTTGGTGTATTCCCAAATCATTAACAAAGGACAGTCCCTCGTTAATGATCTGGAAATAAAGTCGAAACCGGTCAGGATCTACACTCAGTCTTTTATTTTTTAATCGAAGTTATCAAAGCAAAAACGCAAATAGGATGAGGTGGTGTTCAAAAGAATGATGTTAAGTTGACGTGCCAGTCTTATTCCGAATAGTAGTACCTAGGTATCGTGTTGATTGTTATCAAGTTGCATGTTGGGAGCAGGAGGCTGGTCAGTTTAGACCTTAAAACGTTATCAGATTTAAACATGACTGATTAATCTGCTCAGGATATTGTGGAGAGAAAGTATGTGTGAAAATTTGCACGGCTCATTTTCACACACGTTCCACAGTAGATGCGACACGCTGGAGCGAACGCTCACATAAATGGTACTTGAAGCAGACTTATAACGTGGAGAGAGCTTCACAACACCTCAAGTCACACTACTTTGAGACCTTACAGCAAATACTATAGCGCAAGAGCGTCCATAGTAGAAAAAAAATGGAAGAATTGGTATGAGATGAATTGCCTTCTGTGATCAGAACAGCATTATTACGACAGCTGGTCACATATTACACAAAAGAAGAGAATAATTAGCTGTAAGTTGACCCATCATCAACTTAGGAATGAAAGGCACCGAACCTTGAAGGCCCCAACACAACTCAGAGGAGTTGTGTTGAGGAGAATGGAAACTGGACCGGGTTGAATTCCGCAAGGATACAAAGGATCGTTTGAAAACGAGGAAATGAAGATATGGAGTAGCATGACTACCATTACGATACATCGAATATGTATACAGAACTTAGTAGATTAGCAATAAAAGCAAATTAATGTCAGTAAAGAAGCCAAAATCATGTAAACGTTCACTGGGTAGTATAGAAGACGAAGGGCTTAAGGTGAAAAGAGGGAAAATGCAACAGAAGAGGAAAAATTATATCAATATTTCAGACAGTTATCAAACATTAATTGGCCTTATCTGAGAGCGTTACATAAACGGATCGAATGAATTCACTGAATTATAAAACTGAGGTCATAGGACGGAGGGGTGAAATCTATTTCCACCTCCATCCAACTAACTTGATTTAGAAAAGGAAGGACACCGGAGCCTCTGTGATGTCTCTGGTAATAACTTAGCGATCAATGATTATAGTAATCTACTCTCAGTTCCCTGAGCTTTGGTCTACAAACGGTTCGTGGCTCATGCTTCTGTGAGTCATCGTCATGTAATAATCCCTTTGAAATCTAACAAAAGGAAACCGAAGATCAAGGTGCTCACGGATTCACTCTGATTATAAAGTTTCTCTGCCCCTGAAGGACGATACCATCACAGTCCTGTGGGTTGTTGTTCTTGGAATTTTCCTGTTAAGTCTTGAGCTGTTTGAGCCTACTGAGGGTGTCCTTTAGATCTGGTAATATGAATATTCGTGTATATTTTCCAGTCATTCTAGAACATCTAACACTGTTCGGAACAGTTCGTCCGAGCGGCCTGCTACTATAAAATTAAGATTCGCTTTATTTTCGAATACTTTACTAAATAAATTTGTCTCCCCATTAGTGATACTCTTCACAGACAATGAATGAAAAGCGACCAGTTACTTTCTTATAAAGATGTACGTATTGAGAAATCCGATACCTATTTTCGATATAACCATTCAAAGATATTCTTACATATTAGTTCACATATCTACGATGCTAACGGCCGTACTCATGGGGATTTGCGGCTTAGCAGCCTACTGTGTGAGAGAAAAAAAGAAAAATAAGAGTAATATAATGGACATACAGATCCTTAATTATTATATCAGACTATTATCGGTGATAACCTGTTCGTATTGTTACGGAAAAGAAAAATGTTCTTGATAATATAAGACAACTAATAAATGTATTTGTTAAAACTAGGACTGTTACTTATTTTGCGTTAGATTATTTTAAGTCTGAAAACGTATTTTTCACTCACTTCCTTTTACTGTGCAATTATATGTAGAACATTTGCGTGCTAGATTGACTTAAAAGACGCAAATCTCGTCATATGAAGAGAAAATTCTCAACTATCTTCAACATTATATTGAAGCTAAACACTAGCAGTCTGTGCACAATTTATTGTTGTACTTATATGGTCAACATTGGCTCAGCAACTGGGGTCGTTCTTTCTCGCTGAGACTTTGCTGATCCTTGAGCTCAATGATCGTATGAGTAGTCATCCTCAACAGACGCTCCTTTGCATTCTTAGAATTTGGAAGAGGAAGTACTTCTCCAGTTTGCATTATCAAATAACCTTATAATTAATATCTTCATTAAAAGTAGTTTTCTTTTTTCATATTAAAAATGTATAGTTCCTTTCATTACTTTCATAAATTCCATTTATCTTTTTTGGCAGCTTTAGACCGACCTCATCTGCACAGTGGCACAGACTTCACTCTTAGTGCCCTTTCTTTCATTAACAATGACGTGTCATTCCTCTGCGTAATCATATTGTCTATTTTTTGTTTTATGTTTTCGACGGTGACTAAAAGTTATAAAATGGGCACTGTAGCCCCTACATAATCTGGTTATTGTGGAGCAGGTAAAATAGATTTAATGTTTTATTGTATTATGGAAACATTAAGGGTAATTATTTCTTGAAAAATAAGAAAGATAAAAGTGAAAGACATGAAAAGTAGAAAAAAACACGCACGCACACGGGAAATAAGACACTAACTTAATGAAGCAACAAAAATTAATTTAATTCACTATGTTAGCTAGCAAATAGCTAACATATGGTGAATTAAATTCGTCTCGCTGTTGCTTCTTTATGCTTGTGTCTTATTTTCTGCGTCTAGATGATTCACATATTTCCAACTTTCAGAATTAAAAATTCCCATTTATCACGAGGTGGTTAACTGTTAAGAATATTCTTGCTTTGGGAAATGAATCATCACACCACTGAGAAACGGAATCTTAGCGCAAACCATTTCACCCCCATAGCACTACCTTTCTCGCGCTTCGTGTCTGGAAGTGATCACATCGTATTTATGGTCGCACTATTTTCCTCCCCGCTCTCTTCTATTTCAGGTTTGCATTTTGCCAGTAGTATAAGGAGGAAGGGGTTGTGGTGCTGGGCTGGGATGGGCTGTGTTATATCCACGGAGAACGGTGTTGGTTATAGAGGAGTGGAGGCTATTGGAGAGGTACCCTGGCCCGGGATTTGTGGTTTTGCCCACGATCAGCCTCCACTCATCGTTTATGCGTGTTTAGCTTTGCATTTGTGTCCTCACCAACTCTCTCATAAGATTTCCTCCGTTCTCTCTTTTTGTTCTTGTTCTTCTTCTTGTACCTCTTCTTCTTTTTCTTCTCTTATTTTGAGACTCTGCAATGCTAACAAAACAGCCATTCAATTTCCGCAAAGATACTATTTTTCTCTCTCTTATGATGTGTCCCATCCAAATTATATAAACCATTGACTGAAATGATTGTGTCATCCCTGTTACTGTAAAATTCCTCTTTCTTTACAGAAGGCGTGAAGTTGCAGTCCTCACGTTCCTCTTTCATTCTTGCCTCGATCCCACCCCAAATAACAAGTATCCTTGCGATTTCCATGAATGTTTACACAGGCGTATAAACTCACGCATATAGACTTAAGGCCTGTCCACACTAGAAAACATTGTTTGCAAACAATGTTTGCAATCTGTTTGCAAACAATTTTTACCGTATATTTGTTTCCCATCCATATAATAGAAAACATTTAGTGTTTCTGTGTGTATATGTATATATACACATTTATAATGTATGTATATGCTTATATATATATATATATATATATATATATATATATATATATATATATAGTATATAAATATACACATGTACATTGTATTACATTGTATGCATATGTTTATATATATGGTTTATATATGTATGTGTAGGTGTATATACAGGGCGTAACACCAGTTTACGCAAATATTGGGGGAAATGAATGAAAAGGTTATTTGGAGCAGAAAATCTTTTGTAAACTTATTGAAACTCCGTTTGTTGGTGATGGAAATTTTT
>NC_087206.1:37705351-37730665 GCF_015104395.2 Macrobrachium nipponense
TTCCGTTTATAAAAGTAAAAGGTCCTGGTAAGAGAAACTTACCATTGTAGAATTATATAAACAATACGAAATAACTGTAAATCTGCATTAATTTATTTTTCTAATAAAAGATAAAAAAATATCTGAGACGGAAGTTTGCCACGACGTCACGAAGCGAGAGTGAAGCAGCGAACAACAAGCCCTCAGTCTCTCTCTCTCTCTCTCTTCGTGACTGCAACTATTCTTTCGAGTTCGCGAAGATGTCGGCCTAAAATGAGGTATCATTATATCACACGTTTCTTTCATAACTCCTTTCTTTCAAGGAATCCAGACCCAGATTACTGAATACAAAAAAAAAAAAAAAAAAAAAAAAAAAAAGAAAAAAAAAAAAAAAAAAAAATAAGTATAAAACCAAAACTCGTTACGCGGTAACTACCATCCAGATATGATCCCATTTCCACCTTCTCATGCTACTCTAAACCACTGCACAGACAACCGCTGCATTCAAAGTAAAACCCTCGGGCACTGTGCGTACCATCTTTATACCTTCGTCATCATCTAACTGTTCCTTACTTCACAAGGTGCCCGCCGCAATGATTATAATCCGGTACTCACTACTGATGCTGCTGTTGCCCTCCAAGGCCTCATTTCTTTCAGTTCATTAATCAACTAGATTTTTTCAGTATACAATACCGTACTTGAACATATATTAAGTATATAGATACATATATAGATATATATATATATATATATATATATATATATATATATATATATATATATATATATGTGTGTGTGTGTGTGTGTGTGTGTGTGTGTATTAACATATATAGGCATCTATATATATATATATATATATATATATATATATATATATATATCCAGTATTATATCATAACGAAGTTCAGTTGGGTCTACCCCCACAATTCTGCTCTCCTCTGTAATTCATTTTCCAAACATTTATAGCTTTCCCTCTCCCTCTCTCTCTCTCAACAGAGCTGAGTGTAGCTCAGGGGCGGTGCACTGATACCGCCTTTGAGTTGTCGGGCCGCCGCCGGTTGATGCAGCCTTTTGATACCACTTGACCCAGCTGGGAGTGGGCATGAGCGCAGCTGGAAATAGAATGGAATTGAGGCCAAAGGCCTAGCGCTGAGGCCTAAGAGGTCATTCAGCGCTGAAACGGAATCTGAGAGTAAAGATGATATGTATATCTTAGTTTTACCAGACCACTGAGCTAATTAACAGCTCTCCTAGGGCTGGCCCGAAGAATTAGATATTTGTATGTGGCTAGAAACCAGTTGGTCACCTAGCAACGGGACCTAAAGCTTATTGTGGGATCCGAACCACACTATATCAAGACATGAATTTCTATCACCAGAAATATGCTAGAGAGAGTTGACAGAAATAAAACTATACTAGAGAGAGTTGATAGAAATAAAACTATGCTAGATATACCTTTATTACTGTAAAAAATAAAAATTAAACTAGTTTTAAATGAAAAAAATTTCTTCTAGAAATAAAGACCATAAATTCTGGAAAGAATAATCATTCAGAAAGTAATCTTGTAGGCAAGGTGTCTCTGGTGTTCAGTTATTTCTACATTTTTAAATCTTCTCTTGATTCAACAAAGCTTTTTATTCTTTTTTCTAAGTATTCGTAATTCCTTTTATTCTATTTCTTTTTATTAGTATCATTTTTTTTCTGACGGTTCTCCTGAAATGATCCCTAAATATTTCGTCCTTGTGTAGTCTCACCTCCCTTCTTATAGTCTCTATTAAGAGGCAAACTGTGGGCGACTACAAGATGGACTGCCTTGGAGAGCAGTGCGCCTGCCACCCTTCTATTTGCTCGCAGGAGATCCAACTGAAACCTGCTAAGAACGTTCCACATAGATAACGAAAATTTAGGTCTTCTTCTACGGTTGTTCGCCATTGGACGACCAATCTTCGAAATAATCGAAAATAATGGCAAGATCTTCATCATCATTTTCCAACTAACGTACAGCTTGAAACTCCCTTATGACATCATCTGTCTGGAGAAATGCTGCGCATGTCATCATTTTGATTAACGCTCCAACAATTTCTTCGTTAACATATTTGTGTCCAAGTCCCACGTCGGTAATCTTCCGCTATAAACTCTGTCCTAAATGGAAGAAACTCCTGCTATGCTTGAGCTCTGGAATGCCGGTTAATGAATTTGTTGAAGCAATTTCGAAGTCTATCAAAACGGAGATGGGGTCTAGCATAGGTCTAGTAATTCAATTTGTTGAATACTACTGTGTAAGGTTCTTCACATTTACTCGTGAGTAAAACATATGCAAGGTATTACACTTTCCTTTATCAATGCACTGTAAACATTTGTAAAAAAAGAATAAAATGACTTGGATCTATTTTGAATGTTTCCGTCAGCTAACCAGTGACGATTGTCTCTCTCAGCTAAGTCTAAGTTAGTCTTGCAGGCTAGCCTAACTTAGACTGTACAATGTAAATAAGTATGTTTAATTATACGTCAGTATGACTGTGAAATTTTGCATTGTTTTATGTATTTACCTCCTGGTAATAACTGCACTTTAAGCTATACAAATAGCTTCTATGTCATGATTCAAATGCTTTTGCACATTTGGTTCTTTACATCACGCACAGTGTACGCTCCTTAAATCTCACCTATAAGAATAAGAATTAAGGACTGATTTTTGTGAATTTTGTGTTTTAAGATTTCCTGACAAGAACAAAGAGCGAGACTGCTCCCTTACTTAGGTTAAAAACTGCTGAAGGGATACAGGAAAACGATGAATCACGCATGTGCAGCCAGCATTTTCTGCCTAAGTACATTTTCAAACCTCCTGGTATGCATGAGCTTTAGTTTCTTCAACAGACTTTGAAGTCCTGAATATGTGAAGAGGCAACAATGTGGCTACCAAACCATATTTAGTCTAATAAGAAGTAACCAGAAGGAGCAAGCCGGCAAATACATCAGTACTGGCGAGATTTATACAGACCAGCAAACTAAAATGCCATTAATTATATCCTTATTAAATAGTATCAGGTATAGTAGATTTTAAAATCCTATAAAATTATTCCACAGACTATTGAATATTGGCTGTTGGGGATCAGGCTACTAAACCTAGGCTATTAATAATATTATTATGCCTATAGATGAAGCTTATATGGGATGGCAGCATTGGAGATGAAAATTACTTTAGCATTCTGCCTCTAGAGGAAATCTGTAAATTTATGGGGGAAAATTGGTCAATTTTATTGCTTAAGTGTATAAAAACTACAGCAGACAGAATTAATATTTTTATTTCTACATACAGTACACAATGTCCATGGTACTTGCTGCACAGACCATTTACCAATCTTTAAAGACTGCTGAGAAAATTGGCTGTCAGTGCAGCATGATCATAATGTTGTACGGTCACCATATCTGTAAAACGTTATGGCTTAACTGTAGAAAAAATATAACAGCAAAATTAAATATTTTTATTTCTGCATGCAGTACATATTGTATTTAGTAAATGGTGTATAAATCTTGAAGGGCAGACGAGAAAACAAGTTTTAAGAGTACAGGGTTTCACATTTGATTGCATGAGTTGCGTCATTGTTTACATAAGAATAAAACTATAGCAATGGCACCAGGCAGTGCATGTCACATACCGGTTAGCTATCATAGGCTGCCAATCTCTCCCTCTATATCTACGGGCTGGGCAGCAATATAAAGAGATCCAGAACATAAAGTAGGTGAAGTATATGGATATAAAGGTGGACCTAGAAAATCCTAGTTGTACTTAGAAGTAATAGTTAAGAGAGGTTGGACAACAAGGCTGAGAAAAAAGAAGCGCGAGTGGAGTTAAAAGTAAAAGGATAAAAAGTGCTATGGGCTGAAAGGCGCTGCATATTACCCTTAGTACTGCCTACAGAGCATCACAAGAGGCGCACTGACAGCAGGTACCCTCCTAAGGGATGTTGGGGTTGGTGCTCCTCAGGTTCTTAATTATTGTTCCTCCCTTAAATACTTCCATAGCAATTTGGGTACTCATAGCCATTATTGTATGAAGAGAGAATATGTCAACCTTGAAATTTCTTCTTGCCTTACCTTTGAAGATATCAGTGTAGCCCTATTTCCACATCTTATTTTCTTTGGCCTTAGATCGCTTCTTGGTGAATTCCCTGTGACTATTTCCATCAAGGTGTGTTGTCTGCAAGTTGTAGCCACTCTCCTCCCATCACCAGTATCCCTTGAAGGGTCACTCTAGCCTAATTGCCTCATCCCCCTCTTTGGAAGAACACTGATTAGTGGTACACTTGTCCATACATATTAGACTGCTAGTGGCACATTCTGTATCACTGCCACTGTTATAAGGATGTACCCTCTCGTTATCTGAGACGTCACTCTTACCAAGGTGGATTTAAGAAAGGAGGTTGCATCTGCAGCGGAAGGATGTTGGCCAGTCAGCATCTCGTCTTGGTCCTGGCGCTCGCCTGCCAAGGCCATGCCTCCATTACACCCGGGCTGCGTATTGATGGAAATTTGTCTGCTAAACAGATGGAGACCTCATTCTACGGATATGACGTCACCAGTGGAAATATTTCCATAACGAGCATTTTTTCTGTAGAATTCCCTCAGATGAATAAATAATAAAACTGAAAACTAGATGAGTGTTTCCTATTAGCCTGCTCTGAACAATAAATACATTAGGTGAATATGATTATTTTTGGAACGGTTTTAATCCGACGGAAAAAAAGTCAAGATTAGTCAGTCTGGTGACAGTTTACAATAAGGCGGCAGCAAAACAATTACTTAAGGTCATATACAATTTATTCTTCCCATTTACTATTATTATCAATGTACTTAAGGTCACATACAATTTATTCTTCCCATTTGCTATTATTATCAATGTAAGTAATGTATATATATATTTACAAGTATTTATTTGCGAAAACATAATATCTTATGTTTTTGTGGCACTGGTAAAATACTCTACGTGACCTTCATATGACGCAGGATTATGTATACTACTTCCCAGTCTTGGCAGGTTTACTGTACGGCAAGAACCTAGCCTCGGAGAAAGTTTGATGTTGTCATGTGTCAGACGACAGTTGAGTGTCTCTGGCGAGAAATGCATCGAGCAAACATGATGCCATAGTTTCACTTGGTTTCTGCATGTTAAGTCCTTCCTTCTACAAAAGTTTAACAATTTACGTAATACCTAACTCTTTGTATTTCCTGTGAAGTAATGAAAGTTTACAAATTTCCTTATGTTTTTTTGATGTAGCCTAGTATGTGGCACGTAGAGATAACACAAGACACCATCAATTAGTTATGTTACAATGTTAACAAAGTTAAAAAGACAGCCTTTCTTGCTTTGACACCCGACGGATGAGGAGCATGGTATAAATGGGGCAGAGCTTGGTGACTTCATCATGGTGATATCACAGCTAGCATTAAGTAGTAGTGGGATCAGGAGGGCAACAAAAAATCTAAACTTTCGCTTAAGCTTGCAAAGCTATTTTTATTACAGGTTTACTTATAATATATAAAAAACTGTAAAAATCATATTTTGGTTTGTGTTAGCACAGCACTCAATGTGAATTAGGCTGCCTCTTCTCTTGACTGTCACTACAGTTGTACAAACCCTCCCGGTAACTTTACTATCCTCCCTTTAATATCATTGTTTGCTCCTTTGCTCTCACTTATTACGACACTGCCTTACTCGGTAACAGCTCCATCACTAGGATATATTGCCGTGGATGGCTAAAATCATCACTGTCACCATCATCCGAACATGAAACAACATCGTTATAACTTTACCTTTTCCATAGAAGCCGCGGACCATCGAGATTTCTCTTGCTGTATTTCACACAGACCGCACCGACCAGGCCATATCTACGATTCCACAAGACCTTCGTTATCTAAGCTCATTTCAGCTTTATTATTATTATTGGCCGATGATTAAAAATACCACCGGTAATGGCGATTGTTCATTCACGTAATTTTCCAAGTATGAATGACTCGCACAACAATAACAACAGTCAACAGCACTGATCGGATTCGGTTGGCCCTGCAGGCTGCAGCTGGGAGAACTCATAGGTCTGGAGTAATGGAAATCCTTTATAACGGCACTCCAGAAAAATGGGCATCGTTGTGAGCAGTCAATAGCGTTAGGTGAAAAACGATTTGCAGTATAACTAATTTCGACCATAATGAAGACGGCGCGTAGCATTACTTTGAATGCCTCTTTTTCTCGAAAGCTTAAGGAGATTCCTGTTTTAACCCGAATTTCGTTGAAAGTAACTCGTGTTTCTCGAGAGATGAGGTTCAATTGACATTTGTCTTTGAAATGAACTCGTTCAAGGTTTTACCTCATATGGTACCTACTTGTTTCAAGTACCACTCAGTCTCTAGACTACACTATCATCCCAGTACAAAGGCTTTCGTAATTCTAGCGGCTGCAGGTGAATTTTAATTTTTATTATATTGTTATTACAGTATTTCTTGCATTGCCTACGTCGCGGATTTTGCTATTTGTTTTAACAAATAGCTTTCAGTTTTAGACTGATTAACTCGTACCAGCAAAATTATACTCTATGACATATTTGACGGCGAATAACAGTTTCAAAACAACAGCTATTATTTTTTTAGCATAAGCTAAGCCTACAAACATGTAGGCCACAGTAGATGCCACAAGAGAACCAAAGGACCTAATACGTAGTTTGAAAGTGAACGGGATTTTTTGTTTCACTTCAGAGAAATCGAATGTGCACTTATATATCACACTTAATGATTTTCAATTTTGTAAATACACTGATCCGTTACGTCATTATCGGTATAGGACAATTACCATATTTTCGTAGAATTAGCCGAAAGTACTGTTGTTTTGAGATTTTTATTCGCCCGTCAAATATGCATACCATAAAGCATAACTCTGCTGGCACTAGTTGATCAATCTAAAACTGAAAACTGTTTGATTAAAAAAAATGGTAAAATCATTTGCTCACCGAGTATGTTACATAATACAACTCCAACTGCTCTGTTTTCATTAAATTTGTCGTTGGTTGGAAACGAATTGGAGAAACTATTTTTTCCGCGCAAATAAAGGTTCGCTGCTGACTCTTGGCTGTAAAAGACGACGCACCTGAGCCGTTCAGTTTTGAAACCACCACTGGGTGATTGCAAACAACGATATCAAAGAAGGTGAATTTAGTACCCGCGTTTACTGTTATGGTCAGTAGTGGACCACAGCCATGGAGGAGGCGGCATGGGGCTATTATAGTACACTTCACCCAAAAATACTGAATGACAGGAGAGTAAAAGGTTGACTCTGATTCACTTAGATCGGTGCAGTATCAGTTAAGTGTCAGTGATATCCGTGACGCTACAGTGACGTTTATGTACATATATCCGCAGTGACTCCGTACAGCGTGAAATCAGTGATTTCCAAGATGGCAAACTTTTCTGACGTGGTGTTGGCAATGGTTGCCACAATTCTTGATGAAGAAGAAGAGGTTGAGCATAAGGGGAAGAAAATAAAGTGGGTATTACATGAAGCGTCGAAGAAAGTGAAGGAGAGTTTACTACTCCATACAAGGAATTAATGAAACCAATTTTTTCCAGCACTTTAGAACGTCCAACAACCGTTTCAAAATATTATTCAGTAAAACAGAGGCTCACTGAAGAAGACACTCACTGGAGAGAATGGTTATGACACCTAGGGAACTATCAGCAGTTTTTCGGAGGTAAAATAATGCAACAATTTTGTAGTAGGCTAGTTACTGTAATTATCTACTCAATTCCGTAATAGAGATTTTTAAAAATAATTATATTAACATATTGAGCATAAACCACATTGTAGTACATCCTATTTTGGAGCTTCCTGTTAGCATCATTAAAACTGTTGTATATTTAATTTTTCTTATAATATTTATATAAAATCTGATGTGTTCACCTCATCTGAATGTCATTCATACTGTCAAGTAATTATTTCAAGTTTGAACTTGTTATAAAGTAAGACATAGCTCATTATTTAATCTAAAGTATATCACGTTACTCAGTAGCTATTGTGTACCTCAACAGAAACCTGATAAAATGTATATCTTGTATAGCAGACATTCAAATCATTTCTTATTGAACAGCATATATAAAAGTTCCATATTTTATAATACTTAAGACAAATTATACAGTACAAATCACTTAATGGGTAATTCGTACTTAACACATTGTAATTTCCCAATCTAGTTCTGTAAGTATTTAAATTTTGTAATACTACCCGAGTACCATATCAGCCCTGAATGACGTTTGTCTAGTAACCAATAGGGTGAAAAAGGTATGTTTAATACCACAGCCAATGCCATTCATTCAAGAGGGCATTCCCCTATACGCATACCGCGCCCGGGTTGCCTGTTGTGCCGTGCTTTTTATTTTATTTATTTATTTTTATTCTCTTTGCACAATAAATTGTTTTCTTTTAGAGACAAATCTTGGGGGTTTACTTTGCTACTTTGTGACAGTACATTCTTTTGTACGTTTTAAGGAAAACTTGCTAAGTCCCTATGTGTGTGTTTCTCTCTCTCTCTCTATGTTGGTGATTTTTACAAAACGTCCACAAAAACTAAAAAATATCGGTGGCGACGATACTCCATGGAACGGAGACGGAACTGCACTGGACATGTGTGAATGCGTCAGCCGAATTCAAAGAAACTATTTTATTTCACTAACACTGAAGGACTGACCGGACACGGCCCTGAAACCGCACCGATTTGTGTTCATCAACCTTAACACTTTCTGGAACCAACCTCTCGTCAGGATAGAGGTACTAAAGATGTTCAGTGTCCGGTAGTTTCCCCGTCAACACCTTGATCTTAAGGTCCTCTGCTGAAAGCAGTTTGGCCGCCAACTTTTCGTTTCATATGAATCATATCTAAATGACCACAAGGCACTTTCGGCCTGGAGGATAAACAGACGAAAGGAATAAGAAAGATACTTTTGCAAGAAGAGAAACCAAATGAAAAATAAAAGTGGAGAAGCGGTTATTGTGCATACATCACAGATAGCCGATTGAAATGAAATTAAAATAACCTATATGGAAAATGAAAAGTTTGTAGATCCTGTGAATACTACACAAATAAGCAATTTCATGTTGATTATATTGCAGCCATAGTCTTCCGGGTCTTTCCTTGTTTTTGCTTGGTACTCACTTTGGTGTTTTGGAAAAGATTTCCTCATTCCTCAAAAGGAATTTCGGGATTTGTATTCAAACTTTAACTTTATATTTGGTTGGAAAATCCTCTACTCTGTCGTTCTTTTTGCATAATATCCCAAGTTCTTGATGATACATGGCCTAGAGTTTTGTGGGGAGTGTCTGTCCAGTAGAGGACCTCCTCAGCCTTCTCCACTGCAGTGCACAGTTTGAACATCGAAACAAACCACATCTACAAACCAGTGTCAGTAACTTAGCGAGATATATATATAGAATCTTACTGTATATATATATATATGATACTATATATATATATATATATATATATATATATATATATATATATATATATATATATCTATATATATATATACCATATCTATATATATATATATATATATATATATATATATAATATATATATATATATATTATATATGTATATATATATATATATAGTATGTATATATATGTATATATATAGATATAGATATAGATATATATAGATATATATATATATATATATATATATATATATATATATATATATATATATATTATAATAGTCAAAATGCCGTCTTAAGTTCGCAAATTCTTTGCTCTTTTTTGGATACGCTTGTCACTACAATGCTTGAGATCCAACTTTCAAAGAAATATGAAGAAATCATTTTTACCATATATACATACATATATATATATATATATATATATATATATATATATATATATATATATACATATATATACATATATATATACACAAGGAAAAATAATAGTCAGAAATCCAAGCGCTTTCGTCTTTACTCAGACGATGTGAGAGTAAAGACGAAAGCGCTTGGATTTCTGACTATTATTTTCCTGTGGTATTCGCTTATTTATGAAGTCACGTGCATCTACAGTGATTTTCTAAGCATATATATACACATATACATATACCCCGCTGGACACTGGAAATAAGCAAGGCTGGTTTTGTTCAGTTCTTGAAGGAGCGACTAAAAATAAAAGCAAGATGCCAGTGGCATATATTTAGGCCCTTTGAAGATGATTAGGGCAGCAGGGCGTGGATTGGCAACCTTACCTCAAGACTTTAAGATTTGGACGGCAGATTCCTACTGAAATCACCACTCCAAAGACGTATGGTAAAATGTGTGCATACTAGTTTACACATACCATTAAAAAAGACGGTAATAAAAGAGAGGGTCGAGATGATAGGTCATGACACGAAGGATATTACGTAGTACCATCTCGTGCATCGACCCAGTGCGCTTCATCGTCATTCCGTTTCTGTGCACTCACGGTCCTTTATATAGAGTCTGAGTATAATTGAATATTGAAAGAACCTTGTGTGTACCTATATAAAAGCCAGCGGTGCTAGAGGAACGCTTGCGGGAGGATAATAATCTTCCTTTTACAGAAGAAAATTCACACACACACATATATATGTGTGTGTATGCATGCATCCATAACTTGTATTCATAAAGAGGATGTGTGTTATTCTTCCGTTCTTCGACAGTGTATACCGATGGTGATGTTAGCATCATAATTCTGTCCCTTAAAAGAGGGTTTAGGGAGGCTATATGCCGTCAACTTCTGCTACTGACCGAGGGTCTCCTGAGAGCGGACAAGCGAGGCTCAAGTTGATTAACTTGTGTTGGTGACCGCGGTAGTGCTGTCAATATTGACTCTTGGGTCACGAAGTCTGCAGGGAAAGTTTACGGTTACTGTTATTTTGTATCTCTAGATGTGGTGCTACAGGGCAGCAGTAGAGAATATGTATCACTTGCATCACAATAAACTTTTTGTCAACACTCATGGCCGCTGGATGAGCAAATTTTAAATGAATTTGCATGAATTGCATATGTCTCGATTCATTTTCGTAAGTAGGCATGTTTAAATAACTCTACGTCAGCCTGGCATATCCTTTTCCACTGTCAGCACTTGCTGATGGAAGACTTTAAATCTAAGTTACATTTTAAGGGATGAAACTGAATGGTGGTGTTACTTGTCATGCTTTATCTTACGCTGTTTTCAATGTTATCGCAATTCTCATTTCCATGTAGATAATTTATAAACTAATCAGTCAGTACTTGGGGATTATCCTTAAGCAAAGGATTCTCCAAGGAGTGGTATTTCATTACACAGGTAAAGTCTTTCATATCCTGCTGCCATCTCTAGTGACTCCTACTCCTCTTCCGCCCCCATTCTTCAGTCAGTTCGAGTTCATCATCTGGACCACCATTCTTTGTTGAGTTTCTCTGGAACACGTGACTTGAACAAGACTACTTGATTTTCATTTTGATTTTAAAAAGAAATGGCGTATTTCAAAATTCGGGAAGGCATAAGCTTATATCTACAGTTACTGATCATTCCGCACATTTTTGTCTTTTTATTTCTTTTCAGTTTCACTTATACACAATGATAAAGAGTTTAGAAATGCTGAACGTGCGCAGCTAACTGCAATTTCAAACGATTCGATTAACAGATATTTGACATTTGGATAGAAAAAGCAAAAGACAAAATGTCTATTGAATGTTGGTTCATAGCCAATGACCATCAAATTGTCATTTTTCCCACGCACAAAAACGCCGTCCCCTTGAAATATTTTGGATAAAAAGCACAGAGTACATTATGTGTGTTTGTGTGTGTGTGCGAGGGAACGCTATACACAGAGGTTTGAATATCCATGACTTTTTGTTATGGGACGACCTCCAAAAGACTAACTATCGCTTTAAACGCAAATCAACTGTACACAAGCAAACGAGCCAGACACATGCATATGCATGTATGAATGTGTATTTAGTACTTGACTACTTTCAGGTAAATGCTTCAGTAAATGAAGCTTTGCAAAAACTGCGCTTTTGCATCGACCATATCACAAACAAGCTCGTGTGCACGCGCTCACACACAAGCAATACATATATATACATATACATATGTATATATATATATATATTATATATATATACATAATGTATATAGTATACATAAGTGTGTTCGTGCGTGCGCGCGCGTCTAAGTGTGCGACTGTGCATGTATTCTCTTTGGAGAGTGTTTCTTGTGGGCAATTCTTAACGATGTGGCATCTAATTTTGTATTTGAAGACAATAACCTCTACAATTTCCTGTAGGTATCACTTATTCTCCTCGAGGCTAAAACTGCAGAAATCGATAGAAGTAGTTGCTATGTCGTTCCAGTTATCATTTAAATTCCAACAGCTTATCCAGCCAATAACTCGGTGCCATCATTAGGGCTACTCTAGTTCCACAATGTGTCTACAGTCCAATTACAGAAGCTAATACAGAAAAAAAGATAGAAAAAACAAAATTAAATTGAAATCTACTAAAAACAATTTATAAAGCCACACAAACATGAGTGATTTTCCAGAAAACTTCATGTCTGATAGAGTTCCGCTGCTTTGTAAGGCAATTTTTTTCTGCTGGAGCGGAGAACATAGTCTGAAGACACATGAATATTCAGATTATGCTGCTGTAGTGCAGTACTTGCCTCCGTGAAAGTCAGTTTTCTCAACAAGATGTTGTCCCTTCACTCGGCCAACTTCGGTCTCTAGTGATGTCGATCTTCTCTTCCAAATGTTTTTCCTGTACCCAGCTGCCTTCTGTGCACTGCCCACTTTGTGATGGCCTTCTTTTCTCAAAACTTTCATTAGCCATTACATTCTAGACGAAATTGCTTCACCACTAATATATTAAAATGAATGGATTGTTTTTCCTAGTTTCCATCCCCACGGAACTGAAATTTATTCCCTTCTACATCCAAATTTCTCCTCTTGCAAATTCTTTTATTATCCTCAACAGTCAGTTTCTCTTCACTATCCGCAACTACCACCACCGCTTTTAACCGAACCCAAGGATCAGCGTCAGGGAGGAGACAGTTGTCTCATCATTGTCTTGAGGCAAAGAAATAATCACCACGAGAGGCGTGAGGCAAACAGCTGACGAAGTCCATCAGATCTCGACTTAGTCACGGCCTAGACCGTGGACTTACTGTGTCTTGCCTCGTAATGAGACAATAGAAAACGGGGCCGGACGTGGGGGAGTTGGTGCATGACAGCGAAGACAATTTCTTTTTACAGAGGAAACAATGAAATATGCAGGAGAAACAACGAAGTATTATTATTATTATTATCGGTTGCAGGTCCACAATGATATAGCATGTGAGAGTTGATGGTCTTTAATAAATATTAATAGCTCTCGAACCTTGCGCAAGGTTCATCCTCCTAGCACAAGGTTTGAAAGCTATTAATATTCATTAAAGACAATCAACTCTCACATGCTATATCGTGGTGGACCTGCAACGATTATCATCATTTTCGGCACGGAAAAACTGTGCACATTATTATTATTAGTACTATTATTCAGAGGATGAACCCTATTCATCTGGAACAAGGCCACAGGGGTCATTGACTTTCATGAAATTCAAGCTTCCAAAGACTATAGCATCATTAGTAGACGTTACAGGAGGTAAAGAGAAATACAGAAGAAGAGATCACTTATTAAGAAAGAAACAGAAATTAACAAATTCGTTAATAAATAAGTAAATAAAAATGTAAGTAAATTATTAAAATGCAAGTAAAATTGTGTAAGGGGATCTTTCCTAGATGGTCACCCCAACAAAGTTCGGGGGACATTATCTAAGACTAATATTTCTTGGGGTTATTATCTTTATGATATTTGTAGTCTTTTGTTTATGTTCTTACGCTGATTCCCAACGGGGTTCACTATCTAGGCCTAGATCCTATGAGGGTAGTCAAGCGTTGCATCTTCGCTTGAGCCTTCGAAGTTTCAGTTGCACGACATCCTCAGGGAGACTTCCACAGTCCAATGGTGTGAGGATTAAAGGACCTCTGCAAGAAGCCAATTTTCAAAGCCTTTTGGTATAGAAAGATTGCATTATTATCAATATTTGTGCGCTCATTCTTAAGGATCAGTCTAACAAGTTTCAACAAAATGAGACAGATGGCGTAAGAAAAATAATAGCAGCCTAAGAGACCAAAGAAGTAAAACTAAGCAGAGGTGAAAATATCAAGGGGTAAAACAAATTAAATAAATGAAAGCTAAGAAATACTGGATTGTTTTTTACTGTTAGACCGAATTCTGTTTTGAGGATTTTTTATACTTTTCTGTGGCAAATGATAAAATAATGCCTAGCTGAACACACCCAACGCTGAACGAAAATAAGTTAGAATCGTTTGGAACTCATCAAACCATATTGTACATAGAATTTGATTAAACCAACCTAACCTAGCTTGGGTAACTTTCATGATGCTGACATGAAGTGGTAATCCTTTGCACACATACATGAACATATAAATACAGTAGTGCCTCAGGATACGAAATTAATCTGTTCCAAAGCAGCCTTTGTAACCTGATTTTTTCGTATCTCGAACCACGTTTTACATGTAAATTGCCTAATTCGTTCCAAGCCCTACAAAAACACCACAGTAAATTTTATAATATTAAAGCTAAATTGACCAATAAACAATGAAATACAACAATTTGGACCATTCAATACCTAACATAACCTATACTATACCTGTAAATAAAGTGTATTAGTGTACATGGTACAAGAAATACTGTATGTACATGTATGTACATATGTAGTAAAATGTGGAACCTTACCTTTCGAGTGAGGCGACGCCCGAAAGTGGCGACAGAGGAGGCGGACAAATGGCAGAAAACACGAACACTTAACTTTACGAAACACATTAAAAAAATGGCAGAAAACATTAACACTAAACTTTACGAAACACATTAACAAATGGCAGAAAACATTAACACTTAACTTTACAAAAAACTTTAAATTAAATTTATCTTTTTTTTTGTCTTTTATTTTTACATTTTTTTTACTTTTCTATAATTTGTTTTTTTTATAAAATTTCAATTTCTTCACCACTTTCAACTTTCTATTTTTTTTGTATCACTTGGATCTTCCTGTTTGCTTACTACTACTGAAGAACTCTTTATAAAATAACTATCCAAGGAAGATTGCTTCTGCCTGCTTTTCACAATGTTCCTGAAATGACTCAGGCAAACGTCATCAAACTGCGCAAGCCTTACCTGTGTAAGCCTTTTTGGGGTGTCTCTTTTCTACAAATGATTGAACTTTATGAAAAGCAGCTAGAGCATCCTTAATTTCTACCGTTGTCATAGGGTCCTCCTCCCCCCTCCTTGCCGCTGCTAGAGAACTCTTCTTGAATGACGTTATGTTGCATGGCCACCAACTCCTTCAGGTCATCCGTCGTAAGCTCCTCTTGGTGCTCCTCGAGAAGGCATTGATGTCGTCCTCGTCGACGACCAGCCCCATGGACTTGCCAAGAGCAACGATATTGTTAAGATCTGGTTGCGAAACAGTTTCAGGATCGTCAACTGTTTCTGAATCTGCATCAGCTTTGCCCACGTTGAATCCCTCAAAGTCTTGAACGGATACGGCATCAGGCCAGAGTTTCCTCCACGAAGAATTCAAGGTTCGCCTCGATCAAGCCAAGCTTGATCGATGAGTCGGATGCATATCACGATATCGAAATGCTTCTTCCAAAATTCACGCAAGGTAAGGTTTGTGGTATCGGTGATGTTGAAACATCTCTTGGAAAGATGTTTCGTATACAGCTTCTTGAAGTTCGATATCACTTGCTGGTCCATGGGCTGGAGGAGAGGGGTGGTGTTAGGCGGAAGATAAAGAAACTTGATGAAAGAATACTCCGCTAGAATATCTTCCTCGAGGCCAGGAGGGTGAGCAGGGGCATTGTCCAACAAACAGCAGACATTTCAGAGGGAGGCGCTTCTCTTACAAGAATTTCTTCACTGTCGGGCCGAAACACGGATTTATATATATATATATATATATATATATATATATATATATATATATATATATATATATATTATATATATAGATAGATAGATAGATAGATAGATATATGCCATTGTTTTATCATATTCATTTTCACATTTAAAAACTTTGTATTTTGGCATCTGGCTGATAAAGGGCAGCGTTGTACCGGCAGCTTTCATTGCAATATCCATCGTCCTTGTTTTGTTTACATCCAATTCACTTCGGAGACAAGTGAAGCGGGAATAAAGAGTTCCTCCTAGATTTGTTATTGTAATAAGTGCCACTGGATTTACCGACTAGAGTAAGCTACATTTAGGTAAAACTTTTATAACTGTTCCAGATCAGTGTACTTCAACCCTATTCAGCTCTTACCGTCAGCTACAAGTGGTTTTAGTTATATGTATTTGTGAGTTGAGAGAATTACTGTCGGCTGTAAGTGCCTTTGTAAACAGTTTCTGTGCTATTCATGGGTATATTGGGGGATATCGCACACATTTCTATATTGAGCCGAAAATTACTGGTGTTTCGATATAGCTTACACTTCTTGTTTACTCATATCATTAAATCTTCGTAATACTTAAATCTAATTAGGTTAAGGACTTAGAATGGAGTAAGTTGTAAACATTAAAAGCCATTAGTGTTTTGCTTGTCAGGACATCATGTTATCAAGATCCATCCCCAAAGGAACTTATGCTCCATTAAGTCTGATGGATTTTATTTTGTTGCGACTTAGAAAGAAGCACACCATTCCCAGGTTATGCTTGTTGAAATCCTATATAAATATACATATATATATGAATAACTTGATCACGAAGTATATAAAACGTGATGCTATGTATAATAAAGGTTTTTTGCCACGAAGGAAAAAATGAAAAAGCTTTTTCATTTTTTCCTTCGTGGCAAAAAACTTTATTTACACACACACACACACACACACACACACACACACACACACACACACACACACACACATATATATATATATATATATATATATATATATATATATATATATATATATATATATATATCGCTTAATATCCAATTCGCGTTACTCCGGGAATATCACTGAAGGGGAATTATAAGTAATAAATAGTTGGTTTCTAAGTGACTCGAACAGCCGACGTTCTACGCCACTGGACTGTCATATATATATATATATATATATATATATATATATATATATATATATATATATATATATATATGTATATATATATATATATATATATATATATATATATATATTATATACATTGATCCTTAAATCCACGGTAGAGAGCTAAGTGAAACAGAGACTTGGAACAAGTACTTTCGTAGTATATCCTACATTTTCGAGTTCACACTGAATATAAAAGATTTTGTTGTTGGAGATTAAGCCACCCTTGTGCTGGCACGGGCTCTTGCTCCTAGAGCAGCCCGTATACAAAAGAAGTTGACAGGCCTTTATATACAAAATCAGAAAGAGAGGGTGGGGTTACAGTTTATTAACTAGGCGGCATCTTTACGCAAAAGAGATAAGGAAAGAGGATCAAGGTAAAATCCTGGGTGGAGATTCAAGTTCCTTGTTGACGTTTCTTCGATAAAGATGGACTCCAATAGATTCCTTTTTTGGTGATCTTTGACCCTGCAGATTATCGAGGAATTATCCCAGTTCATAGCATGGCCTGTCTTAAGCCAATAATCCGCAAAGGCATTATTTGTTAATCCTCTTGAAATGGCAGATTTATGCCGAGAGCATCTTTATCTAACCTTTAGTTCCTTAGAGGTCTGCCAATTATAAATCTTATTACATTCTCTACAAGGAATACTGTATACAATATTGTTTGAATTTGGAGGGCTATTCTTAATTAGTTTATTTCTCAAATATTATTATATTTAAATAGTAAGTTGTTATCAATCGTTTTTAAAATGGGTACAGCAGGATTGAAATTAGGATGAAATGGTATACAGAGAATATTCTTAAATCCTTTATCAATACAGATTGGAATGTAATACGTCTTTTTTGCTCTATTTTTACAAGTTCCAAAAATATGGAGGGTAACATAATGAATCTCCTATTTTATCAATAATTTAAACCCTTCTAAATATTCCGGACCACAAATTCTAAGAGCTCTGAGATACATACTGGAAAATGTTGACATCTTTATTTGTTTAGCATCGTTAGAGTAAAAATTAATATATGACAAGTTATTCGTGGGTTCCTGATATATTTTGAAACTAAAATTGGTGTTATTTCTAATAACTAAAACATCCAGAAATTGTATACAATTATTTTCTTCATATTCTATTGTGAATTTTATGGGTGGCACAAGATTATTAATTGTATTCACGAGATCAGGAATATTTACGTTTTTTTTTATAATACAAAAGCAATCTTCTACATATCTAACCCAAAATACCTTAGGAAATAAATTTCTTGGAATAAGTAGATTAACAAAAATTCCATGTAGATATTAGACAGGAGTGGTGAAAGAGGGTTACCCATAGCCATACAAAATATTTGTTCATAGAAAATTATCATTGATCGTGAATTTACAATTTTTTTTATACAAAGGGATACCAAATTATTAATAACATTAGTAGGTCATTCTAGATTATACGAGTTCAAATGTTGTAATATATATTGAAGTAAGTCTTCAATAGGAACTTCAGTTAAGAAAGATGTTACGTCAAAACTGGTTAACTTGTCAGTACTGGATAAATCAACCTGGGAGAGTCTGGCACAGAAATCAACAGAGCTTTGTAAATGGGAATTTGAAATAGTACCCAGGATAGGTGATAGTAATTTAACTAGATATTTAGAAAGTTTATAGCTAAGAGAACCGGTTGGACTGATAATGGGACGAATAGGGAAGTCTCTTTTATGGGTCTTGATTAATCCGTGCATGTAAGGTAAAGATGGGCCGATCGTCATCACTGTCTCTTTTATAGAACCGAATTCCTATTGTATAGCTTTTTATTTTAGAATTGAAACTTTTCATGACATCAGCTAATGGGTCTTTCCTTAGCTTTTTATAAGTACTAGGGTCGGATAAGTTTTCCGTTTTTTCCATATAACTAATTTTATCCTTTACCATAAAACATTCGGATTTGTCAACTTTAGTAAAATGCAAACTTTTATCTTTCTTCGTTTCTTGAATTGCATCGACAAACCTTTTCGAGAAATTCACTGTTTCATTAAGTATTTGAAGTAATCCGAAAAAAAGACTTTCAACTAAATTCATTGACGGTAATATAGTGAGAGTGAGAAGAAGAAGAAGAAGAAGAAGAAGAGGGAGAGAGAGAGAGAGAGAGAGAGTAGAGGGGGTGTTAGGGAGGAGAAAGAGAGAGTTCATCGGTTGTCATTCAGAGTTTTCCCTGCAGCGCCGGATTGGTTAGCTAATATATATATATATATATATAATGTATATATAAGTATGTATATATCTATGCATATATATGTATGTATGTATGTATGTATTTGTATGTATGCGTGTGTATGCATGCTTATGCATATATCCGTGCGCTTTTTTTACCATTCACCTATTGACATTGGGTCACATTCAAACAAACACAGTATATACGTATATTAAATATGCAGCAAATCTAAGTAATAGCGTGATAAAAAACCGCCTATTTGCATTAAATATTCATGACGGACGAGCGAGAATGTGCAACACAATATTATTTGATGTTCTGCTCCTACTTACGGAAATTACAGAGAGTAATTAATTTTGTAAGGTACGCAACGTTTCGAAGCGAAAAGACTACGCGTTAAATCAAACCAGGGATATCATGCGCTGTTTGTGCGCCCCGACCTCCGCTGCTTGCTCTATCCAGGGTCTCTCTCACTCTCTCTCATAATTTTGATCTTGGGAAGGTAACTGGATGGAAACTCCGCGACGTCCGCGAATTCAGTATTCTATAACAGTGGTTCTCAAACTGTTCCGCGGAACCCCAGGGTTCCGTGAAGGACTTTCAAGGGTTCAGTTACCCAACCCACCACCAAAATATATATATATATATATATATATATATATATATATATATATATATATATATATATATATATAATATATATATATATATATATATATATATATATATGTATGTACGTTTGGCGAAAGTTTATTTTTATTTACTGATTTACTTATTCATTAGATGCAAGAGATTCGTTACTCATAAGTGAAATATGAGTAACGAATCTCTTGCATCTGAAAAGAGAGAGAGAAACTGTACAGTGTACGTGAAACATACCTGTCCGTTTGGCATTTGTACGGGTCCCACTACACCCGCCACTGCTGCTACCCCTTACTAACAAGAGTTGCCAATACAGTAATTTATAGCTTGATCTAAGGTTACATATATGCTCTGTCTACCGACTTTTGCAACAGTTAGTGACAAAGCAAAATATACAGAGATCTTTTTACTTGAAACATCTGGCGAAACTTCTAGATAACTCTGTCTCTATTAAATTGGTTTTGTTTGGTTGTTTGTATGGTGTTTTTACGTTGCATGGAACCAGTGGTTATTCAACAACGAGACCAACGGCTTTCCGTGGCTTCCGAACCACGTCGAGAGTGAACTTCTATCACCAGAAATACACATCTCTCACCCCTCAATGGAATGCCCGAGAATCGAACTCGCGGCCACCGAGATGGCAAGCAAAGACCATACCAACCACGCCACTGAGGCGCTCTATTAAATTGGTTGTTAAAAATAGTTTTGGCTAATAGTAGCTTGAATCCTGCAAAATTGAGGAGACACCTTGAAACCAAACACCAACAGTTAGTTAACAAACACGTTGATTATTTTATAAGAACACAAGGTCAGTTAAAAGAAAGTATTGTTTCCATAAAAAAAATTGCTTACCAAGACAATAGAAATGCACTCGAATCATCATACCGAATACGTTATCACATTGCTGAAGCTGGTGAAGCTCATACAATTGCAGAATCTTGACTGAAATCGTGCATGAAAGATGTGGTTTTCTGTATGTTTGTTGAGAAATATAGCAAGGTTCTAGACACTGTACCCCTGTTAAATGACACCATATCACGTCGAATCAAAGAGATGGCAGATAATTGTGAAACCGTGTTAATAAACCGCATTAAAACAAGTCCTGTGGGCTTCACCATTCAGCTTGATGAATCAACCGATGTTGCCGGGTTAGCTGTCCTCCTTGTGTTTGTACGATATGTGTCAGAAGAATCTGTGCATGAAGATCTGCTGTTGTGCCAAGCTCTCGTGACATCTACAAGATGTGAGGATATATTTAAGATATTAGACACATACTTTAAAAAAATTATCTTAGTGGGGACCTTTGCATTGCTGTTTCCCCTGATGGTGCAAAGGCAATGACAGGCTAAGTAAAGGGTGTAATTGGTCTCATAAAAAATGTTGCATCTGCTGTGGAGCATAGACACTGTTGCCTCCATAGAGAAGCACTAGCTGTGAAAAATATGCCAAGTGATCTAAAAGAGACACTTAATGTAGTAATCAAGGTAGTTAATTTCATCAAGGCTAAGCCTCTTCATTCTCGAGTGTTTGCCTCATTGTGTCAGGAGATGGGATCCATTCACAAAACCCTGTTGCTACATACAGAAGTGCGTGGCTATCTCGTGGTAAAACTCTTTCACGTGTGTATGAATTGAGAAATGAGACTGAAGTATTTCTGAGGGAGCACAAGTCTTCTCTGTTAAGCCATTTCACTGATGAAGTCTTGGTATGCAAGGTGGCCTATCTTGCAGATATATTTTCGAAATTAAATTAGCTTAAATTATTATTACAAGGTTCTACTATCAATATTTTGAATGTTCAAGACAGAATTTAATCCTTTCTTCTTAAGATTGAGTTCTGGGCTGGCTGTATAAAGAAAAACCAGACAGAGTGCTTGCCAAATTGCCATACATTCCTGAATGAAAATTCCTTAGAGTTGGCTGGTAGTACAGCATGATTTTGCACCTACAACAATTAAAAGATAATTTACGAGAGTACTTTCCAAAACAATCAGTCTTTCTTCTAGTAATCTTTGGCCTGTTTCTAACATGCTCATGGAAAGCGTTGATTTCACACCCCGTAGGGGAGTAGTGCCGTTAGTGTACCTCACGTGGTGCGCTGTAGGCATTACATAAGGGTCTTTGCTGCGTCCCTTCGGCCCCTAGCTGCAACCTCTGTCATTCCTTTTACTGTACCTCCGTTCATATCCTTTCTTCCATCTCACTTTCCATCCTCTCCTAACAATTGTTTCGCAGAGTCACTGAGCGGTCTTCCTCCTGTTACACCCTTCAACACTTTTTACTGTCAATTTTCCTTTCAGCGATGAATGAACTCATAGGTCCCAACCAGGGTTTGGCCTTGGGCCCAAAATTCTATATTCAATTCAGTCTAGCGATCCAAATGTTTTGAATGCAAGAGGTAAGTCGCGGGTTCAGCCTAGCAACGGCTCTGAATTCAGGCGGGAATTCCTCGGCACGATACTCAGAAAACTCGGAGAGACATGTCGCTACTGCACAACTTTTAAGGCGAACTTCGACCCGAGCGTCATTTTCTCTGCTAATGAATTCTCCGGCCATTTGTGCATCCGTTCCTCCTGTCAGGAGCAAGTGTTATTTTTCTATACCCAGATTTATCGTCCGGTGACGCGTAGCGTTTGAGCTGCCTGTCTGGTCGTGTGTCTGTCTGTTTGTCCCCGTCCGTCAACTTAGTTTGAAGATTTCTAAGTAAGGCCACTCTTCATATCTTCATGGATAACAGCTTCAAAGTCCATATATGTATTATCTAGGGCAGAGGTTTTCAACCTGGGGGCCGCGACCCCTAGATGGGTCTCCAGAATTTTTTCTGGGGTCGCCAAGTCTTTTTGGAAAGGAAAATGGCAATTAGTAAGACTAGAGTGTTTCCCGTTCCCAATGAGTTGCTTGAAGACAACGAAGGTGTGTTACTTGATGCTAATGTCAAATCGCAGATTATTAACAACCTTCAGTCAGTACGAAGCGACATTGGCGAGTATCTTCCTGACTTAACGAGAGACGATTTGGCATTCGTCAGAAATCCGTGTCCAGTAGCAATCCAAGATTTTGTCAATTTGTTCGATAAACTTGTGACCCGTCAGAGGAAAAAGTTTCTAACAGATTGGAAGGAGGAATTAATAAAGACCTGCAGATAGGTTTGGGACACGTCATAGTGAATATAGATTCCTCTTGTACTGTCTTTGGTTCATAAAAACATGGTAACCCTACGTATTATTGAATAAAAAATTTTAAAGGTAGTCATCGGTCGTATTAAATTGCTCATAAGGGGTCGCGGTATGAAAAAGGTTGAAAACCACTGATTTTCTTGGGTGATGGAAGTTCAGCATTCCACGTTTTGGATGAAAAGGTCTAGAACTAGATCAATGTCCTGTTTAGAGATCAAAGGTCAAATAGATATTTGCCCCGTTTCTTATACATATCAATATCTCTGACAACGTTCTCCAGATACCACTCTGTACTCTTAGTTCTCTTGATAACATTATGCACCGTGTAATGGATTTGAGGCATCTATAAAATCAACACATAATTTCAGTACGAAGTTATATAGGAAGGTATCAAGATACGCAAACAGTTGCCAATAAGTCAGAGGAAAAAGAGACTTGTAAAACAAATCAAATGAATGTTTATGTAATGGATAATCATGAAAGTTGAGTATATCTTAGTTTTACCAGACTACTGAGCTGATTAACAACTCTCCTAGGGCTGGCTCGAAGAATTAGATATTTTTACGTGGCTAGGAACCAATTGGTCACCTAGCAACGGGACTTACAGATTATTGTGGGATCCGAAGCACATTATATCGAGAAATAAATTCCTCTCATTCCGCGTTGGCCGAGCCGAGATCGAACTTCGGACCACCGGATTGGCACCCGAGCGCGAAAACAACTCGTCCAACGAAGAACTTGGATAATTATAAATTATCTATTAAAGTATCGAGACCATCATTACATTTTGTGGCGCTCTCTTTCATATAATGGAAAATGTGTATTTTGGCTTCCTTCATCCTGTCAAGTCGAGTGATTTCATTTCATGATTCCGAGGTCGGAGATGCCTGTCTAACGGGTTAAACTTGGATAGGTCTAGTTGTCCTTCAGAAAAGTTATGAAACGAGCCATTTCAAGACGGTTGATCTTATGCTCTCTTCAGAGCAAAATTTGATCACGTTGTGAAGCTATTTGATAATTGCTGAAGTAACGTCCCATCGGGCAACCCGTAAAAATTGCAGATTCAAGAGAAACTGAACTGAGACAAGATGACAGGAGCGTTGTTGAAGTCACGGGATCTAACTAATATTCACCTTCTGAAACTGAGCCTACTCTGGTCAGCTACGCAGAAAATGTCACAGAAAGGAGACTTCTCCGGCCCTTCTTGCTCGGAGTACGCTTGAAGCCATGCTGTCTATCCTGTTTGCGTCAGGCATTTGATGTTTTCTTATATTCTAATTTCATGTTGTTAAACATATATATATATATAATATAATATATTATATTATATTATTAATAAATATAATATAATATCTATATATATATATATATATATATATATATATATAAATATATATATATAATAATTGTATATATATATATATATAATATATAATTATATAATATATATATAATATATACGTATGTATGCATGTTTTCTAGACGAAAAAAGCTACGAGCGTGAGAAACCCACGGACCTGCTATTGAAAGCCCCTCTAGGAACAATTGTAGTACGTCCATCTACTGCAAAAACAGTTTGCTTTTAACTTGCGATATCTTTAGTTTTGGTTGATTGTGTGCTCACTATATTTATGCATACATATATATGAATAAATAAATATGTTCATAAATACAGTCATAATGATATATATGAACGCGTGAGTCTTTGTGTTTATATGAGAGAGAGAGAGAGAGAGAGAGAGACGAGAGAGAGAGAGAGAGAGAGAGAGAGAGAGAGAGTTTGATCCTATTGACCAAAAGTGACGTTGGTGAGAGCCCCCAGCCAAGAGGTGTCGATCTGAGACGGAAATCTGCTGTCGTCCCGTAGAGGCAGTATCGACCGCATTTTGATGCAGCCATAAAAATGGCTTTTTTATGACGTTCCGCTGTACCCTCAGCGGCACGAAGCATTCTTATTATATATGCTTGACTTATTTATGGGTAATGGAAAGTTTATTGACCAGCTGACAACTTACATTTCTTGTTTTGAGTGCGAGGAACTTGAGCTAGCTCATTATTCATATACATTCATATATACACGCATGCATAATTATATATATATATATGTGTG
>NC_087206.1:37731165-37766696 GCF_015104395.2 Macrobrachium nipponense
CACACATATATATATATATATATATATATATATATATATATATATATATATATATATATATATGATTATGCATGCGTGTATATATGAAATGTATATGAATAATGAGCTAGCTCAAGTTGCTCGCACTCAAAACAAGAAATGTAAGTTGTCAGCTGGTCAATAAACTTTCCATTACCCATAAATAAGTCAAGCATATATAATAGAATGCTTCGTGCCGCTGAGGGTACAGCTGAACGTCATAAAAAAGCCATTTTTATGGCTGCATCAAAATGCGGTCGATACTGCCTCTACGGGACGACAGCAGATTTCCGTCTCAGATCGACACCTCTTGGCTGGGGGCTCTCACCAACGTCAACTTTTGGTCAATGGATCAAACTCTCTCTCTCTCTCTCTCTCATATAAACACAAAGACTCACGCGTTTCATATATATCATTATGACTGTATTTATGAACATATTTTATTTATTCACTATATGTATGCATAAATATAGTGAGCACACAATCAACCAAAACTAAAGATATCGCAAGTTAAAAGCAAACTGTTTTTGCAGTAGATGGTCGTACTACAATTGTTCCTAGAGGGGCTTTCAATAGCAGGTCCGTGGGTTTCTCACGTTCGTAGCTTTTTTCGTCTAGAAAACATGCATACATACGTGTATATATATATATATATATATATATATATATATATATATATATAATATATATATATATATATATAAGATATATATATATATGTTTAACAACATGAAATTAGAATATAAGAAAACATCGAATGCCTGACGCAAACAGGATAGACAGCGTGGCTTTCAAGCGTACTCCGAGCAAGAAGGCCGGAGAAGTCTCCTTTCACTGACATTTTCTGCGTAGCTGACCACAGTAGGCTCAGTTTCAGAAGGTGAATATTAGTTAGATCCTGTGACTTCAGCAACGCTCCCTGATATCTTGTCTCAGTTCAGTTTCTCTTGAATCTGCAATTTTTACGTGTTGCCCGATGGGAAGTTACTTCAGCAATTATCAAATAGCCTCACAACGTGATCAAATTTTGCTCTGAAGAGAGCATAAGATCAACCATCTTGAAATGGCTCGTTTCATAACTTTTCTGAAGGACAACTAGACCTATCCAAGTTTAACCCGTTAGACATGGCATCTCCGACCTCGGAATCATGAAATGAAATTACTCAACTTAACAGGATGAAGGAAGCCAATATATACATTTTCCATTACATGAAAGAGAGCGCCGCAGAATGTAATGATGGCCTCGATACTTTAATGGATAATTTATAATTATCCAAGTTCTTCGTTGGACGAGTTGTTTTCGCGCTCGGCTGCCAATCCTTTGGTCCGAAGTTCGATCTCGGCTCGGCCAACGCGGAATCAGAGGAATTTATTTCTCGATATAATGTGCTTCGGATCCCACAATAATCTGTAGGTCCCGTTGCTAGGTGACCAATTGGTTCCTAGCCACGTAAAAATATCTAATCCTTCGAACCAGCCCTAGGAGAGTTGTTAATCAGCTCAGTAGTCTGGTAAAACTAAGATATACTCAACTTTCATGATTATCCATTACATAAACATTCATTTGATTTGTTTTTACAAGTCTCTTTCTCCTCTGATTTATTGGCAACTGTTTGCGTATCTTGATACCTTCCTATATAACTTCGTACTGAAATTATGCGTTGATTTTATCGATGCCTCAAATCCATTACACGGTGCATAATGTTATCAAGAGAACTAAGCGTACAAAGTGGTATCTGGAGAACGTTGTCAGAGATATTGATATGTATAAGAAACGGGGCAAATATCTATTTGACCTTTGATCTCTAAACAGGACATTGATCTAGTTTAGTTCTAGACCTTTTCATCCAAAACGTGGAATGCTGAACTTCCATCACCCAAGAAAATCAGTGGTTTTCAACCTTTTTCATACCGCGACCCCTTATGAGCAATTTAATACGACCGATGACTACCTTTAAAATTTTTTATTCAATAATACGTAGGGTTACCATGTTTTTATGAACCAAAGATAGTACAAGAGGAATTTATATTCACTATGACGTGTCCCAAACCTATCTACAGGTCTTTATTAATTCCTCCTTCCAGTCTGTTAGAAACTTTTTCCTCTGACGGGTCACAAGTTTATCGAACAAATTGACAAAATCTTGGATTGCTACTGGACACGGATTTCTGACGAATGCCAAATCGTCTCTCGTTAGGTTAGGAAGATACTCGCCAAAGTCGGCGACCCCCAGAAAAATTCTGGCGACCCATTTAGGGGTCGCGGCCCCAGGTTGAAAACCTCTGCCCTAGATAATATATATATGGACTTTGAAGCTGTTATCCATGAAGATATGAAGAGTGGCCTTACTTAGAAATCTTCAAATTAAGTTGACGGACGGGGACAAACAGACAGACACACGAGCAGACAGGCAGCTCAAACGCTACGCGTCACCGGACGATAAATCTGGCTTAATAGAAATAACACTTGCTCCTGACAGGAGGAACGGATGCACAAATGGCCGGAGAATTCTTTAGCAGAGAAAATGACGCTCGGGTCGAAGTTCCGCCTTAAAAGTTGTGCAGTAGCGACATGTCTCTCGGAGTTTTCTGAGTATCGTGCCAAGGAATTCCCGCCTGAATTCAGAGCCGTTGCTAGGCTGAACCCACGACTTACCTCTTGCATTCAAAACATTTAGATCGCTAGACTGAATTGAATATAGAATTTTGGGCCCAAGGCCAAACCCTGGTTGGGACCTATGAGTTCATTCATCGCTGAAAGGAAAATTGACAGTAAAGTGTTGAAGGGTGTAACGGGAGGAAGACCGCGCAGTGACTCTGCGAAACAATTGTTAGGAGAGGGTGGAAAGTAAGATGGAAGAAAGAATATGAACGGAGGTACAGTAAACGGAATGACAGAGGTTGCAGCTAGGGGCCGAAGGGACGCTGCAAAGACCCTTATGTAATGCCTACAGCGCACCACGTGAGGTACACTGACGGCACTACTCCCCTACGGGGTGTGAAATCAACGCTTTCCATGAGCATGTTAGAAACAGGCCAAAGATTACTAGAAGAAAGACTGATGTCATGTCTGGTTTGTTGCAGCAGCAAAATATGACCTAGGTCTATGTTTTACGACATCCCTCAGTTGGTTTTAAAAATACCTTTTGTCAGTGCCTCTGAATTAGACAAATTCTCTCATAATTTCTCACAGATTTACAGAAGCGAGTAAATTAATGTCAGTTAAATATATATATATATATAATATATATTATATATATATATATAATATATAATATATATATATTATATATATATATATAATATATATAATCTTATGTTTATATATATATGTAGACATAGTACATAGTTCCTCATTGGACGAGTGGTTTACGTGCTCACCTACAAATTTGGTAGTCCCGAGTTCGATTCCCCGCTCTGCCAACGTGGAGTCAAGAGAAATTTGTTTCTAGTGATTAGAAACTAATTTCTCGATATAATGTGGTTCGGATCCCACAATAAGCTGTAGGTACCGTTGCTAGGTAACTAATTGGTTCCTAGTCATGTAAAAATATCTAATCCCTCGGGGCCAGCCCTAAGAGAGCTGTTAATCAGCTCAGTGGTCTGGTTAAACTAAGATATATTCAACTTTATATATACATACATACATACTATATTATATATTATACTACACACGCATATATATATATATATATAATATATATATATATATATATATATTGTATATATATATATATATTATATACTAATGTGTGTATATATAAGATATATATACATAAATTAATATTATACACACTAGAAATTGCTCAAATATTATTTTAGATTTGTCTAAAATAATATTTGACAGATTTGTCTAAAATAATATAAACTATCTCTCCAAAACAAGTTTGAAGCATCATGACTTCCCGAAATGTATATATATAAATGAGGTTGGTTAGATCTAGGTCTTATAGAGCAGTGGTTCTCAAACTTTTCCTGTAAACGGAACCCTTTTGCATTTGCTGTTACTCGGTGGAACCCCCACACACACGACTAAAATAAAAAGAAATGCAAAGTTTATTACTCATCATTAAAGTACTTACCATATTTTAATGTGATGGGTGAGCTTGCTTCTGGCTACAGAGCCCATCAAAGTCTGAAACTGTTTGTTAACTGCAGACGCATATCAGGTGCTGTATCCAACTTGTTTCGGTGTTTGTTTTTAGTTGCAATATAAATAGAGAAAGCTGCTACACACATGTATGCAGTTGCAAAGGGCATAAGATGTTTCAATGCTCGTTTAGATAATTCTGGATACTCATGCAACAGGTTTATCCAGAAAGGAAGGAGAAAGTCCTTGTTGTATTTAATTTTCAAAGTTAGGTCAGTTGAAATGTCAATAAGCTGTTCTTTTTCAGGCGCTGACAGATTCTGCTTCATCACATTATCCTCATCCATGAATGGGCTGCGCAGCCATGTCAGAGGGTCTGATTGTTTTGGAAAGTACTCTCGTAAATTATCTTTTAATTGTTGTAGGTGCAAAATCATGCAGTCTCTTGTACTACCAGCCAACTCTAAGGAATTTTCATTCAGGAATGTATGGCAATTTGGCAAGCACTCTGTCTGGTTTTTCTTTATACAGCCAGCCCAGAACTCAATCTTAAGAAGAAAGGCTTAAATTCTGTCTTGAAAATTCAAAATATTGATAGCAGAACCTTGTAATAATAATTTAAGCTAATTTAATTTCGAAAATATATCTTGCATACCAAGACTTCATCAGTGAAATGGCTTAACAGAGAAGACTTGTGCTCCCTCAGAAATACTTCAATCTCATTTCTGAATTCATACACACGTGAAAGAGTTTTACCACGAGATAGCCGCGCACTTCTGTATGTAACAACAGGGTTTTGCGAATGGATCCCATCTCCTGACACAATGAGGCAAACACTCGAGAATGAAGAGGCTTAGCCTTGATGAAATTAACTACCTTGATTACTACATTAAGTGTCTCTTTTAGATCACTTGGCATATTTTTCACAGCTAGTGCTTCTCTATGGAGGCAACAGTGTCTATGCTCCACAGCAGGTGCAACATTTTTTGATGAGACCAATTACACCCTTTACTTAGCCTGTCATTGCCTTTGCACCATCAGTGCAAACAGCAATGAAAAGGTCTCAACTAAGATAATTTTTTTTAAAGTATGTGTCTAATATCTTAAATATATCCTCACATCTTGTAGTTGTCACGAGAGCTTGGCACAACAGCAGATCTTCATGCACAGATTCTTCTGACAGATATCGTACAAACACAAGGAGGACAGCTAACCCGGCAACATCGGTTGATTCATCAAGCTGAATGGTGAAGCCCACAGGACTTGTTTTTATGCGGTTTATTAACACGGTTTCACAATTATCTGCCATCTCTTTGATTCGACGTGATATGGTGTCATTTAACAGGGGTACAGTGTCAAGAACCTTGCTATATTTCTCACCAAACATACAGAAAACCACATCTTTCATGCACGATTTTAGTCAAGATTCTGCAATTGTATGAGCTTCACCAGCTTTAGCAATGTGATAACGTATTCGGTATGATGATTCAAGTGCATTTCTATTGTCTTGGTAAGCAATTTTTTTATGGAAACAATACTATCTTTTAACTGATCTCGTTTTCTTATAAAATAATCAACGTATTTGTTATCTAACTGTTGGTGTTTGGTTTCAAGGTGTCTCCTCAGTTTTGCAGGATTCAAGCTACTATTAGCCAAAACTATTTTTAACAACCAATTTAATAGAGCGCCTCAGTGGCGTGGTTGGTATGGTCTTTGCTTGCCATCTCGGTGGCCGCGAGTTCGATTCTCGGGCATTCCATTGAGGGGTGAGAGATGTGTATTTCTGGTGATAGAAGTTCACTCTCGACGTGGTTCGGAAGCCACGGAAAGCCGTTGGTCTCGTTGTTGAATAACCACTGGTTCCATGCAACGTAAAAACACCATACATACAAACAAACAAAACCAATTTGATAGAGACAGAGTTATCCAGAAGTGTCGCCAGATATTTCAAGTACAAAGATCTCTGTATGTTTTGCTTTGTCACTAACTGTTGCAAAAAGTCGGTAGACAGAGCATATATGTAACCCTAGATCAAGCTATAAATTACTGTATTGGCAACTCTTGTTAGTAAAGGGTAGCAGCAGTGGCGGGTGTAGTGGGACCCGCACAAATGCCAAACGGACAGGTATGTTTCACGTACACTGTACAGTTTCTCTCTCTCTCTCTCTCTCTCTCTTTCTCTCTCTCTCTCTCTCTCTCTCTTTTCAGATGCAAGAGATTCGTTACTCATATTTCACTTATCCACCCCTGTTCTAATGAATAAGCAAATCAGTAAATAAAAATAAACTTTCGCCAAACGTTCATTATATATATATATATATATATATATATATATATATATATATATATATATATATATATATATATATATAATTTTTTTTTTTTTTGGTGGGGGTTGGGTAACGGAACCCTTGAAAGTCCTTCACGGAACCCTGGGTTCCGCGGAACAGTTTGAGAACCACTGTTATAGAGTACTGAATTCGCGGACGTCGCGGAGTTTCCATCCAGTTACCTTCCCAAGATCAAAAATATGAGAGAGAGAGAGAGCGAGCCTGGATTGAGCAAGCAGCGGAGGTCGGCGCGCACAAACAGCGCACGATATCCCTGGCTTGATTTAACGCGTAGCCTTTTCGCTTCGAAACGTTGTGTACCTTACAAAATTAATTACTCTCTGTAATTTCCGTAAGTAGGAGCAGAACATCAAATAATATTGTGTTGCACATTCTCGCTCGTCCGTCATGGATATTTAATGCAAAATAGGAGGTTTTTTTACCACGCTATTACTTAGATTTGCTGCATATTTAATATACGTATATACTGTGTTTGTTTGAGTGTGACCCAATGTCAATAGGTGAATGGTAAAAAAAGCGCACGGATATATACATATGCATGCATACACATGCATACATACATACAAATACATACATACATACCTATATATGTGTGTAAGCGAATTCCACAGGAAAATGATAGTCAGAAATCCAAGCGCTTTCGTCTTTACTCAGACATTGTCAAGGAGTTAATGAAGTACAATTGGAGAGAAAGGTCTCAGGTACAACACAAGATCAAGAATACCAGATGGTACAGACACGTAAAGCCCTTAGAAACATCCCAGAAAAAAACAGAGAATTTAACATTTTGATGGTGATTGGAGTAGTAATGAACAAAAGAGGCAATGTTAGTTGATTTTCGAAAGACTGAAAAGGTGAAATTTCTATGATTTTTATTGGACAGTTACATCAAGAAAATTCAAATTACATTTTCTTTCTTCCTCTACGGTAAATTTTATTTACATGGAATTTTTTTGAGACAAACCTCTTACCAAGAATTTTGCCCCAAAATGTTATTTGGTTTAGATATGAGGATGATATCTTCTGTATTTGGCTAGTTCACGAAAATCTCCAGGAATTCCTTAATAATCTCAATAATTAAGTCCCTTCTATAAAATTTACTGTAGAGGAGAAAGAAAATGTAATTTGAATTATCTTGATGTAACTGTCCATAGAAATAATAGAAATTTCACCTTTTCAGTCTTTCGAAAATCAACTAACATTGCCTCTTTTGTTCATTACTACTCCAATCACCATCAAAATGTTAAATTCTCTGTTTTTTTCTGGGATGTTTCTAAGGGCTTTACGTGTCTGTAGCCCGCAGTTTATTGACGCTGAAATTAAAACTATTCATGATATTGCAATGAAACTTAAATACCCAAGGACTTTTGTAGATGTGGCATGGAAAAGAGCTAGAAAAACATTTTATTCAACTAATGACAAACTTGAATTTAGCAAGCATAACATTCTAAAATTACCCTATGATGAAAGGTTTTTAGATATTCCTAGAATTTTAAAGCTTTTTAACATAAATGTTGTTTTCAGTAATATTAATGTCAAGAGTTTAGTAATAAAAAATTCTCCTAAAGATCTTCCAGGCTGCATATATGAAATTCCTTGCAAAAAGTGTGATAAAGTATATTACGGACAAACCGGTAAATCTCTTTCACAACGTCTCAAACAGCATCAATATTCTGTGAGAACTGGGCAAATATCGAATGCATTATCGTACATATGAGAGATTTAGACCATCCTATTAACTGGAGTCAAGCAAGAGCCTTAATCCCATGTAATGACACAGTTAAAAGGAATATCATTGAATCTTGTTTCATCAAGTCAAATAATAGAAATGTTCTAAATTTAAGTCTTGGTTTATTTAAACTTGATGCTTTCATAATGAAAAAAGTTGTAGATAAATATAAGCAACAAAATTAATATACATAATCAGTTTTTACATGTTTTGGACTGTAAAGAAACTTTGTAATTTCGGTTAGGATCAATCTGTTTAGGTTTGTGACCATGTGATATCCGATAATCCTGGATTATCTCTCTTAATTTTTACCCTTTTGACAAGTAACCATCTGGTATTCTTGATCTTGTTTTGTACCTGAGACCTTTCTCTCCAATTGTACTTCATTAATTCCTTGACAATGTCTGAGTAAAGACGAAAACGCTTGGATTTCTGACTATCATTTTCCTGTGGAATTCGCTTATTTATGAAGTCAAGTGCAAATCTACTGTGATTTTTTTAAGCATATATGTATGTATATACATACATATATATACATTTTGTTATATATATATATATATATTATATATATATATATACATACACTACTTGACCAATCCGGCGCTGCTGGGAAAACTCTGAATGACAACCGATAACTCTCTTTCTCCTCCCTAACACCCCCTCTACTCTCTCTCTCTCGTCTTCTTCTTCTTATTCTTCTCTCTTCTCACTCTCACTCTCACTATATTACCGTCAATGAATTTAGTTGAAGGTCTTTTTTTCGGATTACTTCAAATACTTACTGAAATAGTGAATTTCTCGAAAAGGTTTGTCGATGCAAACGAAGAAAGATTAAAGTTTGCATTTTACTAAAGCTGACAAATCCGATTGTTTTATAGTAAAGGATAAAATTAGTTATATGGAAAAAAAGGAAAACTTATCCGACCCTAGTACTTATAAAAAGCTAAGGAAAGACCCATTAGCTGATGTCATAAAAAGTTTCAATTCTAAAATAAAAAGCTATACAATAGGAATTCGGTTCTATAAAAGAGACAGTGACGACGATCGGCCCATCTTTACCTTACATGCACGGATTAATCAAGACCCATAAAAGAGACTTCCCTATTCGTCCCATTATCAGTTCAACCCGTTCTCTTAGCTATAAACTTTCTAAATATCTACTTAAATTACTATCACCTATCCTGGGTACTATTTCAAATTCCCATTTACAAAGCTCTGTTGATTTCTGTGCTAGACTCTCCCAGTTTGATTTATCCAGTATTGACAAATTAACCAGTTCTGATGTAACATCTTTATTCATTAAAGTTCCTATTGAAGACTTACGTCAATATATATTACATTTGAACTCGTATAATCTAGAATGACCTACTAATGTTATTATTAATTTGGTATCCCTTTGTATAAAAAATTGTAAATTCACGATCAATGATAATTTTCTATGAACAGATATTTTGTATGGCTATGGGTAACCCTCTTTCACCACTCCTGTCTAATATCTTCATGGAATTTTTGTTAATCTAGACTTATTACAAGAAATTTATTTCCTAAGGTATTTTGGGTTAGATATGTAGAAGATTGCTTTTGTATTATAAAAAAACGTAAATATTCCTGATCTCGTGAATACAATTAAAAATCTTGTGCACCCATTAAAAATTCACAATAGAATATGAAGAAAATAATTGTATACAATTTCTGGATGTTTTAGTTATTAGAAATAACACCAATTTTAGTTTCAAAATATATCAGGAACCCACGAATAACTTGTCATATATTAATTTTTACTCTAACGATGCTAAACAAATTAAGATGTCAACATTTTCCAGTACGTATCTCAGAGCTCTTAGAATTTGTGGTCCGGAATATTTAAAAGAGTTTAAATTATTGATAAAATAGGAGATTCATTATGTTACCCTCCAATATTGGAACTTGTAAAAATAGAGCAAAAAAGACGTATTACATTCCAATCTGTATTGATAAAGGATTTAAGAATATTCTCTGTATACCATTTCATCCTAATTTCAATCCTGCTGTACCCATTTTAAAAACGATTGATAACAACTTACTATTTAAATATAATAATATTTTGAGAAATAAACTAATTAAGAATAGCCCTCCAAATTCAAACAATATTGTATACAGTATTCCTTGTAGAGAATGTAATAAGATTTATAATAGGCAGACCTCTAAGGAACTAAAGGTTAGATAAAGATGCTCTCAGCATAAATCTGCCATTTCAAGAGATTAACAAATAATGCCTTTGCGGATTATTGGCTTAAGACAGGCCATGCTATGAACTGGGATAATTAATCGATAATCTGCAGGGTCAAAGATCACCAAAAAAAGGAATCTATTGGAGTCCATCTTTATCGAAGAAACGTCAACAAGGAACTTGAATCTCCACCCGAGATTATACCTTGATCCTCTTTCCTTATCTCTTTTGCGTAAAGAAGATGCCGCCTAGTTAATAAACTGTAACCCCACCCTCTCTTTCTGATTTTGTATATAAAGGCCTATCAACTTCTTTTGTATACGGGTTGCTCTAGGAGCAAGAGCCCGTGCCAGCACAAGGGTGGCTTAATTTCCAACAACAAAAACTTTTATATTCAGTGTGAACTCGAAAATGTAGAATATACCACGAAAGTACTTGTTCCAAGTCTCTGTTTCACTTAGCTCTCTACCGTGGATTTAAGGATCAATGTCTATATATATATATATATATATATATATATATATATATATATATATATATATATATATATATATATATATTATGTATATATATATATATATATATATTATATATATATATATTATATACATATATATATATATATATATATATATATTATATATATATATATATATATATATATATATATATATATATATTGACAGTCCAGTGGCGTAGAACGTCGGCTGTTCGAGTCACTTAGAAACCAAACTATTTATTACTTATAATTCCCCTTCAGTGATATTCCCGGAGTAACGCGAATTGGATATTAAGCGATATATATATATATATATATATATATATATATATATATATATATATATATATATATATATATTATATATATATGTGTGTGTGTGTGTGTGTGTGTGTGTATGTGTGTATAAATAAAGGTTTTTTGCCACGAAGGAAAAAATGAAAAAGCTTTTTCATTTTTTCCCTCGTGGCAAAAAACCTTTATTATACATAGCATCACGTTTTATATACTTCGTGATCAAGTTATTCATATATATATATATGTATATATATACCGGATTTCAACAAGCATAACCTAGGAATGGTGTGCTTCTTTCTAAGTCGCAACAAAATAAAATCCATCAGACTTAATGGAGCATAAGTTCCTTTGGGGATGGATCTTGATAACATGATGTCCTGACAAGCAAAACACTAATGGCTTTTAATGTTTACAAACTCCATTCTAAGTCCTTAACCTAATTAGATTTAAGTATTACGAAGATTTAATGATATGAGTAAACAAGAAGTGTAAGCTATAATCGAAACACCAGTAATTTTCGGCTCAATATAGAAATGTGTGCGATATCCCCCAATATACCCATGAATAGCACAGAAACTGTTACAAAGGCACTTACAGCCGACAGTAATTCTCTACAACTCACAAATACCTATAACTAAAACCACTTGTAGCTGACGGTAAGAGCTGAATAGGGTTGAAGTACACTGATCTGGAACAGTTATAAAAGTTTTACCTAAATGTAGCTTACTCTAGTCGGTAAATCCAGTGGCACTTATTACAATAACAAATCTAGGAGGAACTCTTTATTCCTGCTTCACTTGCCTCCGAAGTGAATTGGATGTAAACAAAACAAGGACGACGGATATTCCAATGAAAGCTGCCGGTACAACGTTGCCCATTTATCGGCCAGATGCCAAAATACAAAGTTTTTTAAATGTGAAAATGAATATGATAAAACAATGGCATCTATCATCTATTATCTATCTATCTATCTATATAGTATTATATATATATATATATATATATATATGATATATATATATATAGATACTTCATGTCCACACACACACACACACACACACATATATATGTATATAGATATAATATAAATATATATATATATATATCGTATATTATATATCATATATATATATATATATAATATATAATATAATAATATAATATGCAGTGGAACCTCGACATACAAAAGTCCCTACTTACAAAAAATCCAAGTTACGAAAGCAAAGACGAAGACTTTTTTGCTTCTGTATACGAAAATAATTCAGGTTACTAAAGGGTGTACTGTAAAGTCCGAGATTCTCCTGGACCACCAAGAACAATTTTAAAACTCCCACGCCGCTAACTCAGTAGACTCGCCATCATACTCCCGCTCTCCCATTGGTTCCTAATGCTAGTCACTGCCGTCAGATCCTGCTCTCCTTTTGGGCAGCATCTATCCCATCATGCCTCTATGTAAAGGCATCGTTCGGCCACTTCGTCGCATCAGCGTTATCGTACACATGTAGAATTCGTTTGTTCTATGGAGACGAAGATGGAGATAATTAAGAAGTATGAAGCTGGCATGCAGTTGAGTGTGATCACTAAGGAATATGGCCGAAATCCGTCGACGATAAGCACCATCCTTAAACAGAAGGAAGCCATCAAAGCAGCTACACCTTCCAAAGGCGTGACTATTTTGTCCAACAAAAGGAGCCACATGCATGATATGATGGAGAGGCTGCTTCTTGTATGGATTAAAGACAAAGAAATCGCTGGCGATACGATAACCCAGACGCTATTTTCGGTGATCTGATTGCCCAGGCTGAAGACGACGGAGGAGAAGGGACATCAACGCCAACCCCAGACTTCAAGGCTTCTCATGGGTGGTTTGATAAATTCCGTAAACGGACTGGCATCCATTCGGTGGTGCAGCATGGGGAGGCTGCCAGCTCGGACACGAAAGTCGGCTGAAGCCTTTATTAAGACGTTCAATGAGATGACGATCAAGGAAGGCTACAGTTCTCAGCAAGTCTTCAACTGTGACGAGACTGGCCTTTTTTGGAAAAAAATGCCTCATCGGACATACATCACGGAGGAAGAGAAGAAGCTACCCGGGCATAAGCCTATGAAAGACAGGCTTACGCTCGCACATTGTTCCAATGGCAGTGGGGATTGTAAGGTCAAGCCCCTACTTGTGTATCATACGGAGACTCCTCGAGCCTTCAAGGCCCACAGAGTGCTAAAGGAGAAGCTTCCAGTGATGTGGAGGGCTAATGTGAAAGCCTGGGTAATGAGACTTTTGTTCACCGAGTGAGTAAATCCGTGTTTCGGCCCGACAGTGAAGAAATTCTTGGAAGGGAAGCGCCTCCCTCTGAAATGTCTGCTGTTGTTGGACAATGCCCCTGCTCACCCTCCTGGCCTCGAGGAAGATATCCTAGCGGAGTATTCTTTCATCAAGGTTCTTTATCTTCTGCCTAACACCACCCCTCTCCTCCAGCCCATGGACCAGCAAGTGATATCGAACTTCAAGAAGCTGTATACGAAACATCTTTCCTAGAGATGTTTCAACATCACTGATACCACAAACCTTACCTTGCGTGAATTTTGGAAGAAGCATTTCGACATCGTGATATGCATCCGACTCATCGATCAAGCTTGGCAGGAGGTTTCGAGGCGAACCTTGAATTCTTCGTGGAGGAAACTCTGGCCTGATGCCGTATCCGTCCAAGACTTCGAGGGATTCAACGTGGGCAAAGCTGATGCAGATTCAGAAACAGTTGACGATCCTGAAACTGTTTCGCAACCAGATCTTAACAATATCGTTTATCTTGGCAAGTCCATGGGGCTGGTCGTCGACGAGGACGACATCAATGACCTTCTCGAGGAGCACCAAGAGGAGCTTACGACGGATGACCTAAAGGACTTGGTGGCCATGCAACATAACGTCATTCAAGAAGAGTTCTCTAGCAGCGGCAAGGAGGGGGAGGAGGACCCTATGACAACGGTAGAAATTAAGGATGCTCTAGCTGCTTTTCATAAAGTGCAATCAATTGTAGAAAAGAGACACCCCAAAAAGGCTTACACAGGTAAGGCTTGCGCAGTTTGATGACGTTTGCCCGAGTCATTTCAGGAACATTGTGAAAAGCAGGCAGAAGCAATCTTCCTTGGATAGTTATTTTTTAAAGAGTCCTTCAGTAGTAGTAAGCAAACAGGAAGATCCAAGTGATACAAAAAAAACAGAAAGTTGAAAGTGGTGAAGAAATTGAAATTTTGTAAAAAAAAAAAAAAAAAACATAAATTATAGAAAAGTAAAAAAAAAATGTAAAAATAAAAGACAAAAAAAGATAAATTTAATTTTAAGTTTTTTGTAAAGTTAAGTGTTAATGTTTTCTGCCATTTGTTAATGTGTTTCGTAAAGTTTAGTGTTAATGTTTTCTGCCATTTTTTTAATGTTTCGTAAAGCTAAGTGTTCGTGTTTTCTGCCATTTGTCCTCCTCCTCTGTCGCCACTTTCGGACGTCGCCTCACTCGAAAGGTAAGGTTCCACATTTTACTACATATGTACATACATGTACGTACAGTATTTCTTGTACCATGTACACTAATACACTTTATTTACAGGTATAGTGTAGGTTATGTTAGGTATTGAATGGTCCAAATTGTTGTATTTCATTGTTTATTGGTCAATTTAGCTTTAATATTATAAAATTTACTGTCGTGTTTTTGTAGGGCTTGGAACGAATTAGGCAATTTAAATGTAAAACGTGGTTCGAGATACGAAAAGATCAGGTTACAAAGGCCGCTTTGGAACAGATTAATTTCGTATCCTGAGGCACTACTGTATTTATATGTTCATGTATGTGTGCAAAGGATTACCACTTCATGTCAGCATCATGAAAGTTACCCAAGCTAGGTTAGGTTGATTTAATAAAATTCTATGTACAATATGGTTTGATGAGTTCCAAACGATTCTAACTTATTTTCGTTCAGCGTTGGGTGTTTTAAGCTAGGCATTATTTTATCATTTGCCACAGAAAAGGATAAAAAATCCTCAAAACAGAATTCGGTCTAACAGTAAAAAACAATCCAATATTTCTTAGCTTTCATTTATTTAATTTGTTTTACCTCTTGATATTTTCACCTCTGCTTAGTTTTACTTCTTTGGTCTCTTAGGCTGCTATTATTTTTCTTACGCCATCTGTCTCATTTTGTTGAAGCGTGTTAGACTGATCCTTAAGAATGAGCGCACAAATGTTGATGATAATGCAATCTTTCTATACCAAAAGGCTTTGAAAATTGGCTTCTTGCAGAGGTCCTTTAATCCTCACACCATTGGACTGTGGAACAGTCTCCCTGAGGATGTCGTGCAACTGAAACTTCGAAGGCTCAAGCGAAGATGCAACGCATGACTACCCTCATAGGATCTAGGCCTAGATAGTGAACCCCGAGGGTTTTGACTCGGTTTACATATTCATCTTTGCGACGTGTTGAGTACAAACCCGTTGGGAGTCAGCGTAAGAACATAAACAAAAGACTACAAATATCATAAAGATAATAACCCCAAGAAATATTAGTCCTAGACAATGTCCCCCGAACTTTGTTAGGGTCACCATCTAGGAAAGATCCCCTTACGCAACTTTCCTTGCATTTTAATAATTTACTTACATTTTTATTTACTGTTTTATCAACGAATTTGTTAATTTATTTTTCTTTTTTAGTAAGTGATCTCTTCTGCTGTATTTCCCTTTACCACCTCCTATACCGTCTCTCTAATGATACCATAGTCTTTGGAAGCTTGAATTTGATGCATTAGGAAAAAGAATGCCAAAAGCATGCAAACTGTGTAAGGTTTGGTATAGCATAGTCAATCCACAAAACCTAATCAGAAAATGTGCTGCATGCAACATTCCGACCCATCCACAGTGTGCTGAGGTAATACAAGATTTGAGAAAAGATACAAGAATTTTTTGTTCAACATGTCTATCATGGATAGACAATGTTATTAAATCAAGATTGAATGTACAAATAGTTGAGGATGAAGAAGAAGAGGAAGAGGAAGAAGAAGAAGAAAAAAAAGAAAAAGAGGAAAACGGAAGAGAAGTAAACAAAAATGAAATGACGAAAAAAATAAGGAAAACAAAGAACACGATAAAAGTATGGATGCAGAGATACTCATTGATACTACATATGAGGCAATAAAGCAGCATACCTACGAAGAAATAAATTACGATATGACAACAGAAAAGCAAATCCCGAAGAGGCTCTACCCAGATCTATACAATGACGGGAAAGAGGAAAAAAATAGACAAGAAAGGGGGACAAAATCTGCAACCTTTTGAAAAGAGGGAATTGCAGATTTGGAGAAAGATGTTACTACAAACATCTAAGATATTCCACAAAAACTGTCAAAATGAAATATATGGTAAATGTGCATACTTAGATGGGATATGGGGGATGATTGCAGAGATCTGCATCCAAAAATATGTAAAAACCTAAAAGAAGGAAAAGGATGTAAGTTCGACAAAAAATGCAAATATATGCACCCTGTAGCCATGAAGCATAATCAAATAAATAACCAACCAAGTAATAAAATCCAAAATAAGAAAGAAACAAATAAAGAGAGAAATCAAGAATATCAGGTAAAAGAGAAAAGCAAACCACCAATGAGATATGCAGAGGTGTCAGCAAAAAATTACAAAGCATCAGCTCCGAAATTCTACTCAAGAGATAATAACTGTATTTATTATGCAAGAGGATATTGCAGAAACGGAGAAAAAAAATTGCAGATTCAGACACAAAATTAATAATTATGATGAAGGAAGATCAAATATTATGGAAAAGTTGGATTTTTTAATGTCAGAATTTCTGGAAATGAAAAAAAGAACAACATACCAGAACAGGAAAGAGACATGGGAAAAATCCTTATTACTACCAGTATTAAATGAAGGAGAAAACACACAAACCATCATAGTGATGAATGCGCAGGGTTTAGTTACGAGTAACTCAAAAAGAAAAATAGAGTACTTAGAAGAACTAACCCAAAATGAAAAGAAAATAGATATAATGAATATAAGTGAAACCTGGTATTCCCAAGAGACTGGGAATATTCCCAAGACTGGGAATGATGATCAAATAAAAGGGTTCCAAACTTATAGATCAGATAGAAAAAATAGGAATCAAGGGGGAACCGCAATATATGGGAAAGACAAAAAACAAGGAAAAATATATGAGAAATATAGTAACTCAGAATGTGAACTAATAGCGGTAGAATTTGAATCTGAAAAATTGATGAACATAGTAATATATAGACCTCCTAATACTAAAGAGTTTGACTTAATAATTGAAAAATTGGATGATATATGTAGAAATCACAAGGACTGGACTACTCCTATCTGGTGACTTCAACTTTCCTTTCGTAGAATGGAAAGAACGAATAGGAGATTGTGGTTGTACTTATACATATAAAAAAAGAGAGTAATAGTAGTGCAGAAGATAAGAGGCAATTTGAAAAGCTATTAGATATGCTACTAGAATACAACATTCAACAAATAAATCACCTGCCAACAAGAAAGGAAAATACTTTAGACCTAGTATTTGTGAACGAGATGAATTATGTTAAAGAAATAATAGTTTATAATGCGAGTATTTCAGACCATAATGTCATAGAATTCAACAGTTCATTCCAAAGCAAGTGAAAATAGAGATAAGCAAGAAATGAAAAAGTGGGAAGGATATGGAAAATACAACTTCTACAGTAAAAATATAAAATGGTCAGAAATTAATGAAGAATTAAACAAAGATTGGGGATAACATTTTCGTAAGTGATGGAACATAAGGGTAAATACGGAGATATTATATAAAATATTGGAGAAAATAGTGGAAAAATATATACCGAAGAAGAAAAGTAAACATCATTCATGCATACCAAGAGACAGAAGGATCTTGTTCCAGAAAATCAGAAAGTGGAAAAAAGGTCTTGCAAAAGAAAAAAAATGCATGGGTGAAATTTATAGAAACTAAAAAGTAAGATAGAAAATGCAGAACAAAAGATTATACAATCAAAAGAAAATGAAAAACGGGACTTGGAAGAAAAAACCCTATTAAATATCAAGCAAAACCCCAAACTATTATACTCATATGCGAAGAAGATGAATAAAAGAAGAATAGAAATAGGCCCTCTGAGAATTGAAGGGAGATTAACGAATGAAAAAAAGGAAATTTGCAACATTCTGGCAGAACGATATAAGAGAGAATTCACCCCTAGAATAGATAATGAAGATAATGATATAGAAGTAAGGGATGAAAATAGTGAATATTTAGCTGACATAGATATTAATGAAGCTGATATTGTGCAGGCTATTAATGAAATTAAAAATGGAGCTGCTGCAGGGCCTGATGGAATTCCTGCTATTTTGTTAAAGAAAGTAGTTCATTCTATCGCAAAGCCACTTGCAATATTATTAAGACAAAGTGTAGATACAGGCAAGATATATGATGAGCACAAATTAGCATATATTACCCCTACTTTCAAAAGTGGATCAAGACTAGAGGCAAGTAATTATAGGCCTGTGAGTCTAACATCACATATTATGAAAGTGTATGAAAGGGTAATGAAGAAAAATATTATGAAACATTTAATAAAAAATAATTTGTTTAATAAAGGACAACATGGTTTCGTACCCGGAAAAGTACACAAACCCAACTGTTAGTCCACCGTGAGAACATATTCAAAAATATGAAAGCGGAAATGAAACAGATGTGGTTTATTTAGACTTTGCAAAAGCTTTTGATAAAGTAGACCATAATATATTAGCGAAAAAAATTAGAAAACACAATATCGTGGATAAAGTAGGAAGATGGTTAAAAGAATTTTTACACAACAGAAAACAGATAGTTATTGCAAACGACGAGAAATCGGATGAAGCCAAGGTAATATCCGGTGTGCCGCAAGGTACGGTGTTAGCTGCAATACTGTTTGTTATTATGATTGAAGACATAGACAATAATGTTAAGGATTCGGTAGTGAGTAGTTTCGCAGATGACACAAGAATAAGTAGAGAAATTACTTGTGATGAAGATAGGAAACGCTCTACAAAGAGACCTTAACAAAGTATATGATTGGGCAGAGGTAAATAGGATGGTATTTAACTCTTTTAAATTTGAATCAATAAATTATGGAGACAGAGAAAGAAAGCTATATGCATATAAGGGACCTAATAATGAGACATCACAAATAAGGAAGCAGTTAAAGACCTTGGTGTGATGATGAATAGGAACATGTTATGCAATGATCAAATAGCAACTCTGTTGGCAAAATGTAAAGCAAAAATGGGAATGTTGTTACGGCACTTCAAACAAGAAAAGCTGAACACATGATTATTGCTTTATAAAACATATGTTCGTAGTCCACTTGAATATTGCAATATGATATGGTACCCACACTATCAAAAGGATATTGCACAAATAGAGAGTGTACAAAGGTCCTTTACAGCTAGAATAGAAGAAGTTAAGGACCTAGACTACTGGCAAAGACTACAATTCTTAAAATTATATAGTCTAGAAAGGAGAAGAGAACGCTACATGATAATTCAGGCATGGAAACAGATAGAAGGAATAGCAGAAAATATCATGGAACTAAAAATATCAGAAAGAGCAAGCAGAGGTAGATTAATAGTGCCCAAAACTATACCAGGAAAAACTAAGGAAAGCACACAGGGACATTAATCCACTACGCACCAGCATCGATAATGCAGCGTCTATTCAATGCGTTGCCAGCTCATCTGAGGAATATATCAGGAGTGAGCGTAGATGTGTTTAAGAATAAGCTCGACAAATATCTAAACTGCATCCCAGACCATCCAAGATTGGAAGATGCAAAATATACCGGAAGATGTACTAGCAACTCTCTGGTAGACATTAGAGGTGCCTCACACTGAGGGACCTGGGGCAACCCGAACAAGATGTAAGGTCTGTAAGGTCTGTAAGGTAAGGACCCCTGTGGCCTTGTTCCAGATGAATAGGGTTCATCCTCTGAATAATAGTACTAATAATAATAATGTGCACAGTTTTTCCGTTCCGAAAATGATGATAATCGTTGCAGGTCCACAACGATATAGCATGTGAGAGTTGATTGTCTTTAATGAATATTAATAGCTTTCAAACCTTGTGCTAGGAGGATGAACCTTACGCAAGGTTCGAGAGCTATTAATATTTATTAAAGACCATCAACTCTCACATGCTATATCATCGTGGACCTGCAACCGATAATAATAATAATAATACTTCGTTGTTTCTCCTGCATATTTCATTGTTTCCTCTGTAAAAAAGAAATTGTCTTCGCTGTCATGCACCAACTCCCCCACGTCCGGAGCCGGCCCGTTTTCTATTGTCTCATTACGAGGCAAGACAGTAAGTCCACGGTCTAGGCCGTGACTAAGTCGAGATCTGATGGACTTCGTCAGCTGTTTTGCCTCACGCCTCTCGTGGTGATTATTTCTTTGCCTCAAGACAATGATGAGACAACTGTCTCCTCCCTGACGCTGATCCTTGGGTTCGGTTAAAAGCGGTGGTGGTAGTTGCGGATAGTGAAGAGAAACTGACTGTTGTGGATAATGAAAGAATTTGCAAGAAGAGAAATTTGGATGTAGAAGGGAATAAATTTCAGTTCCGTGGGGATGGAAACTAGGAAAAACAATCCATTCATTTTAATATTAGTATGGTGAAGCAATTTCGTCTAGAATGTAATGGCTAATGAAAGTTTTGAGAAAAGAAGGCCATCACAAAGTGGGCAGTGCACAGAAGGCAGCTGGGTACAGGAAAAACATTTGGAAGAGAAGATCACATCACTAGAGGACCGAAGTTGGCACGAGTGAAGGGACAACATCTTGTTGAGAAAACTGACTTTCACGGAGGCAAGTACTGCACTACAGCAGCATAATCTGAATATTCATGTGTCTTCAGACTATGTTCTCCGCTCCAGCAGAAAAAAATTGCCTTACAAAGCAGCGGAACTCTATCAGACGTGAAGTTTTCTGGAAAATCACTCATGTTTGTGTGGCTTTATAATTTTTTTTAGTAGATTTCAATTTTAATTTTGTTTTTTTCTATCTTTTTTTCTGTATTAGGTTCTGTAATTGGACTGTAGAAACACATTGTGGAATTAGAGTAGCCCTAATGATGGCACCGAGTTATTGGCTAGATAAGCTGTTGGAATTTAAATGATAACTGGAACGACATAGCAACTACTTCTATCGATTTCTGCAGTTTTAGCCTCGAGGAGAATAAGTGATACCTACAGGGAAAATTGTAGAGGGTTATTGTCTTGCAAAATACAAAAAATTAGATGCCACATCGTTAAGAATTGCCCACAAGAAACACTCTCCAAAGAGAATACATGCACAGTCGCACACTTAGAGCGCGCGCACGCACGAACATACTTATGTTATACTATATACACTATGTATATATATATATATATATATATATATATATATATATATATTATATATTAGTATATGTATATATATGTATTGCTTGTGTGTGAGCGCGTGCACACGAGCTTGTTTGTGATATGGTCGATGCAAAAGCCCAGTTTTTGCAAAGCTTCATTTACTGAAGCATTTACCTGAAAGTAGTCAAGTACTAAATACACATTCATACATGCATATGCATGTGTCTGGCTCGTTTGCTTGTGTACAGTTGATTTGCGTTTAAAGCGATAGTTAGTCTTTTGGAGGTCGTCCCATAACAAAAAGTCATGGATATTCAAACCTCTGTGTATAGCGATCCCTCGCACACACACACAAACACACATAATGTACTCTGCTTTTTATCCAAAATATTTCAAGGGGACGCGTTTTTGTGCGTGGGAAAAAATGACAATTTGATGGTCATTGGCTATGAACCAACATTCAATAGACATTTTGTCTTTTGCTTTTTCTATCCAAATGTCAAATATCTGTTAATCGAATCGTTCGAAATTGCAGTTAGCTGCGCACGTTCAGCATTTCTAAACTCTTATCGTGTATAAGTGAAACTGAATAGAAATAAAAAGACAAAAATGTGCGGAATGATCAATAACTGTAGATATAAGCTTATGCCTTCCCGAATTTTGAAATACGCCATTTCTTTTTAAAATCAAAATGAAAATCAAGTAGTCTTGTTCAAGTCACGTGTTCCAGAGAAACTCAACAAAGAATGGTGGTCCAGATGATGAACTCGAACTGACTGAAGAATGGGGGCGGAAGAGGAGTAGGAGTCACTAGAGATGGCAGCAGGATATGAAAGACTTTACCTGTGTAATGAAATACCATTCCTTGGAGAATCCTTTGCTTAAGGATAATCTCCAAGTACTGACTGATTAGTTTATAAATTATCTACATGGAAATGAGAATTGCGATAACATTGAAAACAGCGTAAGATAAAGCATGACAAGTAACACCACCATTCAGTTTCATCCCTTAAAATGTAACTTAGATTTAAAGTCTTCCATCAGCAAGTGCTGACAGTGGAAAAGGATATGCCAGGCTGACGTAGAGTTATTTAAACACGCCTACTTACGAAAATGAATCGAGACATATGCAATTCATGCAAATTCATTTAAAATTTGCTCATCCAGCGGCCATGATTGTTGACAAAAGTGATTGTGATGCAAGTGATACATATTCTCTACTGCTGCCCTGTAGCACCACATCTAGATATACAAAATAACAGTAACCGTAAACTTTCCCTGCAGACTTCGTGACCCAAGAGTCAATATTGACAGCACTACCGCGGTCACCAACCCAAGTTAATCAACTTGAGCCTCGCTTGTCCGCTCTCAGGAGACCCTCGGTCAGTAGCAGAAGTTGACGGCATATAGCCTCCCTAAACCCTCTTTTAGGGGACAGAATTATGATGCTAACATCATCATCGGCATACACTGTCGAAGAACGGAAGAATAACACACATCCTCTTTATGAATACAAGTTATGGATGCATGCATACACACACACACACATATATATATATGTTTGTGTGTAAATTTTATTCTGTAAAAGGAAGATTATTATCCTCCCGCAAGCGTTCCTCTAGCACCGCTGGCTTTATATAGGAACACACAAGGTTCTTTCAATATTAGAATATACTCAGACTCTATATAAAGGACCGTGAGTGCACAGAAACGGAATGACGATGAAGTGCACTGGGTCGATGCACGAGATGGTACTACGTAATATCCTTCGTGTCATGACCTATCATCTCGACCCTCTCTTTTATTCCGTCTTTTTTAATGGTATGTGTAAACTAGTATGCACACATTTTACCATACGCCTTTGGAGTGGTGATTTCAGTAGGAATCTGCCGTCCAAACTCTTAAAAGTCTCGAGGTAAGGTTGCCAATCCACGCCCTGCTGCCCTAATCATCTTCAAAGGGCCTAAATATATGTCACTGGCATCTTGCTTTTATTTTTAGTCGCTCCTTCAAGAACTGAACAAAACCAGCCTTGCTTATTTCCAGTGTCCAGCGGGGTATATGTATATGTGTAATATATATGCTTAGAAAATCACTGTAGATGCACGTGACTTCATAAATAAGCGAATACCACAGGAAAATAATAGTCAGAAATCCAAGCGCTTTCGTCTTTACTCAGACATCGTCAAGGAGTTAACTCCTTGACGATGTCTGAGTAAAGACGAAAGCGCTTGGATTTCTGACTATTATTTTCCTTGTGTATATATATATGTATATATATATATGTATGTATATATGGTAAAAATGATTTCTTCATATTTCTTTGAAAGTTGGATCTCAAGGCATTGTAGTGACAAGCGTATCAAAAAGAGCAAAGAATTTGCGAACTTAAGACGGCATTTTGACTATTATAATTATATATATATATATATATATATATATATATTATATATATATATATCTATATCTATCTATATCTATATATATACATATACATATAATATACATACATATATATATATACATATATATAATACATATTATATATATATATATTATATATAGATATGTATATATATATATATATATATATATATATATATAGTAGTATATATATATACATATATATATATCTGGTAAAAATTACCAGTAGATTCTATATATATATCCCGCTAAGTTACTGACACTGGTTTGTAGATGTGGTTTGTTTCGATGTTCAAACTGTGCACTGCAGTGGAGAAGGCTGAGGAGGTCCTCTACTGGACAGACACTCCCCACAAAACTCTAGGCCATGTATCATCAAGACTTGGGATATTATGCAAAAAGAACGACAGAGTAGAGGATTTTCCAACCAAATATAAAGTTAAAGTTTGAATACAAATCCCGAAATTCCTTTTGAGGAATGAGGAAATCTTTTCCAAAACACCAAAGTGAGTACCAAGCAAAAACAAGGAAAGACCCGGAAGACTATGGCTGCAATATAATCAACATGAAATTGCTTATTTGTGTTACTGTATTCACAGGATCTACAAACTTTTCATTTTCCATATAGGTTATTTTAATTTCATTTCAATCAGCTATCTGTGATGTATGCACAATATCCGTTAATCCACTTTTATTTTTCATTTGGTTTCTCTTCTTGCAAAAGTATCTTTCTTATTCCTTTCGTCTGTTTATCCTCCAGGCCGAAAGTGCCTTGTGGTCATTTAGATATGATTCATATGAAACGAAAAGTTGGCGGCCAAAGTGGTTTTTTTATTTGTGTGTACTGCTTTCAGCAGAGGACCTTAAGATCAAGGTGTTGACGGGGAAACTACCGGACACTGAACCACTTTAGTACCTCTATCCTGACGAGAGATTGGTTCCAGGAAGTGTTAAGGTTGATGAACACAAATCGGTGCGGTTTCAGGGCCGTGTCCGGTCAGTTCTTCAGTGTCAGTGAAATAAAATAGTTTCTTTGAATTCGGCTGACGCATTCACACATGTCCAGTGCAGTACCGTGTGTTGACTCGGTGTCAGTTCCGTCTCCGTTCCATGGAGTATCGTCGCCACTGATATTTTTTAGTTTTTATGGACGTTTTGTAAAAATCACCAACATGGAGAGAGAGAGAGAGAGAGAGAGAGAGAGAGAGAGAAACACACACACATAGGGACTTAGCAAGTTTCCCTTAAAACGTACAAAAGAATGTACTATCACAAAGAAGCAAAATAAACCCCCAAGATATTTTTCTAAAAGAAAAGAATTTATTGTGCAAAAAAAAGAAAATAAAAACACGGCAAAACAGGCAACCCGGACGCGGTATGCGTATAGGGGAATGCCCTCTTGAATGAATGGCATTGGCTGTGGTATTAAACATACCTTTTCCACCCTATTGGTTACTAGACAAACGTCATTCAGGGCTGATATGGTACTCGGGTAGTATTACAAAATTTAAATACAGATAACTAGATTGAGAAATTACAATGTTTTAAGTAGGAATTACCCATTAAGTGATTTGCACTGTATAATTTGTCGTAAGTATTATAAAATATGGAACTTTTATATATGCTGTTCAATAAGAAATGATTTGAATGTCTGCTATACAAGATATACATTTTATCAGGTTTCTGTTGAGGGACACAAAAGCTACTGAGTAACATGTGATATACTTTAGATTAAATAATGAGCTATGTCTTACTTTATAACAAGTTCAAACTTGAAATAATTAATTGACAGTATGAATGACATTTAGATGAGGTCAACACATCAGATTTTATATAAATATTATAAGAAAAATTAAGTATACAACAGTTTTAATGATGCTAACAGGAAGCTCCAAAATAGGATGTACTACAATGTAGTTTATGCTCAAAATGCTAATATAATTATTTTTAAAAATCTCTATAACGGATTTGAGTAGATAATTACAGTAACTAGCCTACTACAAAATTGTTGTATTATTCTACCTCCAAAAAACTGCTGATAGTTCCCTCGGTGTCATAAACCTTCTTTCCAGTGAGTGTCTTCTTCAGTGAGCCTCTGTTTTACTGAATAATATTTTGAAACGGTTGTTGGACGTTCTAAAGTGCTGGAAAAAATTGGTTTCATTAATTCCTTGTATGGAGTAGTAAACTCTCCTTCACTTTCTTCGACGCTTCATGTAATACCCACTTTATTTTCTTCCCCTTATGCTCAACCTCTTCTTCTTCATCAAGAATTGTGGCAACCATTGCCAACACCACGTCAGAAAAGTTTGCCATCTTGGAAATCACTGATTTCACGCTGTACGGAGTCACTGCGGATATATGTACATAAACGTCACTGTAGCGTCACGGATATCACTGACACGGCACCGATCTAAGTGAATCAGAGTCAACCTTTTACTCTCCTGTCACTCAGTATTTTTGGGTGAAGTGTACTATAAGAGCTCCGTGCCGCCTCCTCCATGGCTGTGGGCCACTACTGACCACAATAGTAAACGCAGGTACTAAATTTGTCACCTTTTCTGATATCGTTGTTTGCAATCTGCCAGTGGTGGTTTCAAAACTGAACGGCTCAGGTGCGTCGTCTTACAGCCAAGAGTCAGCAGCGTACCTTTCTTTGCGCGGAAAAATAGTTTTTCCAATTAGTTTCCAACCAACGACAAATTTAATGATAACAGAGCAGTTGGAGTTTTATTATGTAACATACCCGGTGAGCAAATGATTTTACCATTTTTTTTAATCAAACAGTTTTCAGTTTTAGATTGATTAACTAGCGCCAGCAGACTTATGCTTTATGGTATGTATATTTGACGGGCGAATAAAAATCTCAAAACAACAGTACTTTCGGCTAATTCTACGAAAATATGGTAATTGTCCTATACCGATAATGACGTAACGGATCAGTGTATTTACAAATTGAAAATCATTAAGTGTGATACATAAGTGCATATTCGATTCCTCTGAAGTGAAAAAAAATATCCCGTTCACTTTGGTTCTCTTGTGCCATCTACTGTAGCCTACATGTTTGTAGGCTTAGCTTATGCTAAAAAAATAATAGCTGTTGTTTTGAAACTGTTATTCGCCGTCAAATATGTCAGAGTATAATTCTGCTGGTACGAGTTAAAATCAGTCTAAAAAAACTGAAAGCTATTTGTTTAAAAAACATTTAGCAAAATCCGCGACGTAGGCAATGCAAGAAATACTGTAATAACAATATAATAAAAATTAAAAATTCACCTGCAGCCGCTATAATTACGAAAGCCTTTGTACTGGATGAGTGTAGTCTAGAGACTGAATGGTTCTTGAAACACAAGTAGGTACCATATGAGGTAAAAACCTTGAACGAATTCATTACAAAGACAAATGTCAATTGAACCTCATCTCTCGAGAAACATGCGTTACTTTCAACGAAATTCGGGTTAAAACAGGAATCTCCTTAAGCTTTCGAGAAAAAGAGGCATTCAAAGTAATGCTACGCGCCGTCTTCATTATGGTCGAAATTAGTTATACTGCAAATCGTTTTTCACCTAACGCTATTGACTGCTCACAACGATGCCCATTTTTCTGGAGTGCCGTTATAAAGGATTTCCATTACTCCAGACCTATGAGTTCTCCCAGCTGCAGCCTGCAGGGCCCAGGCCAACCGAATCCGATCAGTGCTGTTGACTGTTGTTATTGTTGTGCGAGTCATTCATACTTGAAAAATTACGTGAAAGAACAATCGCCATTACCGGTGGTATTATTAATCATAAGCCAATAATAATAATAAAGCTGAAATGAGCTTACATAACGAAGGTCTTGCGGAGTTGTAGATATGGCCTGGTCAGTGCGGTCTGTGTGAAGTACAGCAAGAGAAATCTCGTTGGTCCGCGGCTTCTATGGAAAAGGTAAAGTTATAACGATGTTGTTTCATGTTCTGATGATGGTGACAGTGATGATTTTAGCCATCCACGGCAATAGATCCTAGTGATGGAGCTGTTACCGAGTAAGGCAGTGTCGTAATAAGTGAGAGCAAAGGAGCAAGCAATGATATTAAAGGGAGGATAGTAAAGTTACTGGGAGGGTTTGTACAACTGTAGTAACAGTCAAGAGAAGAGGCAGCCTAATTCACATTGAGTACTGTGATAACACAAACCAAAATATGATTTTTACAGTTTTTTATATATTATAAGTAAACCTGGAATAAAAATAGCTTCGCAAGCTTAAGCGAAAGTTTAGATTTTTTGTTGCCCTCCTGATCCCACTACTACTTGATGCTAACTGTGATATCACCATGGATGAAGTCACCAAGCTCTGTCCCATTTATACCATGCTCGTCATCCGTCAGGTGTCAAAGCTAGAAAGGCTGTCTTTTTAACTTTGTTAACATGGTAATATAACTAATTGATGGTGTCTTGTGTTATCTCTACGTGCCACATACTAGGCTACATAAAAAAAAAACAAGGAAATTTGTAAACTTTCATTACTTCCCAGGAAATACATAGAGTTAGGTATTACGTAAATTGTTAAACTTTTGTAGAAGGAAGGACTTAACTTGCAGAAACCAAGTGAAACTATGGCATCATGTTTGCTCGATGCATTTCTCGCCAGACACACTCAACTGTCGTCTGACACATGACAACATCAATCTTTCTCCGAGGCTAGGTTCTTGCCGTACAGTAAACCTGCCAAGACTGGGAAGTAGTATACATAATCCTGCGTCATATGAAGGTCACGTAGAGTATTTTACCAGTGCCACAAAAACATAAGATATTATGTTTTCGCAAATAAATACTTGTAAATATATACATTACTTACATTGATAATAATAGCAAATGGGAAGAATAAATTGTATGTGACCTTAAGTACATTGATAATAATAGTAAATGGGAAGAATAAATTGTAGTACCTTAAGTAATTGTATGACCTTAATAATTGTTTTGCTGCCGCCTGACTTGTAAACTGTCACCAGACTGACTAATCTTGACTTTTTTTCCGTCGGATTAAACCGTTCCAAAAATAATCATATTCACCTAATGTATTTATTGTTTAGAGCAGGCTAATAGGAAACACTCATCTAGTTTTCAGTTTTATTATTAATTCATCTGAGGGAATTCTACAGAAAAAATGCTCGTTATGGAAATATTTCCACTGGTGACGTCATATCCGTAGTATGAGGTCTCCATCTGTTTAGCAGACAAATTTCCATCAATACGCAGCCCGGGTGTAATGGAGGCATGGCCTTGGCAGGGGAGCGCCAGGGCCAAGACGAGATGCTGACTGGCCAACATCCTTCCGCTGCAGATGCAACCTCCTTTCTTAAATCCACCTTGGTAAGAGTGACGTCTCAGATAACGAGAGGGTACATCCTTATAACAGTGGCAGTGATACAGAATGTGCCACTAGCAGTCTAATATGTATGGACAAGTGTACCACTAATCAGTGTTCTTCCAAAGAGGGGGATGAGGCAATTAGGCTAGAGTGACCCTTCAAGGGATACTGGTGATGGGAGGAGAGTGGCTACACTTGCAGACAACACACCTTGATGGAAATAGTCACAGGGAATTCACCAAGAAGCGATCTAAGGCCAAAGAAAATAAGATGTGGAAATAGGGCTACACTGATATCTTCAAAGGTAAGGCAATAAGAAATTTCAAGGTTGCTCTTCTCTCTTCATACAATAATGGCTATGAGTACCCAAATTGCTATGGAAGTGTTTAAGGGAGGAACAATAATTAAGAACCTGAGGAGCACCAACCCCAACATCCCTTAGGAGGGTACCTGCTGTCAGTGCGCCTCTTGTGATGCACTGTAGGCAGTACTAAGGGTAATATGCTGCGCCTTTCAGCCCATAGCACTTTTTATCCTTTTACTTTTAACTCCACTCGCTCTTCTTTTTTCTCAGCCTTGTTGTCCAACCTCCCTTAACTATTACTTCTAAGCACAACTAGGATTTTCTAGGTTGCACCTTTATATCCATGTACTTCACCTACTTTATGTTCTGGATCTCTTTATATTGCTGTCCAACCCATAGATATAGAGGGAGAGATTGGCAGCCTACGATAGCTAACCGGTATGTAATATGCACTGCCTGGTGCCATTGCTATGGGTTTATTCTTATGTAAGCAATGACGCAACTCATGCAGTAAAATGTGACACCCTGTACTCTTAAAACTTGTTTTCTCGTCTGCCCTTCAAGATTTATACACCATTTACTAAATACAATATGTACTGCATGCAGAAATAAAAATATTTAATTTTGCTGTTATATTTTTTCTACAGTTAAGCCATAACGTTTTACAGATATGGTGACCGTACAACATTATGATCATGCTGCACTGACAGCCAATTTTCTCAGCAGTCTTTAAAGATTGGTAAATGGTCTGTGCAGCAAGTACCATGGACAATGTGTACTGTATGTAGAAATAAAAATATTAATTCTGTCTGCTGTAGTTTTCATACACTTAAGCAATAAAATTGACCAATTTTCCCCCATAAATTTACAGATTTCCTTTAGAGGCAGAATGCTAAAGTGATTTTCATCTCCAATGCTGCCATCCCATAAAAGCTTCATCCATAGGCATAATAATATTATTAATAGCCTAGGTTTAGTAGCCTGATCCCCAACAGCCAATATTCAATAGTCTGTGGAATAATTTTATAGGATTTTAAAATCTACTATACCTGATACTATTTAATAAGGATATAATTAATGGCATTGTAGTTTGCTGGTCTGTATAAATCTCGCCAGTACTGATGTATCTGCCGGCTTGCCCCTTCTGGTTACTTCTTATTAGACTAAATATGCTTTGGTAGCCACATTGTTGCCTCTTCACATATTCAGGACTTCAAAGTCTGTTGAAGAAACTAAAGCTCATGCATACCAGGAGGTTTGAAAATGTACTTAGGCAGAAAATGCTGGCTGCACATGCGTGATTCATCGTTTTCCTGTATCCCTTCAGCAGTTTCTAACCTAAGTAAGGGAGCAGTCTCACTGTTTGTTCTTGTCATGGAAACTTTTAAACACAAAATTGACAAAAAATCAGTCCTGAAACTCACGTCATATTATTATTAACAGGCTTCCTAGACTGACCTACAGACCTTTTCAAGGCATAATTGAACCTAGGAGGCTACTCACACACCTTATAGGAAAAACAATTTATTTATTTACAATATACATATAATTACAATCTTCATTAATTCATATTCTTATAGGTGAGATTTAAGGAGCGTACACTGTGCGTGCTGTAAAGAACCAAATGTGCAAAAGCATTTGAATCATGACATAGAAGCTATTTGTACAGCTTAAAGTGCAGTTATTACCAGGAGGTACATACATAAAACTATGCAAAATGTCACAGTCATACTGACGTATAATTCAACATACTTATTTACATTGTATAGTCTAAGTTAGGCTAGCCTGCAAGACTAACTTAGTCTTGGCTGAGAGAGACAATCGTCACTGGTTAGCTGACGGAAACATTCAAAATAGATCCAAGTCATTTTATTCTTTTTTACAAATGTTTACAGTCCATGCATTGATAAAGGAAAGTGTAATACCTTGCATATGTTTTACTCACGAGTAAATGTGAAGAACCTTACAGAGTAGTATTCAACAAATTTAATTACTAGACCTATGCTAGACCCCATTTTCGTTTTGATAGACTTCGAAATTGCTTTAACAAATTCATTAACCGGCATTCCAGCGCTCAAGCATAGCAGGAGTTTCTTCCATTTAGGACAGAGTTTATAGCAGACGATTACCGACGTGGGACTTGGACACAAATATGTTAACGAAGAAATTGTTGGAGCGTTAATCAAAATGATGAGATGCGCAGCATTTCTCCAGACAGATGATGTCATAAGGGGTTTCAAGCTGTACGTTAGTTGGAAAATGATGATGAAGATCTTGCCATTATTTTCGATTATTTCGAAGATTGGCCGTCCAATGGCGAACAACCGTAGAAGAAGACCTAAATTTTCGTTATCTATGTGGAACGTTCTTTGCAGGTTTCAGATGGATCTCCCGCGAGCAAATAATGCCGTAGAAGGGTGGCAGGCGCACTGCTCTCCAAGGCTGTCCATCTTGTAGTCGCCCTACAGTTTGCCTCTTAATAGAGACTATAAGAAGGGAGGTGAGACTACACAAGGACGAAATATTGGGGGATCATTTCAGGAGAACCGTCACAAAAAAAATAATACTAATAAAAAGAAATAGAATAAAAGGAATTACGAATAAGAATAAAAAGCTTTGTTGAATCAAGAGAAGATTTAAAAATGTAGAAATAACTGAATACCAGAGACACCTTGCCTACAAGATTACTTTCTGAATGATTATTCTTTCCAGAATTTATGGTCTTTATTTCTAGAAGACATTTTTTTCATTTAAAACTTGTTTAATTTTTTGTTTTTTTACAGTAATAAAGGTATATCGAGTATATTTTTATTTCTATCAACTCTCTCTAGTATAGTTTTATTTCTGTCAACTCTCTCTAGCATAGTTTTATATGCTCAAAATGAATTCGCAGTAGGACTTCGCTTAACTTGACCTCGCCCAAACGACTGGTCACAATGTAAATGTTTACTCAATATGTATCACAATATTAATTTTGTGGAATATTTTTTTTAATTTGGTCGCTGTTTCGTCACATTTTTTCCATTATTCATTATTCACAGGTTAGTTACGATTATTAAGTTAAGTATGTCTAAGTTTTACCAGACCACTGAGCTGATGAACAGTCTCCTAAGGCTGGCCCGAAGGATTCTTAGATATTTGTACGTATCTAGGAACCAATTGGTCACCTAGCAACGGGACCTACAGCTTACTGAGGGATCCGAACCACATTACATCGAAAAATAAATTTCTATCGCCAGAAATAAATTCCTCTGATTCCGCGTTGGCCGAGCCGAGAATCGAACTCGGACCACCGGATTAGTAGCCGAGCGCGAAAACCACTTGTCCAGCAAGGAACTAGTTACGATTATTATATTAACAACATAATCCATGACATGATTTCTAATGTTTATTAACTATCGTGACAATAGTTTTTGAAATTTTGAAAGAAAAGAATCGGTAGATATTTGGAGCAATGTCTTTGTTATTACCAAACGCGTTGTGTAATAACTTGGGTAAGAATACTAACAATATCTCGTGAATTTTATTCCACCACCATAAAAAGAAAACGTGGTAAAACACATTCGGGGGTAATTGTGGTGGAATTGGGGAAAAGAGGATTATACCGCTCACTTTTACAAATATATCTATGCTAAACTTTTATTCTGAGAAATTGTTACATAGGCATAACTCCATAGAATCAGCTTCAGTCTGAAAAAGAAATGAAGGTCAAAGCGTCATAAATAACGATGGTATTGCTATTTGAAAGTCACTGTCGATCACAATTTAGTTTAACTTCCCCACCCCAGTAGGGGAGTAGTGCCGTCAGTGCACCTCATTCAGTGCAATGTAGGCATTACTTAAGGTTCTTTGCAGAGTGCCTTCGGCCCCTAGCTGTACCTTCTTTCATTCCTTTTGACTGTACCTCTGTTCATATTCTCTTTCTTCCATCTTACTGTCCACCCTCTCCTACCAATTGTTTCATAGTGCAACCGGGATGTTTTCCTCCAGTTACGCCTCTCAAACTTTTTATTGTCAGTTTCCGTTTCAGTGCTGAATGGCCTTAGTTGCCCCAGTGCTTGGCTAGCCAAAAATCGACATTTAAAAAATAAATAAATAAAAAAAGTCTAATTAGAGAAAATGGCGGATAGCATTTTCTCGAATGAAGGGCTCCATTTTATCCTTTGGAGGAAGGCGCTCCTGAGCAACTTTCAAGGAATGATGTCATTTTCACTACACTTTTCTTGGCTTTCTAGTTGCCGCTTCCTATGGTGTGGGTGGGCCGGTAGAGACGTCACTGCACCTCATGCGGTGCACTGTAGGCACTACTTAAGGTTCTTCGCAGCGTGTCTTCAGGCCCTGCCCCTACCTCAACCCTTTTCATTCCTCTTACTGTAACTCCGTTCACATTCTTTCGTCTATCTATAACTTCCCTTTCTCTCCTAACAATTGTCTGAGGTTTCCCTCCTGTGACACCCTTCAGCGCTCGGCTGCCAATCCGGTGGTCCGAAGTTCGATTCTCGGCTCGGCCAACGCGGAATCAGAGGAATATATTTCTGGTGATAGAAATTCATTTCTTGATATAGTGTGGTTCGGATCCCACAATAAGCTGCAGGTCCCGTTGCTAGGTGACCAAACTGGTTCCTAGCCACGTACAAATATCTAATTTCTTCGGGCCAGCCCTAGAAGAGCTGTTAATTAGCTCAGTGGTCTGGTAAAACTAAGATATAGGTACATATCATCTTTACTCTCAGTTTCCGTTTCAGCGCTGAATGACCTCTTAGGCCTCAGCGCTAGGCCTTTGGCCTCAATTCCATATTCTATTCCAGCTGCCGCTCATGCCCACTCCCAGCTGGGTCAAGTGGTATCAAAAGGCTGCATCAACCGGCGGCGGCCCGACAACTCAAAGGCGGTATCAGTGCACCGCCCCTGAGCTACACTCGGCTCTGTTGAGAGAGAGAGAGAGGGAGAGGGAGAGCTATAAATGTTTAGAAAATGAATTACAGAGGAGAGCAGAATTGTGGGGGTATAGACCCAACTGAACTTCGTTATCGATAGTATACTCCCCAAGGATATATAAATATATATATATATATATATATAGATGCCTATATATGTTAATACACACACACACCTTCAGTTTATATATATATATATATATATATATTTATATATATATACTATATTGTTATATATATACTTAATATATGTTCAAGTACGGTATTGTATACTGAAAAAATCTAGTTGATTAATGAACTGAAAGAAATGAGGCCTTGGAGGGCAACAGCAGCATCGGTAGTGATACCGGATTATAATCATTGCGGCGGGCACCTTGTGAAGTAAGGAACAGTAAAGATGATAGACGAAGGGTATAAAGATGGGTACGCACGGTGCCCGAGGGTTTTACTTTGAATGCAGCGGTTGTCTGTGCAGTGGTTTAGAGTAGCATGAGAGGTGGAATGGTATCATATTTGGATGGTAGTTACCGCGTTACGAGTTTTGTTTTATCCTTTTTTTTCTGCATTCTGTAATCTGGGTCTGGATTCCTTGAAAGAAAGGAGTTATGAAAGAAACGTGTGATATAATGATACCTCATTTTAGGCCGACATCTTCGCGAACTCGAAAGAATAGTTGCAGTCAGGACGAAGAGAGAGAGAGAGAGAGACTGAGGGCTTGTTGTTCGCTGCTTCGCTCTTGCTTCGTGACGTCGTGGCAAACTTCCGTCTCAGATATTTTTTTTATCTTTTATTAGAAAAATAAATTAATGCAGATTTACAGTTATTTCATATTGTTAATATAATTCTACAATGGTAAGTTTTCTTCTTACCAGGACCTTTTACTTTTATAAACGGAA